>NC_091285.1:179760412-180063140 GCF_032444005.1 Ranitomeya imitator
TTAAATTTTTTACTATTGATGCCGCATAGGCAGCGTCAATAGTAAAAAGTTGGGGACACACAGGGTTAATAGCGGCAGTAACGGAGTGCGTTACCTGCGGCATAACGCGGTCCGTTACCACCTGCATTAACCCTTTGTTAGCGGTGACCGGAGGGGAGTATGCGGGCGACAGGCACTGACTACGGGGAGTAAGGAGCGGCTATTTTCTTCCGGACTGTGCCCGTCGCTGATTGGTCGCGGCAGCCATGACAGGCAGCTGGCGAGACCAATCAGCGATGAATAACCGTCACAGAAGGACAGACAGACGGAAGTGACCCTTAGACAAACATATAATAGATGTGATGGCAGCATTGCCGGGCTTCAAAGGAGACCATGATTTTCACAATCAGCAGCAATGCTGTGGTATCGCAGGTTAAATTCCCCTAAGAGGGCTAACAAGTACAGTGAATAGTAAAAAAAGTAAAAAATAAAATAAACATAAAAGTTCAAAAAGTTCAAATCACCCACCTTTTCCCCATTAAAAAAAAAAAAATTATATAAATATATATATATATATATATATATATATATATATATATATATATATATATACCTATACCGTATTTTTCGGACTGTAAGACGCACCGGACTATAAGACGCACCGAGGTTTTAGAGGTGGAAAATAGGGAAAAGAATATTTGAAGCAAAAAAAAAAATTTGGTAAAATTGAATAACATACTATTATCTGTGGTGTTATTATATATAATAGCATGTTATTATATTGGAAGCTGCGGGCAGAAGATGGTGCTGCGGGACCAGTGTGGTGTCTGTAAAGTACTATATGGAGACGCTGGAGGGTGAGTATAAGAATGAGGGCACAGGGCTTATATTTAAAGCACCACTCCAGAACTGAAAAATAACATTGGAGTGCTGCTTTAAGATCCCATTGGGAGAACTATAACTCCCAACATGTCCTGCAGATCCTATGGCATGCTGGGAGTTATAGTTCAACACAGGAGTGGCAGAGTGCTTTATTGTGTGTTGTAAAGACTAACCTTTTAATTGTGCCAGCCAGCCACATGGGCCATGACTGCACACACAGAGCTCTCCCTGCCTCTCCACAGCACAGGTCATAAGAGGAAGCTTGCAGATTCTAGTGGGGAGTCTGAAGGACCTGTGATGACATCAGAAGAGGGAGGGCTCTGTGCTCTCATGTGATGCTCCAGCCCACCCACTTCATGACATCACACAGGTCCTTATGCCTCAGCATCCAGCACAGCCAGGCAGGCAGGTATGCAGCGATCTTGTCTCCTCTGGCCCCTGCTGCTGCCCCCTTCTCCTCCGGACACACAGATCTCCCCAGCCGCTGCAGGAATCCGGCGCTGGGGAAACCATGTGTGTCCCTGTTTCAGTGAAGAAGTATTCATTTGCTGCTCCCCACTCACTGCTCAGCTGACAGGTGGGCAGGGAAGCAGCTAATGAATATTCACTGCACTTTAATCATGGGGACCACTGGTTTCCCCAGCACTGGATTCCAGGCTGCTGGGACATTTTTCTGCCTCCTGCAAGTGGGATCACAGTTTGATCCCATTAGTCGCTGCCCCCTCCCCACATGCTACATTACAACCATAAGAGGCACCCACACTTTTCTCCCAAATTTGGAGAAAAAAAGTGCGTCTTATGGTCTGAAAAATACGGTAGATATATATACATATATGTATATACTGTATATATATAATATTAAAGAAATACACACACGTGATATCACTGTGTTCTGAAAAGACTGATCTATCAAAATATAAAAATAATTAACCCAATCGGTAAAGACCATAAATGGAAAAAATTCAAGATTGCTATAATTGTTTGTTTGGCTGCAATACCACAAAAAGTGCTATAACAAACAATCAAAATGTCATATCTACCATATTTTTCAGACTATAAGAAGCACTTATATCCCTCAAAATTTGTGAGGGAAATAGGTTCTGCATCTTATAGTCCGAATGTGTCTTAAAGGGTGTTTGCGACAGTGGTGGAGCAGGGCACAGGATGCAGAGTCCCTTCCTCGGTGGCAGTTGTGGTGGACCCCTCTTTACCACCAAGGTCCCCCAGGTAATGTGAACTATAAGATGGACCCCCATCTTATAAAAAATATTTTTTCCTATTTTCCTCCCCAAAATTTGGGGTGCGTCTTATGGTCCTGTGCTCCTTATAGTCCGAAAAATATGGTATCTCAAAATGGTATCAATAAAAACGTTGCATCACCTAAAAAATAAGCCATTACATAGCTTTTCACAATTTCACTGCACTAGGATTGTTTTTACGTTTTACAGTAAACTATATGGCAAAATGAATGGTGTCATTCAAAAGTACAACTTGTCTCGCAAAAACAAGCCCTCAAACGTCTATGTGGACTGAAAAATAAAAAAAGGTTCCTGCTCTGGGAAGAAGGGGAGGAAAAAATGAAAAAGCAAAAATGGAATTGGCTACATCTGGAAGGGGTTAAATATTGATGCAACAGGCTGCTATAATAGCTTTGCCAACAAATATTCCCCCATAATAATGTCCGATGTAATATACTGGTGTCCATTAAAGTGTGCCAACTAGAGTGTAAGCTTGATTTGCACAACATCATGAGCAGTGCCAGCCCTAAAAATGCTTATTAAGCTATCACTGCCATGGTCACATGGGGAAATTAGAAGTGTGGATGCTAGTGATTTATCTGCACGGCAGTGCATAGTTCTATACTAATACCTCCTATGAACACAGAGCGATGCAGGACCTTGAAGCTTCTCCGACACGGGGAAATAATCCACTTGAAGACATTAAGATGATGAGCATGAATGCGAATAATAATGTCTTCTGTTGATGTTGGTGATGGATTTGCCGTCTTAGAATTATCATAAACATCCCACAGAGCGGTTTGCTGTTATGAAATAAAGTCACTTGTGGCAGCGTAGATAAGACACAGGCACAGCAACATGAGCAGTTCAACTGAAAGCATATTTAACCGAAGCAGAACATGCCCAGTCCTCATATAACCCCTTGCTAACGGCTTAGATCTCCTGGAAAATGCCTATTTCAAGTTAGTAAAGTGAAATATGAGGGGTCATAGACGCTTACTATAGATGACACCATAGCATGGATTCATTCATTGAAACATTGGGTAAGGTACCGATATGATATTGGTAGGAATCGTAGCAGTTCGTGTTGCACTAGGTGTAAGGATATCGATTTTCTACACTTGTAATATTTATTTTAATTGCCAAGTATTTCGTGGATGTCATCTAAGGGTATTCATTATCCCTGCATTTCAGATCAGCTTGTTTGTCCTGGGTTTGATAACACAATATTTTTCTGTGTTTGCTTGGACCTAGGATGATTTTTGCTGGTTATGCTCCTTTTTTTCTTTACCTGCCTGAAATAAAGTGCAAACGTTATTTAAGGTCCTGTCCACACTGCGTTAAGGTGCTAAATGCATAATGCCATCAGACTTATCCCCTAAACATATGCAACTGTAGTCTGTAATTGTCTGTCACTGCATAGATATATTTTGAGGGGGTCCAATATTATTTAAGTACTTAATTAACTACTCTTTTCAAAACCTTTGAGAAGACATCCAGAACTTCAGTAACCAACATACGTCTGATCAATGGTCATATAATCAAACTATCACAATAAAAGAGGAAGCCGAGCGCTACTGTGATCCACGGAGCCAAAATCATCAGCTGAACAAAATTACCGTAGGCATAAACCTTTTTCCTTTAGGTGCGCACCAGAGCAAAGTGCATAATCCAAGTGAAAAGAAAAAAGAGGTGGCACTCACCAGAATAAAATCCAAACTTTATTGGTCCAAAACTGTTTAAAACATCTCAGGTAGGTGGGGGGCTTGAGAGTGCAAAGACGACGGCTGTTTCGCGCTCTGTTGCTCTTCACGGGCCTGAGATGTTTTAAACAATTTTTGGACCAATAAAGTTTGGATTTTATTCTGGTGAGTGTCACCTCTTTTTACTTGGATATAATCAGACTATAGTGACCCCAAATATTGTGAACTAAGTATCATTCAAACAGGCTGCAATGAGAAATGCCCGTGATTTTCATCTGAGACATAGCAAAAAGCAATAGAGCTAACCACGCTTAGCCACAAATAGACAGGTGAGAATATCAGATCGGTGGCTGTCGAATCCTGCTGGTGTGGCACAGCAATTCAGAAAGTGTTGAGAGGGATATTTGCCACATCTATCAAATGAAAAATCATTTTATTATAAATCAATTACAGAAAGCAATTATATTTTAGGAGATTATAAAACTGACGCGTTTCTGGCGTTTCAACCGCCGTTAGTAAAAGTAAGTATGATTAATGGTAAATGTAAAGCCAGAAATGCGTCAGTTTTATAATCCAACATGGAATTGCTCATTTTAATAAATTCATAATGTAAGGATTTTTATTCCATTTGATGGAAGTGACGAATATCCCATTTGTCACCTTCTAATTTTCATCCTCAGTGATCCACAGGCACCCATATCTATAACATGTTATTGAGAATATGTTATGCGTTTCATGTACTTCCAGCAAGGGCCTAGACTATACCACCAATGGAGCTCAAGGGAGGGCCTCATGATTAGGAATGTTTGCTAGGCCTGAGTTGCAGGTGCTAAGGCGTTAATGAGGTATAATATTTATGCAGTGGAAATTAAGGTTAGCGAGATAGGGAAATCCAGGGGCATGGGGTTTAACTGATTGGTGGGGGCTGATCTCCATTAAGGGGTATTTAAGGGGTTGCCTTTAGAAAATCCCACCTGCCTGCCCCTTTTTTAAATCAATTACTTGAATATTATTTAGGTATTTTTTAATCTGTCACAGCAGTTGTCATAAAAGAAGGGGGGGTTTTGAAGGTGGTTGGTTGCGCTGAAAAATGGGGAGCCGAGTGCAGTGTTCGGTGACTCCCATCGGTTTGAAGGTTCTTACATTAATGTAAATTGGTCCATACTGGGCTAGGTCTCAGTGGGACATTTGGGTATGGGCAACATTCAGCTAAGGCCCCCTAGCTGGTGTGGTGCGGCTGGGGGCTCGTCTTGATGAGCTGTTTTGGTTAGGTTTTAGAAATGGTTTTGAAGCTTTCAATCCACCCCGTTCTTTCTTAAGGTCATATTGATAAGGAATTGTTACTGGTTGATATGTTTATTCAATAAAATAGGCTGCTATATCTAATATATCCAACTTCACACAGTGTGGTGCTATTATTTATTAGATAAGAGGTTGGGGGCAGACAGGGTCTGGTGATAAGTTATTAAGGCTTCATAGTCAAAGTGAAACTGTGGGAAAAAACTTGTTTTAAGATAATGATCTGTCATGCTTTGAGAAACCAAAGCACAGTAAAGGTATTGACAATAACTAAAAAAAAGAAAAAACAAGGGTCACGCTCCTGGTCATACAAGTCCATTTTCTCCTGTTACTCTTGTGAAAATTAATAATTTGGGGCTAAAGCAAAATTTTAGTTTTTATTTTCACGGCTGAACGTGATAAAATTCTGTGACGCACCTACTGATTCAAGGCGCTCACCACACCTCTAGGTAAGTTATTTGAAGGGTGTAGTTTCCAAAATGTTTCACTTGTGGGGGTTTCCAATGTGTAGGCACTCAATGCCTCTGCAAACTTGTCATGGCATTCACTATCGATTCCAGCCATTTTGCGCTCCAAAAGTTGAAGGGTGCTCATTCACTTCCTAGCCATGTCGTGTACCCAAACAGTAATTTTCCACCACATATGGGGCATTGGCATACTCAGGAAAAGCTGCACAACCAATTTTCTTATCCTTTTGATAATTTAAAACTTGGGGCTAGGGTTGAGCGACTTTTACTTTTATAGGATCGGGTCGGGTTTCACGAAACCCGTCTTTCTCAAAAGTTGGGTCGAGTGAAATCGGCCGATCCTATAGAAAAGTCGGGGTCAGCCAACACACGAAACCCAATGCAGTGCAATGGGATACTATGGTTCCCAGGGTCTGAAGGAGAGGAAACTCTCCTTCTGGCCCTGGGATCCATATTTAAGTGTAAAATAAAGAACTAAAATAAAAAATATTGCTATACTTACCCTCTGACGCGCCCTGGTACTAACCGGCAGTCTTCCTTCCTTAGAATCAGCACGTGAAGGACCTTAGATGACGTCGCGGCTTGTGATTGGTCGCGCGACCGCCCATGTGACCACTCACGCGACCAATCACAAGCCGCAACGTCACCGAAGGTCATTCAAGCGCTGATTCTTCGGAAGGAAGGCTGCCGGAAAGAAGCAGGGCACGTCCGAGGGTGAGTATATTCCTATTAGGTAATTATTGGGTAATAGGAATATACTCACCCTCGGACGTGCCCTGCTTCTTTCCGGCAGCCTTCCTTCCTAAGAATCAGTGCTTGAATGACCTTCGGTGACGTCGCGGCTTGTGATTGGTCGCGTGTGCGGTCACATGGGCGGTCGCGCGACCAATCACAAGCCGCGACGTCATCTAAGGTCCTTCACGCGCTGATTCTAAGGAAGGAAGGCTGCCGGTTAGTACCAGGGCGCGTCAGAGGGTAAGTATAGCAATATTTTTTATTTTAGTTCTTTATTTTACACTTAAATATGGATTCCGATACCGATTTCTGATATTTCAAACATATCGGAACTCGGTATCGGAATTCCGATACCAGATTCAGAAGATCGCCGACCTCATGGCCGACCCCACACAGGGGTCGGGTTTCATGAAACCCGACTTTGCCAAAAGTCAGCGACTTCTGAAAATGGCTGACCCGTTTCGCTCAACCCTACTTGGGGCTAAATCAATATTTAAGTGGGAAAAAGTAAAATTTTAATTTTTTACTTCCGCAATGCTTTAATTCAGGTGAAGCCCCTAAAGGGTTAATAAATTTCTTGAATGTGGTTTTGAGTACTTTAAGGAGTCGAGTCTAGTTTTTAAAATGGTGTCACTTTTGGGTATTTGCTGTCATACAGGGCCCAAAAAGTCCCTTCAAAAGAGATGTTAATAAAGAAATTGGTATTGTAAATTTTGTTGGAAAAATGAGAAATTGCTGATAAAATTTTAACCCTTCCAACTTCCTACCAGAAAAAAAATATGATTAGCAACTGATGTGAAGTAGACATGCGGAAAAATTTTTATAACTATTTTGTGTGGCGCAACTATCTGGTTTAAGATCATAAACATTGTAAGTTTGAAAATTGCAAAATTTTAAAATTTGTTGTAAAATTTTTGATATTTTCACAAATAAACACCAAACAATATTGACCTAAATTTACCACTAATATGAAGTACAAAATATCACATAAAAAACATTTTCACAACCTCATAAAGTGACACTGGTCAGAATTAAAATAATTGTCCTGGTCAAGAAGGTGAAATCAGACTGGGAGTTGAAGGAGTTAAAGATGATATAACTTATTATGAGGAGAGTACAAAGCTATCTACATCTGAAATAATGTCTTGTGTGGGCAAGATGACATGAGAATATTTACCCAGCAAGATGCAAACGTATATGCCACAACTGATTAAGCAATGTTCAGTGACAAAAAAAGAAAAAGACAAATAGACTACAGGCTTGTTCTACCCTGCCAAAAATACATAGGAGTGAAGAGCGTCTAGCCAAAACCAGTTTAGTAAAGAGAACAAACAAGGACTTTAGTGTCCAAAGTTCTATGACTGAAGCAAACATTTGCTGTTATGCTCACTTGTTACTCGCTGTTAGATTAACTTAGAACAAAGCAGTTTAAACTAAAGTGATCTCTGGAAAATCTTTTTATTTCAGTAATGATGTCCTGTAAGGCAGCTCTCTGACATTGAGCTGTTTGTCAGTGGTCCAGCAGCTGTAAACCTCAGATATCTGCTCATATCTCTGCTATACAACCACGTTTCCCAAACAAATGTAAGATTAGCCAAAGGGCACTAAAGTGAGTAAACGATTATATAAAGGTACCTTCACACTCAGCAACTTTACAATGAGAACGACAACAATCCGTGACGTTACAGCGTCCTGGATAGCGATCTCGTTGTGTTTGACACGCAGCAGCGATCAGGATCCCGCTGTGATATCGCTGGTCGGAGCTAGAAGTCCAGAACTTTATTTCGTCGTCAGGTCGGCATGTATCATCGTGTTTGACATCAAAAGCAACGATGCCGGCAATGTTTTACATGGAGCTAACAACCAGCGAGAACGTTAAGTGAGTCGCCGTTAATTCACTGGATCGCTCCTGCATCGTTCTGGAGTTGCTGTGTTTGACGTTTCTACAGCGACCTAAACAGCGACGCTCCAGCAATCGGCTCGTTGTCTATATCGCTGCAGCATCGCTGAGTGTGACAGTAACTGACGTAGTTATACTATGCTATAGAGAGAGAGATCTGTGGCTATTAGAAGGATATCATAAATTTTTAGAGGAATGGATACCTCCCCTTCTTAACTTACCATTATAGAGACCCTTTCACTGAATATTTGATTGTAATTTCCAAAGATACAGTGGGGCAAAAAAGTATTTAGTCAGTCAGCAATAGTGCAAGTTCCACCACTTAAAAAGATGAGAGGCGTCTGTAATTTACATAATAGGTAGACCTCAACTATGGGAGACAAACTGAGAACAAAAAATCCAGAAAATCACATTGTCTGTTTTTTTAACATTTTATTTGCATATTATGGTGGAAAATAAGTATTTGGTCAGAAACAAAATTTCATCTCAATACTTTGTAATATATCCTTTGTTGGCAATGACAGAGGTCAAACGTTTTCTGTAAGTCTTCACAAGGTTGCCACACACTGTTGTTGGTATGTTGGCCCATTCCTCCATGCAGATCTCCTCTAGAGCAGTGATGTTTTTGGCTTTTCGCTTGGCAACACGGACTTTCAACTCCCTCCAAAGGTTTTCTATAGGGTTGAGATCTGGAGACTGGCTAGGCCACTCCAGGACCTTGAAATGCTTCTTACGAAGCCACTCCTTCGTTGCCCTGGCGGTGTGCTTTGGATCATTGTCATGTTGAAAGACCCAGCCACGTTTCATCTTCAATGCCCTTGCTGATGGAAGGAGGTTTGCACTCAAAATCTCATGATACATCGCCCCATTCATTCTTTCATGTACCCGGATCAGTCGTCCTGGCCCCTTTGCAGAAAAACAGCCCCAAAGCATGATGTTTCCACCACCATGCTTTACAGTAGGTATGGTGTTTGATGGATGCAACTCAGTATTCTTTTTCCTCCAAACACGACAAGTTGTGTTTCTACCAAACAGTTCCAGTTTGGTTTCATCAGACCATAGGACATTCTCCCAAAACTCCTCTGGATCATCCAAATGCTCTCTAGCAAGCTTCAGATGGGCCTGGACATGTACTGGCTTAAGCAGTGGGACACGTCTGGCACTGCAGGATCTGAGTCCATGGTGGCATAGTGTGTTACTTATGGTAGGCCTTGTTACATTGGTCCCAGCTCTCTGCAGTTAATTCACTAGGTCCCCCCGCGTGGTTCTGGGATTTTTGCTCACCGTTCTTGTGATCATTCTGACCCCACGGGGTGGGATTTTGCGTGGAGCCCCAGATCGAGGGAGACTATAAGTGGTCTTGTATGTCTTCCATTTTCTAATTATTGCTCCCACTGTTGATTTCTTCACTCCAAGCTGGTTGGCTATTGCAGATTCAGTCTTCCCAGCCTGGTGCAGGGCTACAATTTTGTTTCTGGTGTCCTTTGACAGCTCTTTGGTCTTCACCATAGTGGAGTTTGGAGTCAGACTGTTTGAGGGTGTGCACAGGTGTCTTTTTATACTGATAACAAGTTTAAACAGGTGCCATTACTACAGGTAATGAGTGGAGGAAAGAGGAGACTCTTAAAGAAGAAGTTACAGGTCTGTGAGAGCCAGAAATCTTGATTTTTTTCTGACCAAATACTTATTTTCCACCATAATATGCAAATAAAATGTAAAAAAAACAGACAATGTGATTTTCTGGATTTCTTTTTCTCAGTTTGTCTCCCATAGTTGAGGTCTACGTATGATGTAAATTACAGACACCTCTCATCTTTTTAAGTGGTGGAACTTGCACTATTGCTGACTGACTAAATACTTTTTTGCCCCACTGTATGTCCCCTAATAATAAAGATGCACATTTTAACCAAATGGGTATGTACTACAGAACTTCTCTCTGCGTGCTCGGGTGTTCTCGAAGTACCTTTGGTGTGCTCGTTTATTACAGTTGTGGCCAAAAGTATTGACACCCCTGCAATTCTGTCAGATAATACTCAGTTTCTTCCTGAAAATGATTGCAATCACAAATTCTTTGGTATTATTATCTTTATTTAATTTGTCTTAAATAAAAAAACACAAAAGAGAATGAAGCAAAAAGCAAAACCTTGATCATTTCACACAAAACTCCAAAAATGGGCCAGACAAAAGTATTGGCACCCTCAGCCTAATACTTGGTTGCACAACCTTTAGCCAAAATAACTGCGACCAACTGCTTCCGGTAACCATCAATGAGTTTCTTATAATGCTGTGCTGGAATTTTAGACCATTCTTCTTTGGTAAACTGCTCCAGGTCCCTGAAGGGTGCCTTCTCCAAACTGCCATTTTTAGATCTCTCCACAGGTGTTGTATGGGATTCAGGTCTGGACTCATTGCTGGCCACCTTAGATGTCTCCAGTGATTTCTCTCAAACTATTTTCTAGTGCTTTTTGAAGTGTGTTTTGGGTCATTGTCCTGCTGGAAGACCCATGATCTCTGAGGGAGACCCAGCTTTCTCACACAGGGCCCTACATTATGCTGCAAAATTTGTTGGTAGTCTTCAGACTTCATAATGCCATGCACATGGTAAAGCAGTCCAGTGCCAGAGGCAGCAAAGCAACCCCAAAACATCAGGGAACCTCCACCATGTTTGACTGTAGGGACCGTGTTCTTTTCTTTGAATGCTTCTTTTCTCTCCTGTAGTCTCTATGTTGATGCCTTTGCCCAAAAAGCTCTACTTTTGTCTCATCTGACCAGAGAACATTCTTCCAAAACGTTTAAGGCTTTTTCAGATAAATTTTGGCAAACTCCAGCCTGGCTTTTTTATGTCTCGGGGTAAGAAGTGGGGTCTTCCTGGGTCTCCTACCATAAAGTGCCTTTTCATTCAGACGCCGACGGATAGTATGAGTTGACACTGTTGTACCCTCGGACTGCAAGGCAGCTTGAACTTGTTTGGATGTTAGTCGAGGTTCTTTATCCAACATCCGCACAATCTTGCGTTGAAATCTCTTGTCAATTTTTCTTTTCCGTCCACGTCTAGAGAGGTTAGCCACAGTGCCATGGGTTTTAAACTTCTTGATGACACTGCACACTGTAGACACAGGGACATTCAAGTCTTTGGAGATGGACTTGTAGCCTTGAGATTGCTCGTGCATCCTCACAATTTGGTTTCTCAAGTCCTCAGACAGTTCTTTGGTCTTTTTTCTTTTTTCCATGCTCAATGTGGTACACACAAGGACACAGGACAGAGGTTGAGTCAACTTTAATCCGTGTCAACTGGCTGCAAGTGTGATTTAGTTATTGCCAACACCTGTTAGGTGCCACAGGTGCTGTTAATTACACAAATTAGAGAAGCATCACATGATTTTTCGAACAGTGCCAATATTTTTGTCCACCCCTTTTTTATATTTAGTGTGGAATTATATCCAATTTGGCTTTAGGACAATTCTTTTTCTGTTTTTTCATTTAAGACAAATTAAATGAAGATAATAATAACAACGAATTTGTGTTTGCAATCATTTTCAGGAAGAAACTGAGTATTATCTGACAGAATTGCAGGGGTGTTAGTACATTTGGCCACAACTGTATGTTTGTGTCCCTGCAGCTGCATGATTTGCATCTGCTAGGCAGCCTGAATACATGTGGGGATTCCCTAACAACCAGGCAATCCCCACATGTATTCAGGCTGTCAAGCAGCTGCAAATCATGCAGCTGCAGAGACAAAAACATAATCTACATAAAATACTTGGAGAACTCCCGAGCATGCTCAGAAAACTTGAGCAACGAGCACACTCGCTCATCACTAATGGGCGTGCTTTGATTGACCAGCATACATGAAGAAAATGCCGACAGGGAAATTCTGTGGTATACGCACAGTTGGGTAAAGGAAAATTTTGCACCATTTTTACCTGGTGGCATAGCTTTGGAATAGAGGGGCACAGAAGAAAATGAAAAACTGTTCCAGAACCAGTAGAGCAGCAACAATTCAAAACAATTCTCAGTTTAAAGTGAAAGGTGCCTTTTCCTCTGACTTAAATATTAATGTCAAATAGCAGAATTTTATAGATTTCCCAGATTATGATTATGATGACCTTTCCTTAGGACATATTGACTTAAATAGCTGAGCTGCAGTTCTTGGCAATGGCCTATACAGCTCTATTCACTCTATACATACAGATCCTACCAGAACAGAAAACAGAGGATCTGTGGAATTGCCAGGTGTCCGATCCCCACTGCTCTGCTATTGATCTATTCTAAGGATCAATCATTCATTGATGGACTTTCATAAGAATACATCATCACGTTCAGAAAAAAACTTGTTACATATTGTAGTAAAGCCTGGTAGGACAAGGTTAAAACCTAGCACTGGAGGTCCTCAATAGGTGCACCTGGCTAGCTATGTTTAGAGCCAGGTGCTGTGTTCATTTGTTGGTCAGTCAGCAGGGGTAGCTGACCAAAGTGGGTTGTGGTGAAACTGCAGAGAGACAAGCTACAATCTCTCTGAGAGGAGACTGCACAGGCCATGTTCACTAAAGTTTATGGAGTTCAGTAAACCTTACATTATTTGGACTCAAGAACTTGATGTATTTATGAACTCTAATACCTAGCGTGAACCTCTACTATATATGAAATTGTTGCAACTTACATATCTTCCTGACTTTCTACATTACTAAATGGACTACTTTCTTGGGCCTCAATATCTGCAAGTCTGTCTTTCCCAAATATAATTCACTGTAGCTTTATCAATACTGATTTTAATGAGTTAATTCCTAATTATAAGACTGCACAAAGTAAGTCAGTGAGTTCAACAACAACTTGAAACACAGAATTAGATAATCATTCCACAAAAGATCACTGGAGACACACCACCCATGTGATAAACAGGAAAGCAGCACCCACTGAGCAGCATTCATTGAACAAGGCTAAGAGGTCAGTGTTAGCACAGGTCAGCATCAAGCAAAGCTTCACATTGAGATATGTGGAGAACTACTCATTTTCTCAGCGACCTGAAGTTAACTTCATAAAGAGTCTATATGAGAGTAATCCAGCTCTTGCAAACGAGATGTGCTAGATGATGAGTCTCGTTCAATGCTGAACACAACATAATCAATACCATTAGGAACTTTGGTAAAAAAAAATAAAAACACTTAAAAAAACAAACTTATTAATGAAGTACAAAGAACTTGGTTTACTTGAACTCATTTGCTTCTAGGCTTTGAACGGTGTTTTAAAACAGGAAGGGTAAGTGCAAACCACAGAGCTGTTGCCGGTTCATTCTTGTACATTCTTGGTATTATAAAACCTCATATATCTGTATATCCGTAGTGCCATTTATGTCACGTGTCAATCTTGTCATGTTCAGCACTGCTGTCTGTACACAGAATCAAGGTGTAGGTTTCGCTCACGCGAGCGTGTAACATGGCAAGTGCTATGAAATGTTTTATCTAATAGAATAACACTGGGCCGAGGGCTATGAGGCAGATCAGATCTGCAATTCTTTTCTCATGCCGTTTTGGCATGAGAAAAAAATCGCAGCATGTTGCCAGTGCATTTGATATTTGGATCGCACTAGACAAGTCTATGGGTGCGTGTGAATAGTGATGAGCGAGTATACTCGTTGCTCGGGTTTCCCCGAGCACACTCGGATGGTCTCCGAGTATGTGTTAGTGCTCGGAGATTTAGTTTTCTTGGCCTCAGCTGCATGATTTACGGCTACTGGACAGCCTCAACACATGTAGGAATTCCCTAACAAACAGGCATTCCTCACATGTATTCAGCCTGTCTAGCAGCCGTAAATCATGCAGTTGTGGAAACGAAAACTAAATCTCCGAGCACTAACAAATACTCGGAGACCAAAAAAACCAGAGCAACGAGTATACTCGCTCATCACTACATGTGAAACATCGGATATCATCCGAATGAAGTGCGATTACCACTGATTCTGACAATGGAGGAGATGGAGAAATTACTTTCTCCGTCGCCTCTGTACCTGTGTTGCGATTCTCTCATGCGGGAGAATTGAAGCACAGAGCACTGACTCTCATTCGCATAATCTGGCCCGATTATCTTGTATGATAGTTGGGCTATCGAGCAATGCCCGGGAACAAACCACTGAACAAACGTATAGAACCACATCCTTTCTATATATATATGAAGGAATGCTGTGATGAACTCCCACCTGAAATCAATTAAGTCACTGATCATCTCTCAAAAGAGGAAATGTGTCTTTGCCGCTAGAATCCGCCTTAGCACAGTGAGTTACAGCCAGTCAGCATTATAAAGAAAGAGGATCCTCCCATTGTAAAGTGAACCTTATTATTTATTGTGTTTAATATTTTACCCATAGCCGTAGTTCACTGTGGAATTAGCCCTGATCATCATGTGACTGCGTAAAGTGATCCAAAATTTTTATGTCACATGGTGTGACTATGTAACTTGGCAGGTCCGTGAAAGTGAGGTTGCATCAGGGGGATAAGCTATCTTTATGAAGCACTATTCTATAAATATGACACAAACGCTGCTCTAGCTGGAATCTAACTGGAGACTAATTAAATTACTGTTTGCTTGGGGAATTCATAGGAAAAATGAACTTGGAAGGCTAAGATAAAATATCCAGCACATACCTGGGATCAGCCAACGATGTAACATGTTTGATGATGAATTTCAGCATTCCCAACTCTGTGTTTCGCTGGTGATGACCACGGACAGACAAATCTGAAAGTGGCTTAATTGATTTTTTATCTAAATTGAAGACAGAAGAGATATTGGATTGATCTGCAAAGAAATGACTTGGAGTCTAATTTCCTGAAATTCGCAGGTCATTGCAAATTTGAACAATTTGCAAATTGTTTCAAGCATATTGGCCCCATAAAAAAAATTTCCCAGAGCAATTTTACATTCTGCTGAAGAGTCACAGAGCTGGTTAATGTCACCAGGAGTGGGCACATTTCTATTTGGTTAGGGGGTATTTATTTGCTTTAATGAAACACTTAAATACAAATTATTCCAATAAATTGAGACATTTAACAGTGAAGGTCGGTTTTGGTACATCTGTTTAATTGTCAAATTGGAGACACATATTACACTGCTTCAATATTACAGGTAGCCATCTTGGCTGTCACATGGTTCCTGCCTTACATTTATGGTTGATACCATAGTTCCCATACCAAAGCAAAAAATGTCAGAGCCACTAGCAGCAGCGTCACAGGCATTTCTGGCTGCAACCGTTTCGGCAGGAATATGAAAGGCATGTCACCATTGACCTCCTTTGCCTCTAACACACGTGTCAGTGGGGAGGAAGTAGAGGGCAAAGTGAAGTATCTGTCACATCGCTTGTCTCAGTCACAGCAGGACGATGTAGCCTCTGACGGCTACACCATCAGCATGAGTCAGTGTTCTGTCCAGTCCACCTCCTCCCAGTCCACAATAATACTTAATGTTGTACAGATTGGAATTTCAATTCTATTACACCTGTTTCTGTTCTGTCCTTTAGACCCCTAACCCTAGAGGCCAAGAGATAATCTAAACAAGAACAATTTATTAGAGTTCATTTATTGAAAGACATGAATAGGTAGACATGGTGCCAAAGGAGATGACAGATTAAGTTTTAAGGCCAAGCTGTGTTGCCATGGGGCTAAGGGCACTGGCACTGTTAGGAGCATTCTGAGTCAGAACAGATCTTGAAGTGAGAAGCAGTTAGTGTCACATGATTACCGCAACACAGAGGAGCCGGAAGACCGCAGCATCTCATTGCTCCTACGCCTGCGCTGAAAAGAAGCACTCCACCTTCTTTTTAAATGGTGTTAATTTCTTTTGGCTGAACAGGAGTTAATTGGCCATGTTGGGAGGTCTGGGAGTCTGAGCTTGGTTAGGCACTCCTATCCTCTATATAATCTGGATCCTGATTGAAACACATATCCAGGGCTAGCTTTTGCTGCATAGCGTGGAGGAGAGTTGTTTGGTGGTTATATGAGAAGTAGTATGGTGGATTTATCAGTGACTGTTGCTTGGGTTTGTAAGTGAGGTAATTCCATTTCCTCCTCTTACTTTGGTTTTCCCAATCTTACATTGCATTCCTCTGTTATCTGTGAGTGAATATTTGTATGCCTGGTATTTTCAGTTGCCTTTGTTTGCGTTGTCGTGTTTGTCTGGTTGGTGTAATGCAGTGCACGGTTGCTTCCCTCTTCCCTGGGTGGGGAAGGGTACAGACAGAGGGTGGATACAGGAGATAAGGCAAGGTTTGTGGCCCTGGCATCTTCACCTTTAGAAGTAACCCGGGAATAGGACCAGCTATGGTGCCCCCTAGTGTTAGGGATAGGGTAGGAGCCCCTGGTCCCGGGTCACCTGCCAACCGAGTCAGAACAATTTCTACTCAGAGGCATCTGTCAACTATGTTACGAGCAAAAAGATCAACTAGAGCAAAATCTATTTATTCCTTGGTCTGCTCTGAAGAAGGTAATGTCCTGACTGTTGTTGATGTGGGAGGTTGAAATCTATGCTCATGGTGATTCCTATGTTCTGGCATCTCGAATGTGGGAATTCTTTTTCATATTGGAACAATTTATCGCACTGTGCAGACTTTGCTGCTGGAAAGTAAACGGGGTATGTCTGGGAACTATGCCACTATGTCAGTACATGAAACAGCATCACCTGGCCATCTGGGAAGAGCAAACTAACCAGCAAGCTGAGCAAAGCTCAAACTGTCCGCCTTCTTTTCCTCGTTATCGTCTTTCTGGTAACCAATCTGTACCCACATGTAGTGCCTTCTCAGTGTCATCAGCCCCATAATCATCCTCATTTACCGATTTCCATATATTACTTCCTCTACCTCTCTTGCATCAGTAGTTTTTCTTTTGTGTATCCAAAAACATGCGTTCAGTCATCTAATTACATGAAAATTATACTACCTTATGTCCAGGTTCACTACGTTTGATACCAGACCACCTTTTACTGTCTTTAGTAAAAGAATTGTGTGAACCCAGCCTCAATGTTGTCATACTTAGCCACCATAATTTATTGTACTAAAAAGCCATACCAGCCACATTTGGGCACAAAATTCTACATTGGGCACTACATTCATTTTATTGTTTCATGCATCAAATTTTTCTATGCAACTTGCTTTCATTCTAATTTTTGGCAAAATTAAATTTCATTGTGCCTGCATCTGCAGTGACTTTTCTCAGTAGAACCTGGCGCAGGATTGGTACCCTTCATTGGGCGTGACAGAAAAGGGAAAATTGTTTTAAATGATCGTATAAAATTGTTATGCAATGTTTGTTCACAACACTATCATTGTTTTTTTTCACAATTTTTATTTTTTTTGCTTTGGATGAATTGGAAATACAACCAGGATAATGTGTGTTCTATACATATTATATACGAATGTTCAGCTGATGGCTGCCAACTGCATTTCTGAGCTGGTGACTGCATCCATTCCCTGCAGACCCAACACTTCCCTGCATGTGTGGCCCCTGCTCAAGGAAGAGCAGAATTGAAAAAATTCTCATAGATAATCTAACAAAACTTCTTAAAATTCCCTAAGCGCTAATTTTTCCACAAAATTATTAATGTATTTTAAAATTGTTAATAAATTCTTGGTTCAGATGAAATGGCATATTATTATAATGTTATGTGTTACAGGACCTGTTCAGTTAGGGCTTGCTCACATGAGCGTATACTTCGGACGAGGGCTATGCAATGTATTATCATGCAGCACTTGGACAAATGTTACAGAATGGGGCAGTGCAGATCTGTGTTTTTTTCTGTCTGTAGAAAAAATTGCAGACAATTCTATAGGCGCATGTAAAACAGAGGACTGCAGTCGGATGTCAGCTGAGTGCAGTCTGACATCTGCAGACTTAGACTTTGGACAATGTGGAGAAATTATGTTCTCCATCTTCTCCTCACCTATTGCTACAGAGTCTCTAATACAAGAGAATTGGATTACAATAAGCTGAGACTCTGATCAAATTCTGATCAGAGTTTGATCGGAGTGTCACTAGCATAATCATGCTGATTCTTTTGCATGAGAGAATCAATGCTCGTGTGACCCTAGCATACAGCTTGTCCGACCAGGAGACCACTATCTACTACTTGCAGAGTCAAGAATTCTATGCATATGCCAGGACTACAGCTTCAACAAACAACCAAAGCACCTGCAGCACAAATTACATTACATATGATATGACATGTAAAGCGCCATGGAATAAATGGCGCTATAATAATAAATAATTATAATAATAATATGATGGACCAAGTGTTTTATCTGCTGGTGCACCAACCTGATGCACATCAGCAAATTGTATTGCATAAGCATCCAGGTTCAGTCCTTACTACACTGTGTCTTTTCTCCAGCAGATACCCTGAGCTCCGAATCCATTGCCTTCCTATTCCGCATGTTGGATCAGTGGAACAAACTTACACACTTTGCTTTGGCCGTACTTTCATGTCATAGTCCTATGTGTGATCAGAGAGGAGATTCAGTTCGGATGGTGGCTTTGACCAAGCGGGTCAAGTTATCCACCACAAGTGTGGAAAATCTTACATTTGTCAAAATGAGAGTTGGATGAATTTATTCAAGTGAAATTGAATACTAATCAAATTTTCCAAAAATCCATAATCTGAAAAATAAGATTTTTTGCATTTCACTTCGGGTGAATTCAGCAAAATGGTGGTCAATTTGCTTAAAGGGACTCTGTCACCTGAATTTGGTGGGCTCTCTGTCCGGTCCGATGGGCGGTGTTTTCTCTCCTTTCATTCATCCCTTCCTTTCCCGCTGGCCGCAGTATTATCTTGAATATAAGTCTGTTTCCGTAGTTCACGTGTGCGCAATGCAATCTTGCCTTCCGCACGCGCAGTATGCTTTGCCCCACTGCAGGCAAAGCCGAAAAGCATTAGTGCACATGCGCAACCGCACTATGTCCCGGAAGTATTTTGCTGTGTTCCGGGACATAGTGCGGCGACACATGCGCACTAATGTTTTTCGGCTTTGCCCGCAGTTGAGCAAAGCATACTGCGCATGCACAATGCAAGATTGCATTGCGCACGCATGAACTATGGAGGAAACAGACTCATATTCAAGATAATACTGCGGCCAGCGGGAAAGGAAGGGGTGAATGAAAGGAGAGAAAACACCGCTCATCGGACCGGACAGAGAGCCCACCAAATTCAGGTGACAGAGTCCCTTTAATCATTGAGGGTTGATAACAGTTTTAAAATAAAAAAATCTCTGCGCCTCTTCTTAACATCACTGTGTGCTGAAACTTCATGCTAATCCAGGACATTTAGGTGCAACTAGTCTCCAGACGTCAATGTGCATGTCCTGGCCTAATTGAGCCATAAGTCTTAGCCTGAGTGCCCATCAAAGGGTCCTGACACTCAATGTGATATCATATAGTTACTGTATCTTTACATTGCCCATGTGTAGAGAAGTCATGGCTTAGTATGTGCAATAAGTTCTAGGACGTCTTTGCACATGTGTGTTGTGAGGTTGTGTTGACTTTGTGAGGTTACGATGTGCGACGCATGACTTTTCAAATTTGTGGAGAATACATTTGCTGTGAATAGAATTTCCCAGTAAAATCTGGGCAATTTGAAACATTTGAATCTAATAAGATCGGCTAATCTGTAATCAAAATGATTCAGGTATGGATCAGTGTCTATTTTCATTCTGTTACAACTGTTGCTGATGATTATTTTGGATGTACTATCTGCCTGAGCGTTTGTGGTCTGTCGTCTACACAGTTCTGCTCAGCCAGTCATCTACTAACTGTCCACTATTTGATTGACACACTAGTACTGCATCGAACGGGGTTGTTGTTGTTGTCTTTATGCTGTCAGACATCATCATACTTTCCACATTCTATTACTTTACCATGCAACTTCTGCGACTGCTACTGAACAATTACGTCATCCATATATCTCTTGGCTGCACACTGTTTTATAATGATAAAGTGTACTTCTGGTGCAAATTGTACTCTCTTAAGGTTAAACAAATATCAAACATCTCACAAAATAGGGCTAATTGTTTGAAAGGCTTGTTGTGAACATGCCATTGCTTCTTCACTTTGAAAATGGCTAGCATGTTCCTGCTTTCTTAAAAATAGATTGTTTTTGAAAGATGCCACAGATAACAACAGGAGAGGTTCATACAGATCCCACCGCTGTCACCAGTTTGTCAGGAGACGCAATTTTGCGGCCTCCAAACAATTATGCAATTGGCTGATGAGTGACAGACGATGCCACGGCCGCTTCCACTACTTCGCTGGTTATTGGCGAACTCCTAGTGAGCATATGGTATATACACTTCCGATTCCAACACATGGAATATATATACCCGCTTACAGTTACTGCCAATTCCACAATAATAAAAAGGAACCACTAGATGCCACCAGCAATCATTTATGTAGACTGATCGGTCTTCTGTTACAAGGTAGCGTATTGCTATAGGGGTGCGGTTTACAGAACAAGAAGAACAGAGCTATTAAATATTATATATTTATTCCAGAAATGTTATAAAAAATATGCAAAAAACGACAGGGCTTATTCAATTACATGAAATAAAAGGGATAGCAAAACAAAATTTTTAAACCTATGTCATGGAAATAGCTCAGAGTTTAGTGGGGGAGGTACTCCTTAGGAAAATTGATACAATCACAACAAGCTGTACTTTCCAGGACTGACAAAAAGCACAAACCCAAATTTTGCTTTATATTAAATCAAGCTCATGTGGGGGCTGGTTGTAGGATGTGCTAGGTTTTTTAGAATTTTATGAGATTCCCAACTTGCAGGATATCTTCAGCAGGTGCCAGGTGGTAGATATTGTCACCATGTTTGCTATTGCGATTTTACCTTTATTTAGAGATGAGACATGGCCTGGATAACAAAATCTATAGGACCATTATTCCATTATTAAGTAGCAGGGGTTAGACTGGCTTTATGGTGCATTATGTTTAGCCCTTCTCAAAAAGGCTGAAAATATATCTCCCATAAATATCGGATAAATGCAAACCCCAATATTCATCACTGACCATTGGCTCAAAAACATCTCAGAACAATGCTTTTATCCGAGAAAACTCTACCCTTGGGAAGTGTACTTCCCAGCCTCTGCATAAATGCAGTCTTAGTGTCTGGCTCTTAGAGCAAATCTTCTGTGGTAATTACCTGGCCTTTAAAGGAGGTCCCTACTTCAATGGTAGTTGAAGCGTCAGCTGACTTCCTCAGTTATAACTAGTTTCCCACTTCCAAAGTTATAATTAATCCCATATGCTCAGGGTGAGGATGATATGTCCATTCTCCGGAGATGTCTGGATGGGTTTTAATTTGTTTCTAAAGCAAGACTTTATAAAAAGCCTTTGTAATTGTTTAATCATTTGAAAATAGCAAAGCTATTGCGGATTCCAAAAAAAGAGATGATTTTTCAACTGGTAGTGAAAAAATTATTATTTCTTCACTTTCAAAAGTGCTGCTGAGCACACATGTCAAGTCTGATACTGCAGTGTATAGTTACATAGCCTATTTTTTAACACTGGTTCCCATCCACCTCACCTAGCTAGATAAGTTAAGGTCACTTGGACATTAATAAGGTTTTAGAAAACCTAAAAGTAAATGAAACTAATGGCACTTAAAATTTAAACAAATTCTTTATTAATACATAAACGAATATATCACAAAATGTTAAAAAGGGGAATTACTGAAGAGTGTTACACTCCCAGGGTATATAAAACATATTTTCCAACACAATTGCCCTAAAGTGGATTTTATATTATAGTATACTGCTGTATACCCTGTATACTATAATATAATATCCACGTTAGGGCAATTGTGTTGGAAAGGATGTTTGGTATACCCTGTGAGTGTAGTACACTTCATTAATTTCCCTTTTTTTCTTTTTCGTATTATGTTTGTTTGTGTTAATAAAGAATTTGTGTAAATTTGAAGTGGCGTTAGCTTCCTTTACTTGTAAGTTTTCTTTAACTTTGGGAGTGCCAACAAAATTATGGTTATAAATAGGTTGATTAATAAGGTTGTCTTTGTATTAAAGAGCTAAAAGCAAGTTCAGTACAGTTGTAAATGGGAGCCCTTGTCCAAGTGTTCTTCACCTGTTATGGGGTTCTATTGGAAGCTTTTTAATATTGAGATTCACAGCAATTGTATTCTTTGCAAAACAATTTTTTAAGGAAAAACTTAGTGAATTTGGATTTCAAAATGGTTCAATCATCTCTGTAAGGCAGGAAAGTCAGTTGATGGCACTGACAATATTAAACTATTCCATCGTTTTTTTTATAAGATATAAATTACGCAGTGTCCAGTCTAACATCAGCTATTGAAGGTCAACAATGTCAACTGTATTACCCTCTAATCTCCTTCCCATTCCTAAAAACCGTATGCCTAGACGTTCAATTCAAAGACAGCAGCCGTTTTATAGTTTTGGCCCTTCCATTTGAGACCTTGAAATGCAGTTTGTCTGTTATGTACAATACTTGCCAGTATGTACCGCCTAGAGCAATGATTTATTGCAGTATCACTAAAAGCACAGGATCACCTTTAGTGACCTCATACTTATTTGTCACACATTTGTCAAATCTTACTTTGTTTTCTGAATTTGCAAAGACCGGCTTTGCAATATTGCAAAGAAATCAACTAGCAGAAGTAGTTAAGAAAATTGCTATTTGTCAATTACACAATTATATAAGCTTGAGTTCTTCAAGGTAAGTTTATGTCTTATTTACAGACTTGCTCCTCAAAGTATTTTTTGACGAGCAAGTGACAACGTCAAATCTTGCATATAATTGTTTTTCTAGTTCTGTCAGTCACTTTAAGGCGGATTCCCACATAACATTTTTTGGAAACGTGCCACATGTTTGTGGCATTTTTCCTGGCATTTTTTCTCTTGTTTTCCTTTGGCAAAAATTGAGAGAGGCAGATGTTTGCTGTGAGTCAATTGGGAGTTATTAACTGCACTGCAAATGGAGCTTTTGTTTTTTAACTCTCATTTTTTTTTTCCTGAAGCAGCTTTCGTTAGGTATGGCATTTTCTCTTGCATTTTCTCATATGCATTTCTATTAATAATAATAAGAATAATAACATGTTTAAATATATGCTATCCAAAAACTGTTTTTAAAAAAGGATGTAATTAAAGGTGCTGTCTGAGACTTTCTAATTGATTGCCTATTCTTAATAGCATCAATATCATGGGGGTGCAATATCCGGTATTTCCCACTGATCAGTTGTTTCTGTGCTGGTGGCTGCTGGAGAGGTCAGTTAACCCCTTTATGACTTTGGGTGTATAGGTATGTCCAAGGTCGTCTACCCCTCTTTGATATGTGCTCAGATGCTGAGCCAACATCTTTCCCTGCACATGACAACTGATTTGATCAGCTGTCATATGCCTCTAACAGCAGCGGGTGGAATCGCAATTCACCTGCGCCTGTTAATATGTTAAATGGTGCTGTCAATCACTGGCAGCGGCATTTAACTCTATCGCATAATAAGCATGTCGCAAGACCCGCCCATCGGGGCCCCTGTCACATAATCTTGAGATGCCCATGGTTTGGCATGACATCTGGGGGTCTGCAGAAGACCCCCATGATTGTCATTGCAGATTCCCTATGAATGAAAATATATATGTTTGGTATCACTGCGTTCAGAAATGTCTGCTCTATCAAACTATAAAGTAAATTAATACAAATTGTATATGGCGTAACGAGAAAAAAAACACTGAAATTATGTGTTTTTGGTCTTCAAAACACTGCAATAAAATGCAATAACTGGTGATCAAAACGTTATATCCACCCCAAAAATAGTATCAATATAAATGGCAGTTCGGTGACCAAAACTAAGCCCTCACCCAACCCCAGATCCCCCCCCCCCACAAAAAAAAACAAATGGAGATTCTACGGGGCCTGGAAAATGGCATAATTTTTTTTCTTACAAACTTGAGATTTTGTTCTAAAAGAGATCCCATAAATAACCAGTGCAAAGAAACAATACACTAAATAAATAATAATTTTATTAAGTTACATAAAAAATGTAAAATGGTAGGACACAGGATAATCAAAACCAGTGAGTATAGCACTATGTGGGCAACATGATACATAAGCACTAAATGCCATGTATACAAGTAGTAGTACAATGTAAAAACTAAATAGTAAGTATTGCATGCATGTAATTAGAGGTCAAATACTAAAAAGGTAGCAATCAACATATAAACAAATATAATCCCAGTATTACAAATGGATACCAACTAGTATGAAGTAAGAAATAGCGTACAGACACAGGTCATTGCAATAAGGTATCATGGAGTTCAATGGTTTAAGTACTAGAAGTGGGAAAGATACATATGCACAGTGGCATGGAGGAGAATCACCAGATAATGAAGGAACCACACCGACCATGTTTCACACAGGAAGTGCATTAAGCATTCCCCTCTTCAACTCCTGACCCAGCTGCTCCCTCCTTCCCCCTGCCAGAGACTTTTGCATTGAATTTTGACTCATGTAGGGAAAATAGAGCTTAGACGGATCCAGCTAGTTGCTTTATTTACATGATGTTATAGACCGAATGGAAAATAGAAGAATTAACTAAGTTGAATTGAAAAATGAGCAAATCTAAGTACACAGTGTTATATAATACTAGCTATTGAACCCGTTCTACGCCCGGGTGGCGAGCATTTATATTGGTATATTGTCTCCATCATGGTATGTGCTGCTCCATCCTGCGTCCCCATCCTGTCAAGTGCTGCTCCATCCTGCGTCCCCATCCTGTCATGCGCTGCTCCATCCTGCGTCCCCATCCTGTCATGTGCTGCTCCATCCTGCGTCCCCATCCTGTCATGTGCTGCTCCATCCTGCGTCCCCATCCTGTCATGCGCTGCTCCATCCTGCGTCCCCATCCTGTCATGTGCTGCTCCATCCTGCGTCCCCATCCTGTCATGCGCTGCTCCATCCTGCGTTCCCTTTCCTGTCATGCGCTTGTTATGGCTGGCAATCAGGCAACACAGCGTGCAGTAATCAGCGCACATACAGAGATCTGGCAATAACCAAAAACAATAGGACGAGCTCTGAGACGTGGAATCTCTGTAGACTGCAGTACCTGATCTATCCTCACACAACTATAAGCAGCAGTGGATTGCGCCTATCAACTACCTATGCAACTCGGCACTGCCTGAGGAGCTGACTAGCCTGAAGATAGAAATACAAGCCTGACTTACCTCAGAGAAATACCCCAAAGGAATAGGCAGCCCCCCACATATAATGACTGTTAGCAAGATGAAAAGACAAACGTAGGAATGAAATAGATTCAGCAAAGTGAGGCCCGATATTCTAGACAGAGCGAGGATAGCAAAGAGAACTATGCAGTCTACCAAAAACCCTAAAACGAAAACCACGCAAAGGGGCAAAAAGACCCACCGTGCCGAACTAACAGCACGGCGGTGCACCCCTTTGCTTCTCAGAGCTTCCAGCAAAAGTTAATAGCAAGCTGGACAGAAAAAACAGAAAACAAACTAGAAGCACTTATCTAGCAGAGCAGCAGGCCCAAGGAAAGATGCAGTAGCTCAGATCCAACACTGGAACATTGACAAGGAGCAAGGAAGACAGACTCAGGTGGAGCTAAATAGCAAGGCAGCCAACGAGCTCACCAAAACACCTGAGGGAGGAAGCCCAGAGACTGCAATACCACTTGTGACCACAGAAGTGAACTCAGCCACAGAATTCACAACAGTACCCCCCCCTTGAGGAGGGGTCACCGAACCCTCACCAGAACCCCCAGGCCGACCAGGATGAGCCACATGAAAGGCACGAACAAGATCTGGGGCATGGACATCAGAGGCAAAAACCCAGGAATTATCTTCCTGAGCATAACCCTTCCATTTGACCAGATACTGGAGTTTCCGTCTAGAGACACGAGAATCCAAAATCTTCTCCACAATATACTCCAATTCCCCCTCCACCAAAACAGGGGCAGGAGGCTCCACAGATGGAACCATAGGTGCCACGTATCTCCTCAACAACGACCTATGGAATACATTATGTATGGAAAAGGAGTCTGGGAGGGTCAGACGAAAAGACACCGGATTGAGAATCTCAGAAATCCTATACGGACCAATAAAACGAGGTTTAAATTTAGGAGAGGAAACCTTCATAGGTATATGACGAGAAGATAACCAAACCAGATCCCCAACACGAAGTCGGGGTCCCACACGGCGTCTGCGATTAGCGAAAAGCTGAGCCTTCTCCTGGGACAAGGTCAAATTGTCCACTACCTGAGTCCAGATCTGCTGCAACCTGTCCACCACATAATCCACACCAGGACAGTCCGAAGACTCAACCTGTCCTGAAGAGAAACGAGGATGGAACCCAGAATTGCAGAAAAATGGAGAGACCAAGGTAGCCGAGCTGGCCCGATTATTAAGGGCGAACTCAGCCAACGGCAAAAATGACACCCAATCATCCTGGTCAGCGGAAACAAAACATCTCAGATATGTTTCCAAGGTCTGATTGGTTCGTTCGGTCTGGCCATTAGTCTGAGGATGGAAGGCCGAGGAAAAAGATAGGTCAATGCCCATCCTACCACAAAAGGCTCGCCAGAACCTCGAGACAAACTGGGAACCTCTGTCAGAAACAATATTCTCAGGAATGCCATGTAAACGAACCACATGCTGGAAGAACAAAGGCACCAAATCAGAGGAGGAAGGCAATTTAACCAAGGGCACCAGATGGACCATTTTAGAAAAGCGATCACAGACCACCCAAATGACCGACATTTTTTGAGAAACGGGAAGGTCAGAAATGAAATCCATCGAAATATGTGTCCAAGGCCTCTTCGGGACCGGCAAGGGCAAAAGCAACCCACTGGCACGTGAACAGCAGGGCTTAGCCCTAGCACAAATTCCACAGGACTGCACAAAAGCACGCACATCCCGTGACAGAGATGGCCACCAGAAGGATCTAGCAACCAACTCCCTGGTACCAAAGATTCCTGGATGACCGGCCAGCACCGAACAATGAAGTTCAGAGATAACTTTACTAGTCCACCTATCAGGGACGAACAGTTTCTCGGCCGGACAACGATCAGGTTTATTAGCCTGAAATTTCTGCAACACTCTCCGCAAATCAGGGGAGATGGCAGACACAATGACTCCTTCCTTGAGGATACTCGCCGGCTCAGATAACCCCGGAGAGTCGGGCACAAAACTCCTAGACAGAGCATCCGCCTTCACATTTTTAGAGCCCGGAAGGTATGAAATCACAAAATCAAAACGAGCAAAAAATAACGACCAACGGGCCTGTCTAGGATTCAAGCGCTTGGCAGACTCAAGATAAGTAAGGTTCTTATGATCAGTCAAAACCACCACGCGATGCTTAGCACCCTCAAGCCAATGACGCCACTCCTCGAATGCCCACTTCATGGCCAGCAACTCTCGGTTGCCCACATCATAATTACGCTCAGCAGCAGAAAATTTCCTGGAAAAGAAAGCACATGGTTTGAACACTGAGCAACCAGAACCTCTCTGTGACAAAACCGCCCCTGCACCAATCTCAGAAGCATCAACCTCGACCTGGAACGGAAGAGAAACATCAGGTTGACACAACACAGGGGCACAGCAAAAACGACGCTTCAACTCCTGAAAAGCTTCCACGGCAGCAGAAGACCAATTAACCAAATCAGCACCCTTCTTGGTCAAATCGGTCAATGGTCTGGCAATGCTAGAAAAATTACAGATGAAGCGACGATAAAAATTAGCAAAGCCCAGGAATTTCTGCAGACTTTTTAGAGATGTCGGCTGAGTCCAATCCTGGATGGCCTGAACCTTAACCGGATCCATCTCGATAGTAGAAGGGGAAAAGATGAACCCCAAAAATGAAACTTTCTGCACACCGAAGAGACACTTTGATCCCTTCACGAACAAGGAATTAGCACGCAGTACCTGGAAAACCATTCTGACTTGCTTCACATGAGACTCCCAATCATCTGAGAAGATCAAAATGTCATCCAAGTAAACAATCAAGAATTTATCCAGATACTCACGGAAAATGTCATGCATAAAAGACTGAAAAACAGATGGAGCATTGGCAAGTCCGAACGGCATCACCAGATACTCAAAATGACCCTCGGGCGTATTAAATGCCGTTTTCCATTCATCTCCCTGCCTGATTCTCACCAGATTATACGCACCACGAAGATCAATCTTAGTAAACCAACTAGCCCCCTTAATCCGAGCAAACAAGTCAGAAATCAATGGCAAGGGATACTGAAACTTAACAGTGATCTTATTAAGAAGGCGGTAATCAATACACGGTCTTAGCGAATCATCCTTCTTGGCTACAAAAAAGAACCCTGCTCCCAATGGTGACGACGATGGGCGAATATGTCCCTTCTCCAGGGACTCCTTCACATAACTGCGCATAGCGGTGTGTTCAGGTACGGACAAATTAAATAAACGACCCTTAGGGAATTTACTACCAGGAATCAAATCGATAGCACAATCACAATTCCTATGCGGAGGTAGGGCATCAGACTTGGACTCTTCAAATACATCCTGAAAGTCCGACAAGAACTCTGGGATGTCAGAAGGAATGGATGACGAAATAGACAAAAATGGAACATCACCATGTACTCCCTGACAACCCCAGCTGGTTACCGACATAGAGTTCCAATCCAATACTGGATTATGGGTTTGTAGCCATGGCAACCCCAACACGACCACATCATGCAAATTATGCAGTACCAAAAAGCGAATAACTTCCTGATGTGCAGGAGCCATGCACATGGTCAGCTGGGCCCAGTACTGAGGCTTATTCTTGGCCAAAGGTGTAGCATCAATTCCTCTCAACGGAATAGGACACCGCAAAGGCTCCAAGAAAAATCCACAACGTTTAGCATAATCCAAATCCATCAGATTCAGGGCAGCGCCTGAATCCACTGCTGCTTATAGTTGTGTGAGGATAGATCAGGTACTGCAGTCTACAGAGATTCCACGTCTCAGAGCTCGTCCTATTGTTTTTGGTTATTGCCAGATCTCTGTATGTGCGCTGATCACTGGCTCCTTGTACTGTTATGGCTGGCAATCAGGCAACACAGCGTGCAGTAATCAGCGCACATACAGAGATCTGGCAATAACCAAAAACAATAGGACGAGCTCTGAGACGTGGAATCTCTGTAGACTGCAGTACCTGATCTATCCTCACACAACTATAAGCAGCAGTGGATTGCGCCTATCAACTACCTATGCAACTCGGCACTGCCTGAGGAGCTGACTAGCCTGAAGATAGAAATACAAGCCTGACTTACCTCAGAGAAATACCCCAAAGGAATAGGCAGCCCCCCACATATAATGACTGTTAGCAAGATGAAAAGACAAACGTAGGAATGAAATAGATTCAGCAAAGTGAGGCCCGATATTCTAGACAGAGCGAGGATAGCAAAGAGAACTATGCAGTCTACCAAAAACCCTAAAACGAAAACCACGCAAAGGGGCAAAAAGACCCACCGTGCCGAACTAACAGCACGGCGGTGCACCCCTTTGCTTCTCAGAGCTTCCAGCAAAAGTTAATAGCAAGCTGGACAGAAAAAACAGAAAACAAACTAGAAGCACTTATCTAGCAGAGCAGCAGGCCCAAGGAAAGATGCAGTAGCTCAGATCCAACACTGGAACATTGACAAGGAGCAAGGAAGACAGACTCA
Source organism: Ranitomeya imitator (assembly GCF_032444005.1). Classification (NCBI taxonomy): domain Eukaryota; kingdom Metazoa; phylum Chordata; class Amphibia; order Anura; family Dendrobatidae; genus Ranitomeya; species Ranitomeya imitator. Next base: position 179,790,315 of record NC_091285.1, read on the forward strand.
GGTGGAGCTAAATAGCAAGGCAGCCAACGAGCTCACCAAAACACCTGAGGGAGGAAGCCCAGAGACTGCAATACCACTTGTGACCACAGAAGTGAACTCAGCCACAGAATTCACAACATGCGCTGCTCCATCCTGCGTTCCCTTTCCTGTCATGCGCTGCTCCCATCCTGCGTCCCCATCCTGTCATGCGCTGCTCCCATCCTGCGTCCCCATCCTGTGATGCGCTGCTCCCATCCTGTGATGCGCTGCTCCCATCCTGCGTCCCCATCCTGTCATGTGCTGCTCCATCCTGCGTCCCCATCCTGTCATGCGCTGCTCCATCATGCGTCCCCATCCTGTCATGCGCTGCTGCATCCTGCGTCCCCATCCTTATGTGCTGCTGCATCCTGCGTCCCCATCCTGTCATGCGCTGCTGCATCCTGCGTCCCCATCCTTATGTGCTGCTGCATCCTGCGTCCCCATCCTTATGTGCTGCTGCATCCTGCGTTCCCATCCTTATGTGCTGCTGCATCCTGCGTCCCCATCCTTATGTGCTGCTCCATCCTGCGTCCCCATCCTTATGTGCTGCTCCATCCTGCGTCCCCATCCTTATGTGCTGCTCCATCCTGCGTCCCCATCCTTATGTGCTGCTCCATCCTGCGTCCCCATACTGTTATGTGCTGCTCCATCCTGCGTCCCCATCCTTATGTGCTGCTCCATCCTGCGTCCCCATCCTTATGTGCTGCTCCATCCTGCGTCCCCATCCTTTTGTGCTGCTCCATCCTGCGTCCCCATACTGTTATGTGCTGCTCCATCCTGCGTCCCCATCCTTATGTGCTGCTCCATCCTGCGTCCCCATCCTTATGTGCTGCTCCATCCTGCGTCCCCATCCTTATGTGCTGCTCCATCCTGCGTCCCCATCCTTATGTGCTGCTCCATCCTGCGTCCCCATCCTTATGTGCTGCTGCATCCTGCGTCCCCATCCTTATGTGCTGCTCCATCCTGCGTCCCCATCCTTATGTGCTGCTCCATCCTGCGTCCCCATACTGTTATGTGCTGCTCCATCCTGCGTCCCCATCCTTATGAGCTGCTCCATCCTGCTTCCCCATCCTTATGTGCTGCTCCATCCTGCGTCCCCATCCTTATGTGCTGCTCCATCCTGCGTCCCCATACTGTTATGTGCTGCTCCATCCTGCGTCCCCATCCTTATGTGCTGCTCCATCCTGCGTCCCCATCCTTATGTGCTGCTCCATCCTGCATCCCCATACTGCCTCTGACCCGCTCGGCGCCGAGTGCTGGGGGGCCTGAGCAGGCGGGGACACCGGCGCGCTGTGGGGGTCAGGTGCCGGTATCGCCGCCAGCTCAGGCCCCCCAGCACTTACTATACTCACCTGTCTGTCCCCGTTCCATCGCTGAGCGCCGCCATCTTCCCGGTCTCCTGGCTGTGACTGTTCAGTCAGAGGGCGGCGCCGGCGCACATTAAGCGCGTCATCGCGCCCTCTGAACTGAAGGCCACAGACCGAAGACCGGGAAGATGGCGCCGCTCAGCGATGGAACGGGGACAGGTGAATATAGGCCGATACTCACCCTCCTGGCGGTCCCAGCTTCTGCGGTGGAGATCGCGGTGTGTGTTCAGTGTGAACGCACACCGCGATCTCCCGGGAGCGTCGCTCTGTGAGGCCCAGACTGCGCCGGCGCTTGCGCTTGCGCAGTCTATAGAGGCTTCGGACAGAGTGACGCTCCCAGCGTTATATTATAGATAATAATAATAATAATTTTTATTTATATAGCGCCAACATATTCCGCAGCGCTTTACAGATTATAGAGGGGACTTGTACAGACAATAGACATTACAGCATAACAGAAATACAGTTCAAAACAGATACCAGGAGGAATGAGGGCCCTGCTCGCAAGCTTACAAACTATGGGGAAAAGGGGAGACACGAGAGGTGGATGGTAACAATTGCTTTAGTTATTCGGACCAGCTATAGTGTAAGGCTCAGGTGTTCATGTAAAGCTGCATGAACCAGTTAACTGCCTAAGTATGTAGCAGTACAGACACAGAGGGCTAATACTGCATAAAGTGTATGAGAACATGATGCGAGGAACCTTTTTTTTTTTTTTTTATTATAAATAGGCCACACAGGGATCGTTAGGTTAATGCATTGAGGCGGTAGGCCAGTCTGAACAAATGAGTTTTTAGGGCACGCTTAAAACTGTGGGGATTGGGGATTAATCGTATTAACCTAGGTAGTGCATTCCAAAGAATCGGCGCAGCACGTGTAAAGTCTTGGAGACGGGAGTGGGAGGTTCTGATTATTGAGGATGCTAACCTGAGGTCATTAGCGGAGCAGAGGGCACGGGTAGGATGGTAGACTGATACCAGAGAGGAGATGTAGGGTGGTGCTGAGCCATGGAGTGCTTTGTGGATGAGGGTAGTAGTTTTGTACTGGATTCTGGAGTGGATGGGTAGCCAGTGTAATGACTGACACAGGGTAGAGGCATCGGTGTAACGGTTGGTGAGGAATAGATGATAATTTAAATATATTGAGAGGAAATGAAGCGCGGTCTGGAGGAACTCTGGGAAATGGTACTGTCGGCAGGTAAGGGGAGTTACATGCGGTCCATCTGTAGCAGCTCCAGCTGTGTTCCCCAGAGGGAGGGATGGAGTGTGAAGAGAAAAAAAATTGCAACGCAGTCTGCAGAGCGCTCAGATGAAAGTCGCAGGGGGCCAGTGGTAAAGAGAATAAAAACCTTTAATCCACAACGCGTTTCAACGGCATATCGCCGTCTTCATCAGGTGGTATCATGCGAATGCAGATGATTGCGGATGAGTGCGTAAAAAAATGCATTACTGTCTTTGGGAACGCATTGGTACGCACGGACATGAGTACACATGCTTTCGATATGCATGCTTTCGATACGCATGCGTACTTCAGACTGAACATGTCCAGGAACTGGTTTCTGCCACTCCTAAAATGACGGGGTATAAAAGGGGATGAGGACATAGCAATTTCATTACTCTCAATACTCTGCATGCAAGCACAAGACTTTGAATGCAAGCTTTGAAAATGTCTGTCTGTCTTTGCAGTTTGTACTCTGCACTATTTTTTTTCCGCTCCTAGTAGACTGTTTGCTGCTCTGGTCCTGGTGCTGCCATCCTGGTGGTTCCAGCCTGGTGCTGCTGTCCTGGTGCTGCCTTCCTGGTGCTGCTTTCCTGGTGCTGCCTTCCTGGTACTGCCGTCCTGGTGCTGCCTACTTGGTGCTGCCTTCCTGGTGCTGCCTTCCTGGTACTGCCGCCCCGGTGCTGCCTTCCTAAAGCTGCAGTCCTGGTGCTGCCATCTTGATGCTGCCTTCCTGGTGCTGCCTTCCTGGTGCTGCCATCTTGGGGCTGCCGTCCCAGTGCTGCTTCTTGGTGCTGCCTTCCTTATGCTGCCATCCTGGTGCTGCTGTCCTGTTGCTGCCTTCTTGGTGCTGCCTAACTGTTGTGCTGTTGGACTCCTGCCTGTAATGTAAGTATAGGTGTCCATTGTTCTAAATAGTTTTTTGGCTACATTGTGTTTGGCTCTTAACAAGTTAATTTTTTTCTTATCTCTTCTTTTCTCTAGTGTTTCACTTGACTGCTGCCTGCTGTTGGCAATACTATACATGTGGTAAATCATGTATTTTCTTTACAGGTACCTTCCAGTGTGCAAGAACAGGAGCAATTGAGTGGAAATGAATCTTCCCAGGGTTGTCGGCCTCAAGTTTCTGAGGAGGAAAGACATGGTGTAAGTAGTCTTTATCAGAGTTGTATTGAGTTTGTTTTCAGTTTTAATTATTATTTTTTTTACTTCATCTATAGGTTCCACAACATGAGAAAGGCATTGATAACGAGCAACTTATTCAATATGTGCAAAAGCGAGCAGCGTTGTGGGACCCCCGTGATTGGAATCATTCTGACTCAGCATTGATTCGACGACTCTGAGAAGAAGTGTCCAGATCGCTGCTTGCTGATTGGGACCATGCCACGTCACATGCCCGAAAGGAATTTCGTAAGTATTGCAATGTTGTCTGACGTGGCAGTGAACCTGTTAATGTAGGTTAATTGTTTTGCAATTAATTTTTTCCTTTTTTTCCCCTTCACAGTGAAGGTAATAAAAGTCCGTTGGCGTTCGATGAAGGATTACTTCAATAAGGACATTAGAGAGGAGATTTGGGTTCAAAATGGTTCTGCTCCAACAATCCAAAAATATAAGTACAATCATATGCTGTTTTTTCTGAGGCCTTCGGTTGCTCAGCGTACGTGAGTATCTTTGTGTTGTCGTACTATTATTTTAACTTTTTATTTTTTTTGCTAATGTTTTTCATATATTTTCCACACAGAACCTGGAGCAGCACCATACAACCTGGATCGTCCTCTGTTGGAGCGACCCCTCATTGACCAACCAACGAACAGGTCCAATCTCAATCCACCAGGCAGCCGGTCCATCTGGTTTTCCCCTCTCCAAGCCCTCTGTCACTACTTTAATTGGGTCTGCTTGTCAGTGGCAGAGGGCCTGGGAGAGGTCAGTCATGCCTGAGTTTATTCACTTAAGCTCGGTCTTCCAGGTTGGGATGAAGGCGGTTGTAGAAAGACTGGATAGTAGATTCACTCAGGTGGACGCACTTTTCCAGGAAGTCCACAGACGCCTTGACCACCTGGAACCCGACCTTAATAGACCGGTGTAACATTATTTTTCCACTATAGAACTGGGTGTGACGGAAAACCTTAGTCCTGAACTCCAGCTGTATGTGATGAAGGCCTGTCAGGCTGCTTACACCGAGGCCATGCAGCGGTTTCGATATCAGCAGCAGGATTAAACTTCATTCCCTACAGGTCAACAAACTTCAGCACAGCATCAGTGGCAGAATCCATGAACAGAAAAAATAGAAGTGCACACACCAGTCCTTATGAGATACGAGCCTTTATTGAAAATGCATGCAGGTAAATTTAAGGGAGAACATGGAATGGACGGACGACGGCTGTTTCGTGCTGCTGCACTTCTACGGGCCCGTAATTTCAAATTGTTTTTTATTTTTGTTAATAAAAATTATGTTGTTTTACAGTACCTGTCTCCCTGTGTTTTCTTTATCTCTTTATTTAAACATGTGTGTATTGTTGAGTGGAGTATTAAAGGGTGTTATAGTTAAGGTGTTTATGATTAAAGTTACAGTCAAGGTGTTAGTATTACAGTCAGAAAACACTACAGGTACATAACATTACAGGTACATTTGACTTAGCGGTTTAAACCATTTTGTCTTACCATGCCACACGTCCAATATTTGAAACAAAGAAGGCAGCATATTTATCCCTCATTTGGGAAACTTCCACTGTAGTCCTCAATGGGTGAGCTTGGTAATCCTGCAATGTGGTATTAACAGGTTCCTCAAGTTCTAAGTGGGGTCGCTCTTTTGCCAGGATGTAATTATGCAGAACAACACACGCTTTCACAACCTCATCAATTGTCTCAATTTTAAGATTGAGAGCTGAACCCAAAATTCGTCATTTAGATGCCAGCAAACCAAAGGCACACTCCACAGTTCTTCATGCTTTTGTCAGTCGGTAGTTGAAAATCCTTTTTGTGTGAATCAAGTCCCAACTAGAGTATGGTTTTATGAGGTTGGCACACATTTGAAATGCCTCATCCCCAACCACAACAAATGGCATTGGCGGTCCTTCAGTGTTCAGAAGAGGTTATGGCTGTGGAAAATTTAAATTATTATCATAAAATGTTGGCCCATGTCTGAGTTTTTGAAATGTCTGTGAGTCATTTCCTTGTCCGAATGAGCCAACGTCAACGGCGACAAATCGACACTCAGCATCTGCAATCGCCATCAGAACAATGGAAAAGTATTTTTATAATTTAAGTACTCGGATCCACTTCCAGCAGGTTTCATAATCCGAATGTGCTTGCCGTCCAGAACCCCCACACAGCTTCAAAAATTAAAATTTCATTGAATTTTCTGCATTTTTCAGCTAAAGTTCAGGTGTGTGTTGGGGGAGGAATTATGCATGCAGAATGTCACACAATGCATGGCAAGTGTCTCCAACAATCCCAGAAAGGGTGGACACTCCAATCCTAAATTGAAAATGCAGAGATCTTAAGGTGTCTCCAGTAGTTAGGAATCTGTGGAAAAGAAAATGGGAAAAAAATCAGTTATTAGAACAATAATATTAATGACAGGTGTTTCTTTTTCAAAATTACGTACTTAGGGTCACCAACAGACATTCCTCAGCAGGAATTGCTCTATGTAGCTGTATGTCCTGCCTGGCGATGGATCCTCTGACACATAGCAGCAATTCTTCAAAGCTCTGTTCTGACATTCTTGTGTACTCGAAAAACTCTTGCGGCTTTTCACGAAGCTCGGTGTATAATGAGTGGTAGGCTTCACGGCTCTCTCGGACTTCAACAATGGGGTGTTGCCAATAGCGATGACGATGTCTTCTCTGTCTTTCACTTCTTTCTTCCTCAAAAGCCACAGCAATGGCCAATTTCAATGACAAATCCAGATTGATATTGAATCTCTCCATGTTAAGATCCATCTTGCAGCTGGGTACAGCATCAAAAGATGAGGATTCATCTGTGCAGTGTGTCTATTTATAGAAATCCCATGAGGCACGCCCGTTGGGAAATACCGTACGCGTGCGCATAAACATCGCAAACGCATACAAAAGCATGCACACGCAGCTTTTTTTTGCCGTCATGAGTAAGATCATGGGATACAAAATGGTGCGTAACCATGCGTTTACCTGCATTTTGGCATGCGTTTGCGCATGCAGATGATACGCTGTGCACAGAAACGCTAATGTGAACCTAGCCTAGCAAAAACACAGTTTTTCAACACATCTCCTCCAGGATCTCCTTTTTTAACATATGGTGTCTTCGGGAGCGCATTTAAAGATCCATCCTCCATGATTTTGCTTTCTATTATTTTGCAGTATGTAACTTATTTATTCTATATATTGTGAAGCACATTTACTGAATTATATTTCCACTTCTTACATAGCAACTATTTGAAAAAGGACCAGCGATGGGACAAACCGTTTAAAGCATTGCCTGTTCATTTTTGTACCCTTTCCTAGCAAAATGGTGATTTATTCTGCTTCAATAAAAAACAGCATGATTAAAAATTCCAAAGTCTTGTTTTGAGTGCAGTCGATTTTCATATACAGAATATCCTAAGAATAGGCCATCAATATTAAAGTCCCATGCATCTCCTTTGATGGCTTTTATTTTACTATTTTAGAAAAGGCTGCAAAATACTATGTATGAAGAAAGCCATACTTTACACATAATTCATAGCACCTGCAGATCACTATATTCCATCGTACATTAACAAGCGGCAGATGGGTTTTTCTACTATAATTAAAATTATATTCACCTAAGCTGAATTAGTTAACACATTTAGAAACTAATTTGCCTTGAGGCCCTGGGGTTGGAAGATGTGTGGGAACAACAAAAGAAGACTATTATGACACCTAGATTCCCACCCTGTGTGAATGGAAGTTGTCCTTTTGCTTGTTTGTGCTTGTTGTGTTATTTTTATCTTTATTATTAATGAATATGTCTTAATACTTTACAGAAGAATCTAGAGTGAATATAAAAAGTTTACAACCTCTGTTAAAGTGCCATGCGAAGGTGTCGCTACTGTAAAAGATCTGGGGCTCCAGCCCCAAAACTATTTACTCGGAGCTCTGGATCTCCTACGACCACCCCATTGAACTGTGTCAGCTTCAGTATGATGCCGATACACTTCAATCCCATGATAAAATATGTCACTTGTGGCTCACTGCTCTTTCACTGTCCGTCTTGTAAGCTACAGACCGCTATAACCACTTATTGGCTTATGAGTAGTGATGGGTAGGGTTGAGCGACCTTGACCTTTTTAGAGTCGAGTCGTGTTTCGCGAAACCCGATTATCTTAGAAGTCGAGTCGAGTGGAATCGGCCGATTATGGCGAAAAGTCGGGTATCGCCCGAAACACGAAACCCAATGCAAGTCAATGGGGGAGCATAGTCGGCAGTGAGTGGAGGCCAGGAAAACACCTACACTGCCCATTTTAATGGCAAAAACATCCATTCTTGTTACAGAAGCTTGTCAATCATAATTTAGCTTATAATAATTGGAAGGCATTTGAAATTGGGGGTCATTTGGCTAAAGTTGTGGGGGGTAGGGCTGGTTCAAGTAATTAGTGGGCCCAGTAAATCTGGACCACGTCACGGCAGTGGAGCAGGGAGAGGTAAGTATTTCAACTTTGCAAGTGCTGTGATCCTGAGCAAGCAGGGGGGGCCCACTCGTTGGCATTGGCACTGGCACAGGGCCCCTCAAAGTACAGCGGTGTGTTTGCACGGCGGGGGCGCCTCCCACCGGCAGCAACACTTTTGTGTACTATGAGAGGTCCTGTGCCAGTGACGTCGCCAACTAGTATTCCTCCCCCCACCTGATGAAGGAACCTGCACTTTCATCTGCACCTTCCTCTTTGTCCCCGTGTAAGGTGGTATGGTATGCGGGAAGAGGAACCTGACTTTCAGCAGGGTCACAATCTTGCTGTGTAGCATGCACGGGGAATTTTGCGTTATGGGTCAATGTACCAGCAGACTCATCTATCACTGGCTGGGCAATGGGCAGGATGAGGAGGAAACACAGATATAGGCCCAAAGAATAAAGTTGGCTAAATGCAGTTCAAAATTGGTAACAGGACTAACCAGGGGGCATTGCAGTGGAGGACAACTGGAATGAGAGGCTGACACAGAGAGTAGGCCCAAATCAGTAAGTAGTCGAAATGCAGTTCAAAATTGGCAACCGTAGTAAACAGGCGGCACAGCTTTGTTCAGTGGAAGAGAACAGCAAGGAGTGGCAGACACCGATAGTAGGCCCCAACCCAACTAATAGGCCAAATGCAGTCTAACATTAACAACTACTTAACGAGAGCCTGAAAATGGAATTTCAGGACAGGAAACCAGGAGAACAGCAAGGAGTGGCAGACACCGATAGTAGGCCCCAAACCAACTAGTACGCCAAATGCAGTTGTTCCATTTAACCACAATTTAATGAGAGCCTGAAGATAGAAGTTCAGGAAAGGCAACCTGGAGAACACCTTGGAGTGTAACACACCATCTCTCTACACCCCATACCCAATTTGTAGGCCTAATGCAGTGTAGTTTTCAACAACTACTAAACGAGAGTCGGAAGATCGAAGCAATGTGGATGAAACCTGGGGAACACCTTGGAGTGTAACACACCGTCTCTCTACACCCCATACCCAATTTGTAGGCCTAATGCAGTGTAGTTTTCTACAACTACTAAACGAGAGTCGGAAGACCGAAGCAATGTGGACGAAACCTGGGGAACACCTTGGAGTGGAACACACCATCTCTCTACACCCCATACCCAATTTGTAGGCATAATGCAGTGTAGTTTCCAACAACTACTAAACGAGAGCATGAAGATCGAAGCAATGGAGAGGAAACCTGGGGAACACCTTGGAGTGGAACACACCATCTCTCTACACCCCATACCCAATTTGTAGGCCTAATGCAGTGTAGTTTTCAACAACTACTAAACGAGAGTCGGAAGATCGAAGCAATGTGGACGAAACCTGGGGAACACCTTGGAGTGTAACACACCGTCTCTCTACACCCCATACCCAATTTGTAGGCCTAATGCAGTGTAGTTTTCTACAACTACTAAACGAGAGTGGGAAGACCGAAGCAATGTGGACGAAACCTGGGGAACACCATGGAGTGGAACACACCATCTCTCTACACCCCATACCCAATTTGTAGGCCTAATGCAGTGTAGTTTCCAACAACTACTAAACGAGAGCATGAAGATCGAAGCAATGGAGAGGAAACCTGGGGAACACCTTGGAGTGTAACACACCATCTCTCTACACCCCATACCCAATTTGTAGGCCTAATGCAGTGTAGTTTCCAACAACTACTAAACGACAGCCGGAAGATCGAAGCTCAGGAAAGGCAACCTGGAGAACACCTTGGAGTGGAACACACCATCTCTCTACACCCCATACCCAATTTGTAGGCCTAATGCAGTGTAGTTTCCAACAACTACTAAACGAGAGCATGAAGATTGAAGCATTGGCGAGGAAACCTGGGGAACACCTTGGAGTGGAACACACCATCTCTCTACACCCCATACCCAATTTGTAGGCCTAATGCAGTGTAGTTTCCAACAACTACTAAACGAGAGCATGAAGATCGAAGCAATGGAGAGGAAACCTGGGAAACACCTTGGAGTGGAACACACCATCTCTCTACACCCCATACCCAATTTGTAGGCTTAATGCAGCGTAGTTTCCAACAACTACTAAACGAGAGCCAGAAGATCGAAGCTCAGGAAAGGCAACCTGGAGAACACCTTAGAGTGGAACACACCATCTCTCTACACCCCATACCCAATTTGTAGGCCTAATGCAGCGTAGTTTCCAACAACTACTAAACGAGAGCATGAAGATCGAAGCAATGGAGAGGAAACCTGGGGAACACCTTGGAGTGTAACACACCATCTCTCTACACCCCATACCCAATTTGTAGGCCTAATGCAGTGTAGTTTCCAACAACTACTAAACGAGAGCCGGAAGATCGAAGCTCAGGAAAGGCAACCTGGAGAACACCTTGGAGTGGAACACACCATCTCTCTACACCCCATACCCAATTTGTAGGCCTAATGCAGCGTAGTTTCCAACAACTACTAAACGAGAGCATGAAGATCGAAGCAATGGAGAGGAAACCTGGGGAACACCTTGGAGTGTAACACACCATCTCTCTACACCCCATACCCAATTTGTAGGCCTAATGCAGTGTAGTTTCCAACAACTACTAAACGAGAGCAGGAAGATCGAAGCTCAGGAAAGGCAACCTGGAGAACACCTTGGAGTGGAACACACCATCTCTCTACACCCCATACCCAATTTGTAGGCCTAATGCAGTGTAGTTTCCAACAACTACTAAACGAGAGCATGAAGATCGAAGCATTGGCGAGGAAACCTGGGGAACACCTTGGAGTGGAACACACCATCTCTCTACACCCCATACCCAATTTGTAGGCCTAATGCAGTGTAGTTTCCAACAACTACTAAACGAGAGCACTAAGATCGAAGCAATGGCAAGGAAACCTGGGGCACACCTTGGGGAGGCAGACACCGTTAGTAGGCCCTACCAAAGTTGTACCCCCAATGCAGTATTAAAATTCTTAGAGGCTGAAAACAAGACTATTGACGCTCAGCTTTTTTCAAAGGAACACAGCTGAATTGAGTGGCGCAGACAGACACAGGTAGTAGGACTTAAACCAAAAATGTGGCTCACTGCAGCTTAAAAAAGTTACAGGGGTACACAAGCAGCAGTGCTCTGGGCAGTGGAGGACAATTTCAATAGTGGACCGCAGACAGACGTTGTACGCCTACTATTAAAAAAAGGATGCTCTATGCAATTAAAAATAGGTTCCAGGGGTCCACGGGCAGCAGTGGTGTGGTCAGTGGACGAGTATTGGAAGGAGGGACCGCAGACAGGCGTAGTAGGCCTAACATAACAAAATTAGGCTGTAGACACTGTAAAATTGGTTCCAGGAGTACACGGGCAGCAGTGGTGTGGTCAGCGGAGGAAAATTGGAATTAGGGACTGCAGACAGACTTTGTAGGCTGTCCCCTGTGGACCATGCATCCAACACATTAACCCAGTGCGCCGTAATGGACACGTAACTTTTTGTGGACATGCCTACTGGTCCATGCGTCTCTTGTCAGGTGCACCTTTCTACTGTTTGATTGCCTGAGTGCTATGATAATGCAGACTTTTTCATGCCGCTGGAGGGCTGGAATGGCTTTTCTCGCAAAAGAAATGTCGACTGGGTAGCTTGAACTGTTGCACAGCGTAGTTCATCTGGGCTTTCTAAATATAAAACAAAGAAAAAAAGGAGGCTACATGCACTTTCAGCTGGGTTCCAGGGGTACACGGCCAGCATTGGTCTGGTCAGTGGAGAACTATTGGAAGGAAGGACCGCAGACAGGCTTCGAAGGCCTAACATAATAACAGATGGCTGTAGGAAATTTTAAATTGGTTCCAGGGGTACACGGGCAGCAGTGGTGTGGTCAGTGGAGGCCTAGTGGAAGGAGTGACCGCAGACAGGCATCGAAGGCCTAACATAATACCAGATGGCTGTAGGCAATTTTAAATTGGTTCCATGGGTACACGGGCAGCAGTGGTGTGGTCAGTGGAGGCCTAGTGGAAGGAGTGACCGCAAACAGGCATCGAAGGCCTAACATAATAACAGATGGCTGTAGGCAATTTTAAATTGGTTCCAGGGGAACACGGGCAGCAGTGGCCTGGTCAGTGTAGTAGTAGTAGAAAGAACGGACCGCAGACAGGCATCGAAGGCCTAAAATAAAAAAAATTGGGCTGGCTGTAGGCAATTTTAAATTGGTTCCAGGGGTACACGGGCAGCAGTGGTGTGGTCAGTTGAGGCCTAGTGGAAGGAGTGACCGCAAACAGGCATCGAAGGCCTAACATAATAACAGATGGCTGTAGGCAATTTTAAATTGGTTCCAGGGGAACACGGGCAGCAGTGGCCTGGTCAGTGTAGTAGTAGAAGAAAGAACGGACCGCAGACAGGCTTCGAAGGCCTAACATAATAAAATTGGGCTGGCTGTAGGCAATTTTAAATTGGTTCCAGGGGTACACGGGCAGCAGTGGTGTGGTCAGTGGAGGCCTAGTGGAAGGAGTGACCGCAGACAGGCATCGAAGGCCTAACATAATAACACATGGCTGTAGGCAATTTTAAATTGGTTCCAGGGGAACACGGGCAGCAGTGGCCTGCTCAGTGTAGTAGTAGTAGAAAGAACAGACCGCAGACAGGCATCGAAGGCCTAAAATAAAAAAATTGGGCTGGCTGTAGGCAATTTTAAATTGGTTCCAGGGGTACACGGGCAGCAGTGGTGTGGTCAGTGGAGGCCTAGTGGAAGGAGTGACCGCAAACAGGCATCGAATGCCTAACATAATAACAGATGGCTGTAGGCAATTTTAAATTGGTTCCAGGGGAACACGGGCAGCAGTGGCCTGGTCAGTGTTGTAGTTGTAGAAAGAACGGACCGCAGCCAGGCTTCGAAGGCCTAACATAATAATATTGGGCTGGCTGTCGGCAATTTTAAATTGGTTCCAGGGGTACACGGGCAGCAGTGGTGTGGTCAGTGGAGGCCTAGTGGAAGGAGGGACCGCAGACAGGCTTCGAAGGCCTAACATAAAAAAATAGGGCTGTTGGCAATTTAAAATTGGTTCCAGGGGTACACGGGCAGCAGTACAATGGTCAGTGGAGGCCTAGTGGAAGGAGGGACCGCAGACAGGCTTCGAAGGCCTAACATAACAAAAATGTCAATACAATGGTATTGTCAGTGCCAGGCATTGAAGGATGTCAGCGCATAGACTAAACATTGGTGGAGCTGTGAGAGATAATTTTGCAAGTGGTAGAGCACTGTTTGAGCTGGGGGGGGAACTGTCTTGTGGCCGGCGGTACAGGCCCAGGGCCCCTCATATTACAACGGTGTGTCTGACGTTGGGTGCGCACCACCACCGCCAGAGACACTTTATTGTACTATGAGGGACCCAGTGGCAGTGCCGTCGACCAAAAGCGGGCACACCCACCTCTTCAGACAAACAGCACTCTCACGGGTGCTGGCTCCAAGTGGCGATACCACGGCCCCGTGTGGGGAGTTTGGCCATTTAGTGAGGTGTAAACATGTCGTATGCTGGACAATCAGGTGCAGAAAATTACGAGATTGGAAAAGTCATTCAGAATAGTCCACAGGCAAGACCTTTTCATAGGAAAGCTAGGTGTCAGCCGGGCAAGGTGGGGCAAAAGAATTCGAATTCCAGTTGTGGTTCATTTTAATGAAGGTTAGATCATCTACATTTTGGGTAGCCAGACGAGTCCTTTTTTCTGTTAGTATTGAACCTGCAGCACTGAATACTCTTTCTGATAGGACACTAGCTGCCGGGCAAGCAAGCTCCTGCAATGCATATTCTGCCAATTCTGGCCAGGTGTCTAATTTGGATGCCCAGTAATCAAATGGGAATGACGGTTGAGGGAGAACGTCGATAAGGGATGAAAAATAGTTTGTAACCATACTGGACAAATGTTGTCTCCTGTCACTTTGAATTGATGCTGCAGTACCTGTCCTGTCTGCGGTCATAGCAAAATCACTCCACAACCTGGTCAGAAAACCCCTCTGGCCAACGCCACTTCTGATTTCTGCCCCTCTAACACCTCTGGTCTGCTGGCCCCTGCAGCTCGTGTGAGAACGATCACGGGCGCTGTGTGCAGGGAATGCCAGAAGCAAACGGTCAACAAGAGTTGATTGTTTGGTTGCTAATATTATTTCCAAGTTGTCATGTGGCATTATATTTTGCAATTTGCCTTGATAGCGAGGATCAAGGAGGCAGGCCAACCAGTAATCGTCATTGTTCATCATTTTAGTAATGCGTGTGTCCCTTTTGAGGATACGTAAGGCATAATCCGCCATGTGGGCCAAAGTTCCAGTTCTCAAATCTGCGGTTGTGCTTGGTTGAGGGGCAGTTTCAGGCAAATCCACGTCACTTGTGTCCCTCCAAAAACCAGAACCCGGCCTTGCCGCGCCAACAATTTCCAGTGGCCCCGGAAAAGCTTCCTCATTAAAAATATAATCATCCCCATCATCCTCCTCGTCCTCCTCCTCCTCTTCGCCCACTACCTCGTCCTGTACACTGCCCTGGCCAGACAATGGCTGACTGTCATCAAGGCTTTCCTCTTCCTCAGCTGCAGACGCCTGATCCTTTATGTGCGTCAAACTTTGCATCAGCAGATGCATTAGGGGGATGCTCATGCTTATTATAGCGTTGTCTGCACTAACCAGCCGTGTGCATTCCTCAAAACACTGAAGGACTTGACACATGTCTTGAATCTTCGACCACTGCACACCTGACAACTCCATGTCTGCCATCCTACTGCCTGCCCGTGTATGTGTATCCTCCCACAAAAACATAACAGCCCGCCTCTGTTCGCACAGTCTCTGAAGCATGTGCAGTGTTGAGTTCCACCTTGTTGCAATGTCTATGATTAGGCGATGCTGGGGAAGGTTCAAAGAATGCTGATAGGTCTGCATACGGCTGGAGTGTACGGGCGAACGGCGGATATGTGAGCAAAGTCCACGCACTTCGAGGAGCAGGTCGGATAACCCCGGATAACTTTTCAGGAAGCACTGCACCACCAGGTTTAAGGTGTGAACCAGGCAAGGAATGTGTTTCAGTTGGGAAAGGGAGATGGCAGCCATGAAATTCCTTCCGTTATCACTCACTACCTTGCCTGCCTCAAGATCTACAGTGCCCAGCCACGACTGCGTTTCTTTCTGCAAGAACTCGGACAGAACTTCCGCGGTGTGTCTGTTGTCGCCCAAACACTTCATAGCCAATACAGCCTGCTGACGTTTGCCAGTAGCTGCCCCATAATGGGAGACCTGGTGTGCAACAGTGGCAGCTGCGGATGGAGTGGTTGTGCGACTGCGGTCTGTGGACAAGCTCTCGCTTCTGCAGGAGGACGAGGAGGAGGGGGTGCGAACGGCTACAGCCAACTGTTTCCTAGACCGTGGGCTAGGCAGAACTGTCCCAAACTTGCTGTCCCCTGTGGACCCTGCATCCACAACATTCACCCAGTGTGCCGTGATGGACACGTAACGTCCCTGGCCATGCCTACTGGTCCATGCATCTGTTGTCAGGTGCACCTTTGTGCTCACAGATTGCCTGAGTGCATGGACGATGCGCTCTTTAACATGCTGGTGGAGGGCTGGGATGGCTTTTCTGGAAAAAAAGTGTCGACTGGGTAGCTCGTAGCGTGGTACAGCGTAGTCCATCAGGGCTTTGAAAGCTTCGCTTTCAACTAACCGGTAGGGCATCATCTCTAACGAGATTAGTCTAGCTATGTGGGCGTTCAAACCCTGTGTACGCGGATGCGAGGCTAAGTACTTCCTTTTTCTAACCATAGTCTCATGTAGGGTGAGCTGGACTGGAGAGCTGGAGATCGTGGAACTAGCGGGGGTGCCGGTGGACATGGCAGACTGAGAGACGGTGGGAGATGGTATTGTTGCCGCCGGTGCCCTAGATGCAGTGTTTCCTACTACGAAACTGGTGATTCCCTGACCCTGACTGCTTTGGCCTGGCAAAGAAACCTGCACAGATACTGCAGGTGGTGCGGAAAATGGTGGCCCTACACTGCCGGAAGGGATGTTGCGTTGATGACTAGCTTCATTGGCCGAGGGTGCTACAACCTTAAGGGACATTTGGTAGTTAGTCCAAGCTTGCAAATGCATGGTGGTTAAATGTCTATGCATGCAACTTGTATTGAGACTTTTCAGATTCTGCCCTCTGCTTAAGGTAGTTGAACATTTTTGACAGATGACTTTGCGCTGATCAATTGGATGTTGTTTTAAAAAATGCCAGACTGCACTCTTTCTAGCATCGGATACCTTTTCAGGCATTGCAGACTGAGCTTTAACCGGATGGCCACGCTGTCCTCCAACAGGTTTTGGCTTTGCCACGCGTTTTGGGCAAGATACGGGCCCGGCAGATGGAACCTGTTGCGATGTTGATGCCTGCTGCGGCCCCTCCTCCTTCAGAACTGCTGCCGCCTGCACCCTGTTCCCCCAATGGCTGCCAATCGGGGTCAAGAACTGGGTCATCTATTACCTCTTCTTGTAGCTCGTGTGCAACTTCGTCTGTGTCACCGTGTCGGTCGGTGGTATAGCGTTCGTGATGGGGCAACATAGTCTCATCAGGGTCTGATTCTTGATCATTACCCTGCGAGGGCAATGTTGTGGTCTGAGTCAAAGGACCAGCATAGTAGTCTGACTGTGGCTGTGCATCAGTGCACTCCATGTCAAATTCAACTTGTAATGGGCATGGACTGTTAACTGCTTCACTTTCTAAACCAGGGACGGTATGTGTAAAGAGCTCCATGGAGTAACCCGTTGTGTCGCCTGCTGCATTCTTCTCTGTTGTTGTTTTTGCTGAAGAGGACAAGGAAGCGACTTGTCCCTGACCGTGAACATCCACTAACTTTTACATTTACCAGTTTCACGAGAGGAGGCAAAAGAGCTAGAGGCTGAGTCAGCAAGATAAGCCAAAACTTGCTCTTGCTGCTCCGGCTTTAAAAGCGGTTTTCCTACTCCCAGAAAAGGGAGCGTTCGAGGCCTTGTGTAGCCAGACGACGAACCTGGCTCCACAGCTCCAGACTTAGGCGCAATATTTTTTTTCCCACGACCACCTGATGCTCCACCGCTACCACTACCCTCATTACCAGCTGACAATGAACGCCCCCGGCCACGACCTCTTCCACCAGACTTCCTCATTGTTTTAAAAACGTAACCAAACTAACGGTATTTGTTGCTGTCACACAACTTACACGGTGAGCTATAACTTCAGTATGATTTAGCTACCCCTTTACAGGTGGGTGAGACCACAACGAAAATCAGGCACAATGTTACACACTCTGTTTTTGGTGGCACCAAATGAGAGAGATGCCACACACGCAGGACTGTCACTGAAGCACAAATGTAAATATTAATCTCTCACTGTTTTTTTTTATTTATTTATTTTTTTTCAGGGAGACTTTAGAAACAAAATAAAATAAAATGATTTTTTCAGGAAGAATTTAGAAACCAAATAACATAAAATGATTTTTCCAATGACAATTTAGAAACCAAATAAAAAAAAAAAAAAAAAAAAAAAAAAAAAAGGCTTTCTATGCCCCACTGAGTGAGAGGTGCCACACACAGGAGTCAGGAGTGGCACACAAGCCCAGAGGCCAATATTTTTCTCCCAATGATTGATGTAGTGATTTTTTCAGGTAGATTTTGGAACCCAAATCAAGCAAAAAAAATAATAGGCTTTCTATGGCCCACAATTGGAGAGAGAGAGAGAGATGGCACACCCAGGAGTCAAGACTGGCACACAAGCAGAAAGGGCAATATTAATCTCCCACTGATTTTTTTTTTTTTTCAGGGAGACTTTAGAAAAAAAAAATAATAGAATAAAATGATTTTTTCAGGAAGAATTTAGAAACCAAATAAAATAAAATGATTTTTTCTGGGAGAATTTAGAAACCAAATAACATAAAATGAATTTTCCAATGACAATTTAGAAACCAAATAAAAAAAAAAAAAAAAAAAAAAAAGGCTTTCTATGCCCCACTGAGTGAGAGATGCCACACACAGGAGTCAGGAGTGGCACACAAGCCCAGAGGCCAATATTTTTCTCCCAATGATTGATGTAGTGATTTTTTCAGGTAAATTTTGGAACCCAAATCAAGCAAAAAAAATTATAGGCTTTCTATGGCCCACAATTGGAGAGAGAGAGAGATGGCACACCCAGGAGTCAAGACTGGCACACAAGCAGAAAGGGCAATATTAATCTCCCACTGATTTTTTTTTTTTTCAGGGAGACTTTAGAAAAAAAAAATAATAGAATAAAATGATTTTTTCAGGAAGAATTTAGAAACCAAATAAAATAAAATGATTTTTTCAGGGAGAATTTAGAAAACAAATAAAACAAAAAATAGGCTTTCTATGGCCCACTGAGTGAGAGATGACGCACACAGGAGTCAGGAGTGGCACACAAGCCCAGAGGCCAATATTGTTCTCCCAATGATTGATGTAGTGATTTTTTCAGGTAGATTTTGGAACCCAAATCAAGCTAAAAAAATAATAGGCTTTCTATGGCCCACAATTGGAGAGAGAGAGAGAGATGGCACACACAGGAGTCAAGACTGGCACACAAGCAGAAAGGGCAATACTAATCTCCCACTGATTTGATTTTTTTTTTTTTTTTCAGGGAGACTTTAGAAAAAAAAAATAATGAAAAAAAATGATTTTTTCAGGAAGAATTTAGAAACCAAATAAAATAAAATGATTTTTTCAGGGAGAATTTAGAAAACAAATAAAACAAAAAATAGGCTTTCTATGGCCCACTGACTGAGAGATGGCACACACAGGAGTCAGGAGTGGCACACAAGCCCAGAGGCCAATATTAATCTCCCACTTTTTTTTTTTTTCAGGGAAAATTTATAAACCCAATAAAAAAAATAATAAATAGGCTTTCTATGGCCCACTATCTGAGAGAGAGAGGTGGCACGCTTAGGACTGGCACACAACCTCAAAGGCCAATATTAATCTCCCTTTTTTTTTTCAGGGAGAATTTATAAAACCAAAAAAAAATAAATAAATAGGCTTTCTATGGCCCACTATTTGTGAGAGAGATGGCACGCTCAGGACTGGCACACAAGCCCAGAGGCCAATATTAATCTCCCACTTTTTTTTTTTTTTTCAAGGAAAATTTATAAACCCAATAAAAAAATAATAAATAGGCTTTCTATGGCCCACTATCTGAGAGAGAGAGATGGCACGCTTAGGACTGGCACACAAACCCAAAGGCCAATATTAATCTCCCTTTTTTTTCAGGGAGAATTTATAAAACCAAAAAAAAATAAATAAATAGGCTTTCTATGGCCCACTATTTGTGAGAGAGATGGCACGCTCAGGACTGGAACACAAGCCCAGAGGCCAATATTAATCTCCCACTTTTTTTTTTTTTTTTTCAGGGAAAATTTATAAACCCAATAAAAAAAATAATAAATAGGCTTTCTATGGCCCACTATCTGAGCGAGAGAGATGGCACGCTTAGGACTGGCACACAAGCCCAAAGGCCAATATTAATCTCCCTTTTTTTTTCAGGGAGAATTTATAAAACCAAAAAAAAAAAATAATAAATAGGCTTTCTATGGCCCACTATTTGTGAGAGAGATGGCACGCTTAGGACTGGCACACAAGCCCAAAGGCCAATATTAATCTCCCACTGATTGATTTATTGATTTTTTCAGGTAGAATTTAGAACCCAAATAAAGCAAAAAAAAAAAAAATAGGCTTTCTATGGCCCACTGAGTGAGTGATGATGCACACAGGAGTCAGGAGTGGCACACAAGCCCTGAGGCCAATATTTTTCTCCCACTGACTGATGTAGTGATTTTTTCAGGTAGATTTTGGAACCCAAATCAAGCCAAAAAATACATAGGCTTTCTATGGCCCACTGACTGAGAGATGGCACACACAGGAGTCAGGAGTGGCACACAAGCCCTGAGGCCAATATTTTTCTCCCACTGATTGATGTAGTGATTTTTTCAGGTAGATTTTAGAACCCAAATCAAGCAAAAAAATAAATAGGCTTTCTATGGCCCACTGAGTGAGAGATGGCACAGACAGGGATGGCACTCTAGCAGAAATGCCAATCTTAATCTCCCACAAAAAAAAAAAAACACCCCCGCACAGGGGTCGGATCGGGTTTCATGAAACCCGACTTTGCCAAAAGTCGGCGACTTTTGAAAATGAACGACCCGTTTCACTCAACCCTAGTGATGGGCAAACCCCCCGATGTCACCCGAGTTTTTTTTTTCGTAAAGTTTAATTTCGGGGCCAGAGATGACGCGAACTTGCGTCCAAACCCCGAACTTGGACTTTTCAGATTTGGGATGGCGTGGGAAGGCTGTATAAGAAAGAACAAAATTAATAATAAACATGATAATTATACTTACCTGTCCAGCGATGCAGCCGGGAGACAGCGGGACGGGAGGACGCGTCACTGGACAGGTAAGTATAATATTTATAATGTTTATTATTAATTTTATTCTTTCTTTTACAGGCCCTGGACCCGGACTGTAACATGGGTTTCCTATGGAAACCCGTGTTCGGGACCTTGTGACCGAACACTATGTGTTCTGTACCTGTCCCCATCTTTACAGTTCGGGTTCGCCCATCCCTACTTATGATACATTGGTGTACTCACGCATGCAGCGCGATGATGTCAGTGCATTGTGCTGCCTCTGTTGATGATTCAGAGAGGAGACGGAGGCTACAGTGCTTGATGTCAAGATTAGACGAGTATAATCTTTATTATTTTTTTATGCCAATGCTGTTTAACAGTGTTTCCCAAACTCCAGTCCTCACTGCCCCCAATAGATCGGATTTTCAGTATTTCACACAGTTGATATTGCACAGTTGATGGATATATTATCAAGGTATCAGAAATTGCCACATGCTCACTTACGTGTGTAATACTAAGGAAACCCAAGAACATGATCTGTTGGGGTTGAGTTTTGGAAACACTGTTGTACAAAAAGATATGTCCTACACATAGAAAAATAATACACTGATCTATTGCTGCTAGGCAAAAATTCACAAAACTGAACATGAGGTTACATAGATAGAAAAAAAAAAACATAGGTCCATCAAGTCCAACCTTTCTCCACTAATTATTTATTATGTCACTGAATTATCAATAACTCCTTATATCTATATTTATCCTATAAATATCTATATGGATCCACATTCTCACCTTTGTTAACCCCTTAGTGACAGAGCCAATTTGGTACCTAATGACCAGGCCAATTTTTGCAATTCTGACCACTGTCACTTTATGAGGTTATAACTCTGGAACGCTTCAACGGATCCCGCTGATTCTGAGATTGTTTTTTCGTGACATATTGTACTTCATGTTAGTGGTAACATTTCTTTGATATTACTTGCGATTATTTATGAAAAAAATGGAAATATGGCGAAAATTTTTAAAATTTTGCAATTTTCAAACTTTGTATTTTTATGCCCTTAAATCAGAGAGCTATGTCACGAAAAATAGTTAATAAATAACATTTCCCACATGTCTACTTTACATCAGCACAATTTTGGAAACAACATTTTTTTTTGTTAGGGAGTTATAAGGGTTAAAAGTTGACCAGCAATTTCTCATTTTTACAACACCATTTTTTTTTAGGGACCACATCACATTTGAAGTCATTTTGAGGGGTCTATATGATAGAAAATAATGAAGTGTGACACCATTCTAAAAACTACACCCCTCAAGGTGCTCAAAACCACATTCAAGAAGTGTATTAACCCTTTACGTGCTTCACAGGAACTGAAACAATGTGGAAGGAAAAAATGAACATTTAACTTTTTTTTGCAAACATCTTAATTCAGAACCATTTTTTTTATTTTCACAAGTGTAAAAACAGAAATGTAACCATAAATTTTGTTATGCAATTTCTCCTGAATACGCCAATACCCCATATGTGGGGGTAAACCACTTTTTGGGCGCACCGCAGAACTTAGAAGTGAAGGAGCGCCGTTTGACTTTTTCAATGCAGAATTGGCTGGAATTGAGATCGGACGCCATGTCACGTTTCGAGAGCCCCTGATGTGCCTAAACAGTGGAAACTCCCCACAAGTGACACCATTTTGGTAACTAGACCCCTTAAGGAACTTATCTAGATGTGTGGTGAGCACTTTGAACCCCCAAGTGCTTCACAGAAGTTTATAACGTAGAGCCGTGAAAATAAAAAATCGCTTTTGTTTACACAAAAATGATCTTTTCGCCCACAAATTCTTATTTTCACAAGGGTAACAGGAGAAATTAGACCACAAAAGTTGTTGTGCGATTTCTCCTGAATACGTCGATACCCCATATGTGAGGGTAAACCACTGTTTGGGCGCACCGCAGAGCTTGGAAGTGAAGGAGCGCCGTTTTACTTTTTCAATGTAGAATTGGCTGGAATTGAGATTGGACGCCATGTCGCGTTTGGAGAGCCTCTGATGTGCCTAAATAGTGGAAACCCCCACAAGTGACCCCATTTTGGAAACTAGACCCCTTAAGGAACATATCTAGATGTGTGGTGAGCACTTTGAACCCCCATGTGCTTCACAGAAGTTTATAATGTAGAGCCGTGAAAAAAAAAATCGCATTTTTTCTACAAAAATGATCTTTTTGCACACAAATTTTTATTTTCACAAGGGTAACAGGAGAAATTAGACCACAAAAGTTGTTGTGCAATTTCTCCTGAGTACGTCGATACTCAATATGTGGGGGTAAACCACTGTTTGGGTGCACCGCAGAGCTTGGAAGAGAAAGAGTGCCGTTTTACTTTTTCAATGTAGAATTGGCTGGAATTGAGATCGGACGCCATGTCGCGTTTGGAGAGCCCCTGATGTGCCTAAACAGTAGAAATCCCCCACAAGTGACCCCATTTTGGAAACTAGACCCCCCATGGAACTTATCTAGATGTGTGGTGAGAACCTTGAATGCTCAAGTGCTTCACAGAAGTTTATAATGCAGAGCCGTGAAAATAAAAAATATTTTTTTTTTCCACAAAAAAGATTTTTTAGCCCCCAAGTTTTTATTTTCACAAGGGTAACAAGAGATATTGGACCCCAAAAGTTGTTGTCCAATTTGTCCTGAGTATGCTGGTACCCCATATGTGGGGGTAAACCACTGTTTGGGTGCACGGCAAAGCTCGGAAGGGAAGGAGCGCCTTTTTGGAATGCAGACTTTGATAGAATGGTCTGTGGGCATTATGTTGCGATTGCAGAGCCCCTGATGTACCTAAACTGTAGTAACCCCCACAAGTGACCCCATTTTGGAAACTAGACCCCCCAAGAAACTTATCTAGATGTGTGGTGAGAACTTTGAATGCCCAAGTGCTTCACAGAAGTTTAGAATGCAGAGTCGTGAAAATAAAAAATATTTTTTTTTCACAAAAAAAGATATTGTAGCCCCCAAGTTTTTATTTTCACAAGGGTAACAGGAGAAATTGGACTGCAATAGTTGTTGTCCAATTTATCCCGAGTACGCTGATGCGCCATATGTGGGGGTAAACCACTGTTTGGGCGCACGGCAGAGCTCGGAAGGGAAGGAGCGCCTTTTTGGAATGCAGACTTTGATAGAATGGTCTGTGGGCATTATGTTGCGATTGCAGAGCCCCTGATGTACCTAAACTGTAGTAACCCCACACAAGTGACCCCATTTTGGAAACTAGACCCCCCAAGGAACTTATGTAGATGTGTGGTGAGAAATTTAAATGCCCAAGTGCTTCACAGAAGTTTAGAATGCAGAGTCGTGAAAATAAAAAATATTTTTTTTTCACAAAAAAAGATATTGTAGCCCCCAAGTTTTTATTTTCACAAGGGTAACAAGAGAAATTGGACCCCAGAAGTTGTTGTCCAATTTATCCCGAGTACGCTGATGCCCCATATGTGAGGGTAACCCACTGTTTGGGCGCACGGCAGAGCTCAGAAGGGAGGGAGCACCATTTGACATTTTGAGCGCAAAATTGGCTGTCGTGTTTGGAGACCCCCTGATGTACCTAAACAGTGGAAACCCCCCAATTCTAGCTCCAGCCCTAACCCCAACACACCCCTAACCCTAATCCCAACCTGATCCATAATCCTAATCACTAACCCTAACCATAATCACAACCCTTACCCCAAAACAACCCTAATGTCAACCCTAACCATAACCCTAATCAAAACCCTAAATCCAACACACCCCTAATCACAACCCTAACCTTAACCCTAATCCCAAACCTAACCCTAATCCCAAGCGTAACCCTAATGCCAACCCTAACCCTAATACCAACCCTAATCCAAACCCTAACCCTAATCCCAGCTCTAACCCTAACTTTAGCCCCAACCCTAGCCCTAACTTTAGCCCCAACCCTAACCCTAGCCCTAAGGCTACTTTCACACTTGCGTCGTTTGGCATTCCGTCGCAAATCGTCGTTTTGGACAAGAAACGGATCCTGCAAATGTGCCCGCAGGATGCGTTTTTTGCCCATAGACTTGTATTGCCGACGGATCGTGACGGATGGCCACACGTCGCGTCCGTTGTGCACTGGATCAGTTGTGTTTTGGCGGACCATCGGCACAAAAAAACGTTCAATGAAACGTTTTTTTTGTACGTCGCATCCGCCATTTCTGACCGCGCATGCGTGGCCGTAACTCCGCCCCCTCCTCCCCAGGACATAGATTGGGCAGCGGATGCGTTGAAAAACTACAGCTGCTGCCCACGTTGTGCACAATTTTCACAACGTGCGTCGGTATGTCGGGCCGACGCATTGCGACGGCCCCGTACCGACGTAAGTGTGAAAGAAGCCTAACCCCAAATTTAGCCCCAACCCTAACCCTAAATTTAGCCCCAACCCTAACCCTAAATTTAGCCCCAACCCTAGCCCTAACCCTAGCCCTAACCCTAGCCCTAACCCTACCCCTAACCCTACCCCTAACCCTAACCCTAACCCTAACCCTTCCCCTAACCCTACCCCTAACCCTAACCCTACCCCTAACCCTAACCCTAACCCTACCCCTAACCCTACCCCTAACCCTAACCCTAACCCTAATTTTAGCCCCAACTGCTGTTCTCCTGCCGGCCGGCAGATGGAGACAGATGGCGGGCGCATTGCGCATGCGCCCGCCATTTTCTTCTGCCGGCGGCCAGGAGGAGCAGCAAGAGGATCGAGGGACACAGGTGAGTATTGTAGGGTCCCCGAATCCCCCTATTTCTCTGTCCTCTGATGTGCGATCACATCAGAGGATAGAGAATTACACTTTACTTTTTTTTTTTTTTTTTGCGGTCGCCAGTAAACAGTTAATTACCGGCGATCGCAAAACAGGGGTCGGTAAAACCGACCCCGAATCATGTTCTCTGGGGTCTCTGCTACCCCCGGCAGCCGAGACCCCGGAGAAAATCGGCCTCTGGGGGGCGCTATTTACTTTTTCCACAGCGCCGTTAATTAACGGCGCTGTGGTTTAAGTACCCTTAGCGGCCGCCGTTAAAAGGCGTATCGGCGGTCGCTAAGGGGTTAAATATCGGTACCACATCACAAAAGAACCTAGGAATAGTGGATACAAGTGCTCCTCACTAAATTAGAATATCATCAAAAAGCTAATTCATTTCAGTTCTTCAAAACAAAAAGTGAAAGTCAAATATTATATAGCGTCAATACAAACAGTTATCTATTTCAAGTGTTTTTTTCTGTTAATGTTGAGGATTATGGCTTACAGCCAATGAAAACCCAAAAGTCATTATATCACCTGAGAGATTTATATAGACTGAAAAAAGTTTAGTGAGGGATCACTACAGTACTTGCAACACCATTCTTCCAATGGACAGATCATCAGGGGAATATAGACTAAGCCGGTAATGGTTTATGGAAAGTAAATGGAGAAGACATGTCACCGCCTTCCATAACTTGTCGATTGATACCTTTGCCTTCTCAGCCAAGGAAGTTGCCATGGCCATGGTGGAATGAACCCTCAAGTTCTCTGGAACTATACATTACTGGCAGAGTAGGCTAAGCTAATAGCGTCTCTAATACATTTAGTACATCTAGCTATTGTACCCCTTGTTACTTTTAAGCCTTTCCTAGCCCCTTGTAATGGCATAAATAAGAACTCACCTGTTCTTCTTTTTTTGGATATGGCCAAAGACTGAACTAAAACCCATTTGACGTCTAGCATAAGTAGCTTGTTCTCTTCCACATTTTTAGGATTGTTACAAAAGGAGGGACAATCAATTTCTTGGTTTCTATGACATTTAGACGGTACCTTTGGTAGATATTCTGGGCCTGTTCTCATTACAACTTTATCTCTTCATTTTCCAAAATCTGGCTAAACAGATGGTTGACTAATAATACCTGCAAGTCACTGAATCTATGGGCTGATGTAAGGACCACCAATATAGCAGTCTTTAGAGTGAGTATCTTAACTGATTTTTTTCCCATAGGTTCAAAGGGAGGTTTTGTTAATGCCTCAGGACTAAATTTAGATACCAAGGGGGTATTCTAGAGACAGACTCGACCTTGATCTAACGCATGCCTTAATAAATCTACTCATCCACCTATCGGCAGCTAGGTTATAATTATAAGGCTCCTAGAGCCAACATTTGCACCCTAAGAGTGCTAGTGGCTAGGCCCATCTCTTACCCTCTCAGAAGAAACTTTAGTATGGCGTTAATTGGAACATTCCCCCAAGGATTGTCCCAAATTAGCCAAAAATTTTGCCCAAGTCCTACTGCAGATTAGAGACTAAAGCCGGGAAATAACCCCTCTCGTTTAATAACGACCTTTCAAAATCCATGCTGTTAAATGCAGACCCGACCTCTGAGGGTGATAGACTGGGCCAGATTTGGGATATCTGGAAAGACCCAGAGATCTTACACAGACCTCTTCATCATCCACGTGAACCATGGCCTCTTTGGCAAAAATGTGGCAATCAAAATAACCTTTGCTCTCTCCCCCGATATTTTCCTCAGCACTGTGGGAACTAATACTAGGGGGAAAAAGCGTAGGCTAGATGGAAACTGCAGTTTATGTGTAGCGAGTCTACGTCATATGGACTTCCCCTCAGATCTAAAACGCAGAATTTTTCTGTTTTCTTGTTTTGCTTTTTTGCGAACAAATCTATCTCCGGCTGCCCCCATTGATTCACTTTTTTCTGGAATATTCCTGGATTCAGCTCTTTTTCCCCTAGCTTTAGTGTGTTTCGACTGAGGAAGTCGTCTGCTCTGTTGTTTTCTTCTCCTCTTATTTGCAGTGTTGTTAGTGCTGTTATTGTTAACTGATGGTATTCTGCGAACTGCAGAATCTCCTTTGTTGCCAACATCAAGGAGTGTGATTTTGTGCCCCCTTGAACGGCTGTTGTAATTATGTCCAAGATCTGATAGGACCAAGGAGTTCCTTGGGACAGATTCTATAAATTCTGCTACCATTCCATGGAGCATATAGATACTCGGGAAATGACTTTTTCCAGGGCATCTGGGATTTCATACAATCTTACTATGGGGTTAGTAATGGGGGCATTTTATTGATGCCTCTCCAATACTAGCCTCAGGGCTTGATGTCACTTGACAATGCAAAGGTGACATCAACCCCCCCAACTATCAGCCCACTTGCCACCGCTACAGGGCAAGTGGGAAGAGCGAGGCTCAGTGCCAGAATTTACGCATCTTAGAGATGCACCTTTTTTCTCTCTGCTGGTTACAAAAATTGGGTGGGAGCCCATGAAATTTTCTTCTTAAAAATAATTTTTAATTAGTTAAATACATGCACAGTAAGCTGCACACACACTGTACTAATTGTATTTGTCACTGACTTTTTCTATTTGTATTTACTGTATGTAATCCATATCTTCTATCCTGTCGGCTCCTGCAGTGAATGTACTATACACTGCATATGAATTGCTGGATTTTTTTTTCTATGTATCTATACATCTATCGATGCGTTAGAATCGGGCCACCATCTAGTGTATATACCGTATATACTCGAGTATAAGCCGAGATTTTCAGCCCAAATTTTTGGGCTGAAAGTGCCCCCCTCGGCTTATACTCGAGTCACGGTAGCGGTGGGGTCGGCGGGTGAGGGGGTGAGGGCGCTGAGGTATACTTACCTAGTCCCAGCGATCCTCGCGCTGTCCCTGCCGTCCCACGGGCTTCGGCGCTGCAGCTTCTTCCTCTCTTCAGCGGTCACGTGGGACCGCTCAATACAGAAATGAATAAGCGGCTCCACCTCCCATAGGGGCGGAGCCGCCTATTCATTTCTCTAATCAGCGGTGCCGGTGACCGCTGATAGAGAAAGAAGCTACGGCACCGAAGACAGCTGTGACAGGAGGGGACAGCGCGAGGATCGCCAGGACTAGGTGAGTATGTTATATTCACCTGTCCACGTTCCAGCCGCCGGGCGCCGCTCCATCTTCCCGGCGTCTCTGCGCTCTGACTGTTCAGGTCAGAGGGCGCGATGACGCATATAGTGTGCGCGGCACCCTCTGCCTGATCAGTCAGTGCAGAGAGACGCCGGGACCGGACGCTGGGGAGCTGCAAGTAGCGAGGTGAGTATGTGTGTTTTTTTTTTTTTTATTGCAGCAGCAGCAGCGGCCATGGCACAGATTTATGGGGAGCATCTATGGGCCAATATGAACGGTGCAGTGCATGTGGTGGTGGTGGCAGACGCTGCACTTGTAGATCAGTGGCACTGGTGCCTGCATGTGGTGGTGGTGGCAGATGCTGCACTTGTAGATCAGTGTGGCACTGGTACCTGCATGTGGTGGTGGCAGACGCTGCACTTGTAGATCAGTGGCACTGGTGCCTGCATGTGGTGGTGGTGGCAGATGCTGCACTTGTAGATCAGTGTGGCACTGGTACCTGCATGTGGTAGTGGCAGACGCTGCACTTGTAGATCAGTGGCACTGGTGCCTGCATGTGTTGGTGGCAGACGCTGCACTAGTAGCTCAGTGGCACTGGTGCCTGCATGTGTTGGTGGCAGACGCTGCACTCCTAGCTCAGTGGCACTGGTGCCTGCATGTGGTGGTGGTGGCAGATGCTGCACTTGTAGATCAGTGTGGCACTGGTACCTGGATGTGGTAGTGGCAGACGCTGCACTTGTAGATCAGTGGCACTGGTGCCTGCATGTGTTGGTGGCAGACGCTGCACTAGTAGCTCAGTGGCACTGGTGCCTGCATGTGTTGGTGGCAGACGCTGCACTCCTAGCTCAGTGGCACTGGTGCCTGCATGTGGTGGTGGTGGCAGATGCTGCACTTGTAGATCACTACAGAGAGCACTATATGGGGCACAGCTATGGGCCAATATGAACGCTGCAGAGCACTATATGGCACAGCTATGGGGAAATAATGATCTATTTTTATTTTTGAAATTCACCCGTAAATGCTGCATTTCCACCCTAGGCTTATACTCGATTCAATAAGTTTTCCCAGTTTTTTGTGGCAAAATTAGGGGGGTCGGCTTATACTCGGGTCGGCTTATACTCGAGTATATACGGTATATATATATATATATATATACACTAGATGGTGGCCCGATTCTAATGCATCAGGTATCCTAGAATATGCATGTCCACGTAGTATATTGCACAGCCCACGTAGTATATTGCCCAGCCACATAGTATATTGCCCAGCCACGTAGTATATTGCACAGTCACGTAGTATATTGTCCAGCCGCGTAGTATATTGCCCAGCCACGTAGTATATTGCCCAGCCACGTAGTATATTGCCCAGCCACGTAGTATATTGCCCAGCCACGTAGTATATTGCACAGTCACGTAGTATATTGCACAGCCACGTAGTATATTGCCCAGTCACGTAGTATATTGCCCAGCCACGTAGTATATTGCTAGTTACGTAGTATATTGCCTAGTAACGTAGTATATTGCCCAGTTACATAGTATATTGCCTAGTGACGTAGTATATTGCGCAGCCATGTAGTATATTGCCCAGTGACATAGTATACAGCACAGAGCCACGTAGTATATTGCCCAGTTACATAGTATATTGCCCAGTGACGTAGTATATTGCCCAGTGACGTAGTATACAGCACAGAGCCACGTAGTATATTGCACAGCAACGTAGTATACAGCACAGAGCCACATAGTATATTGGCCAGTCACGTAGTATATTGCCCAGTGACGTAGTATACAGCACAGAGCCACGTAGTATATTGCACAGCAAAGTAGTATACAGCACAGAGCCACGTAGTATATTGGCCAGTCACGTAGTATATTGCCCAGCTACATAGTATATTGCCCAGCCAGGTTTGTCACAGGTTAAAAAATAAAAAATAAACATGTGCTCACCTTTCCAAGGGCCCCTTGTAGTCCATGGCAGCTTCCGGTCCCAGGGTTGGTATGAGCGCAGGACCTGTGATGACGTCATGGCACGTCTCTCTAGCGCAGGCACACAGTGCCTGTGATGACGTCGCGGTCACATGACCATGATATCATGGCAGGTCCTTCTCGTGCAGGCGCGCAGGACCTGTGATGACGTCGCGGTCACATGACTGTGATGTCATGGCGGGTCCTTCCCCCATACCATCTTTGCCACCGGAAACTGCAATGGAGGATGGCGGCCGGCGCGAGCGACTACGGAAGGTGAGTATAGCAGGTTTTTTTTATTATTATTATTTTTAACATTACATTTTTTACTATTGATGCCGCATAGGCAGCGTCAATAGTAAAAAGTTGGGGATGCACAGGGTTAATAGCGGCGGTAACGGAGTGCGTTACCCGTGGCATAACGCGGTCCGTTACCACCGGCATTAACCCTGTGTTAGCGGTGACCGGAGGGGAGTATGCGGGCGACAGGCACTGACTGCGGTGAATAAGGAGCGGCCATTATTTCCGGACTGTGCCGTCGCTGATTGGTCGCAGCAGCCATGACAGGCAGCTGGCGAGACCAATCAGCGAATGAATAACCGTGACAGAAGGACAGACAGACAGACGGAAGTGACCCTTAGACAATTATATATATATATATATATATATGTATGTGTATGTGTGTATCACTCATGCCCACCCCACATAGCCCCACCCAATCACTAAGCATATTTCATTTCACCAGAGCTGTTTAAAAAGAGCTTAGCTGTGATTGGTTGCTATGAGCAACAGTTTTGCCACTCCACAACACCTAAGCAAACACTGACCGGGTGAGAGAAATCTAGCATCCCCAGGAACATAAGCGTCCAGCCATTGTCTGCCCCCCAAAAAAGGAGCAGAGAGCACATGACAGAAATTAATCACCCCCTCTATTACTGCCATGCTCTATTGTTACTGGCGTAGAAAACGGCATTATCAGTGGCTGCACACAGAGCCGCACTGCCAGGTTACATAACAGCACATCACCAGGAACTACCTACTCAGCGCCACCCAGATAGGGACTATGGGAATGGAGGATGTGTGATGGTTATATGGGCATGAGACTATGGGATGGAGGATATGTATGATGGGTATATGGGCAGGGGACTATGGGATGGACAATGTACAGTACAGACCAAAAGTTTGGACACACCTCATTTAAAGATTTTTCTGTATTTTCATGACTATGAAAATTGTAAATTCACACTGAAGGCATCAAAACTATGAATTAACACATGTGAAATTATATATTTAACAAAAAGGTGTGGAAATATCTTATATTGTAGGTTCTTCAAAGTAGCCACCTTTTGATTTGATGACTACTTTGCATACTCTTGGCATTCTCTTGATAGCTTCAAGAGGTAGTCACCGGAAAGGGTTTTCACTTCACAGGTGTGCCCTGTCAGGTTTAATAAGTGGGATTTCTTGCCTTATAAATGGGGTTTGGACCATCAGTTGTGTTGAGCAGAAGTCTGGTGGATACACAGCTGATAGTCCTACTGAATAGACTGTTAGAATTTGTATTATAGCAAGAAAAAAGCAGCTAAGTAAAGAAAAACGAGTGGCCATCATTACTTAAAGAAATGAAGGTCAGTCAGTCCGAAAAATTTGGAAAACTTTGAAAGTGTCCCCAAGTGCAGTTGCAAAAACCATAAAGCGCTACAAAGAAACTGGCTCACAAAAAGATCGCCCATGAAAAGGAAGACCAAGAGTCACCTCTGCTTCAGAGGATAAGTTTATCCGAGTCACCAGCCTCAGAAATCGCTTGGTTAACAGCAGCTCAGATTAGAGACCAGGTCAATGTCACACAGAGTTCTAGCAGCAGACACATCTCTACAACAACTGTTAAGAGGAGACTTGGGCAGCAGGCCTTCATGGTAAAATAGCTGCTAGGAAACCACTGCTAAGGACAGGCAACAAGCAGAAGAGACTTGTTTGGGCTAAAGAACACAAGGAATGGACATTAGACCAGTGGAAATCTGTGCTTTGGTCTGATGAGTCCAAATTTGAGATTTTTGGTAGCAACCACCGTGTCTTTGTGCGATGCAGAAAAGGTGAACGGATGGAATCTACATGCCTGGTTCCCACCGTGAAGCATGGAGGAGGAGGTGTGATGGTGTGGGGGTGCTTTGCTGGTGACACTGATGGGGATTTATTCAAAATTGAAGGCATACTGAACCAGCATGGCTAACCACAGCATCTTGCAGCGGCATGGTATTCCATCCATTTTGCATTTAATTGGACCATCATTTCTTTTTCAACAGGACAATGACGCCAAACACACCTCCAGGCTGTGTAAGGGTTATTTGACCAAGAAAGAGAGTGATGGGTACTACACCAGATGACCTGGCCTCCACAGTCACCAAGGGTGAGCTGGACCGCAGAGTGAAGGCAAAAGGGCCAACAAGTGTTAAGCATCTCTGAGAACTCCTTCAAGATTGTTGGAAGACCATTTCTGGTGACTACCTCTTGAAGCTCATCAAGAGAATGCCAAGAGCATGCAAAGCAGTCATCAAAGCAAAAGGTGGCTACTTTGAAGAACCTAGAATATAAGACATATTTTCAGTTGTTTCACACTTTTTTGTTAAGTATATAATTCCACATGGGTTAATTCATAGTTTTGATGCCTTCAGTATGAATGTACAATTTTCATAGTCATGAAAATACAGAAAAATCTTTAAATGAGAAGGTGTGTCCAAACTTTTGGTCTGTACTGTATATGATTGGTATATGGGCACTGGACTATGGTATGGAAGATGTGTATGATGGGTATATGGGCACGGGACTATGGGATGGAGTATATGCATGATGGGCATATGGGCACAGGACTATGGGATGGAGGATGTGTGATGGGTATATGGGCACGGGACTATGTGATGGAGGATATGTATGATGACTATATGGGCACGGGACTATGGGATGTAGGATATGCATTATGTGTTTAAGGAGCCCCGGACAATTGGATGGAGGATATGTATGATGGGTATATGGGCACGGGACTATGGGATGGAGGATATGTGATTTCTATATTTGGCACTAGATTATGGGATGGAGGATGTGTGATGATTATATGGGCACTGTACTATGGGATGGAGGATATGTATGATGGGTATATGTGCACGGGACTATGTGATGGAGGATATGTATGATGGGTATATGGGCATGAGACTATGGGATGGATGATATGTATATGGGTATATGGGCATTGGATTATGGGATGGAAGATATGTATGATGGGTATATGGGCATGGGACTATAGGACGGAGGATGTGTTTGATGGGTATGTGGGCACTGGACTATGGGAAGGAGGATAATCATTATAATTTGTTATACCCGGGGGCAGCACAGTGTTTGTATGTTCTCCCTGTGTTTGCATGGATTTCCTCAGGGTTCCTCCCACATTCCAAAGACATACTGATAGGGAATTTAGACTGTGAGCCCCATCGGGGACAGCGATGATAATGTGTGCAAACTGTAAAGCGCTGCGGAATATGTTAGAGCTTATATAAAAATTAAGATTATCATAACTAACCACAGTCAGTTACTATGCCAGGGCAATGCCGGGCTCTTCAGCTAGTATATATATGTGTGTGAGCCACTGACATCTATATATATATATAATACAGACCAAAAGTTTGGACACATCTTCTCATTTAAAGATTTTTCTGTATTTTCATGACTTTGAAATTGTACATTCACACTGAAGGCATGAAAACTATGAATTAACACATGTGGAATTATATACTTAACAAAAAAGTACAGAAATTATGTCTTATGTTCTAGGTTATTCAAAGTAGCCACCTTTTGGTTTCATGACTGCTTTGCACACTCTTGGCATTCTCTTGATGAGCTTCAAGAGGTAGTCACCGGGAATAGTCTTCCAACTATCTTGAAGGAGTTCCCAAAGATGCTTAGCACTTGTTGGCCCTTTTGACTTCACTCTGCGGTCCAGCTCACCCCAAACCATCTCGATTGGGTTGAGGTCTGGTAACCGTGGAGGCCAGGTCATCTGGCGTAGCACCCCCTCACTCTCCTTCTTGGTCAAATAGCCCTTACACAGCCTGGAGGTGTGTTTGGGGTCATTGTCCTGTTGAAAAATAAATAAAAATATAATATCTATTCTAACCTGTCAGTGTGATTATACTGTATGCGGCACATGAATTGCCAGCTTTTCAAAGGACATTGGTGTGCAAAAATCAGACAGCACTAGCATGGTCCAAGTTCTGTGCGATTTTTTTTGTTGCACCCATAGGCTTGCATTGGCATGTCTCATCCGAGTCTCTGACAATTGCAGCACGCTGCGATTTTTCATGTATGCCGAATACGGCTGAGACAATAAACGCTGATGTGAGCTGCCCCACAGATTAACACTGGGCCGAGTGCTATGCGGTGTTTTCTCTCATAGCACTCACCCGTATTCTATGGTAGTGTGACGCCGGCCTCCATCAGCTGCTCCTGCGCTGTAAAAAAAAAATTAAAAAAAATCCTGCATGGGTTCCCATGTATTTTTGATAACCAGCCAGGCAAAACTCATCACTCGGGAACCAGAAACACATGGGCTGCTTGCACAATGAACAAGTCTGTAGGAACCTGTTCACACACCACCAAGAAACTTGAAGACACAAAAGAGCACAGTAAGGTCAAAAATACACTGTTGTAAAAAAAATAACAGTAATAAGCAAGTGCTAGTCAGAAGATGGAAAAACAGGGTATTTAGTTGATACTTTTTTTGCAAAAAAATGTATACTAAGCTGCTCCACCAATCGACAAGGTATACCCATACAGAGCAGTCCTACCTAATGTATATAATCCCTATCTGATGTATTTAAAAACCTGATCATTTGTATAGTACCTGTATAAGCAGGGTTCAGAGAAGGAATTTTCATGTGGACATGCTGGATGGAACAGCTTTGATGCAAATGACACATAAGGAGTGGTGGACTCCCTAGTCTTGTAGAAACAAGAGAACAATTACAGAACCAGAAACACATGGGCTACTTGCACAATGAACAAGTCTGTAGGAACCTGTTCACACACCACCAAGAAAGTTGAAAAGTCATCGCTAGGGGCTGCAACCCTCAGCTGTCAGCTTCAACAAGGCTGGTAAAACAAGAATAGAGGTGTCTCAAGGCCGGATATTTAATTATTTAAATAAATATTTAAAAAAAGGTGTTGGGGTCCCCCCCATTTTTGACAACCAGCCTTTCTAAAGCAGACAGCTGGGATCTGGTATTCTCAGACTTGTAAGGGGCCATGGATATAAGCCTCCCCCAGCCTAAAAATGGCAGACTGCAGCTTCCCAGAAAAGGCACATCTATTAGATGCGCCAATTCTGGCACTTTGCCCAGCTCATCCCACTTGCCCTGTAGTGGTGACAATTGAGGTTCATATTTGAGGGGTTGTTACTAGTGTTGAGCATTCCGATACCGCAAGTATCGGGTATCGGCCGATATTTGCGGTATCGGAATTCCGATACCGAATTCCCATACTTCCCGCGTATCGGATACCGGAATCGGAAGTTCCCAGAATTCAAACAGAACGCAGCAGCCAATGAGGAATGATTGGAAGTGTGGGCACATCCTGTTTAGCATGGTGGGCATGTAAGTACTGGCAAGGCTGTGATTGGCTGCTGAAATGATGTCACTCTGCACTATAAAAAACGCTGCCGCCATTTTGCGCTCACTCTGCTGTGATTTCAGTTAGGGACAGGACGCTGTGTTCTAACTGAGGGCCAGTTGAGC
The DNA here is from genome assembly GCF_032444005.1 of Ranitomeya imitator. Taxonomy (NCBI): domain Eukaryota; kingdom Metazoa; phylum Chordata; class Amphibia; order Anura; family Dendrobatidae; genus Ranitomeya; species Ranitomeya imitator. The sequence goes on from NC_091285.1 coordinate 179,826,604, forward strand.
TAGCTAATTGCTTTATTTTCCTTTCCAAAGGCTAATTTAGCAAAACGCTGTGTGTTCTTCACTGTTCACCTTGCTCTTGCCTTGCAGCGCTGTTTTAACAGCGTTCTGCAAGGTCTCTGTGTGTGTGTGTGTGTGCAGCTCACTCTGTAGTCTGAGTGCAGCCATATACCCGGTTGTATTCAGCTCAGGGGGGGTTCACACTGCCTCACACAGTTGTCCTTTTTTGCTCATAGTGCAGCCTGCTGCACATTTTTTCTCAAATTTCCTATTAGTGTTTTTCCACCCGTCTCCAGCTAAATTGTGATAAAACACTACATAGGATAACCTAGAGGGGGGTTTTTGGGCCTTGCAGCGCCGTTTACGGCTGTCTGCACGGTCTCCGTGTGAGCCCAGCTCGCCCTGTAGTCTGTGTGCAGCCATAGCCGGTTGGATTCAGCTCAGGGTTCGTTACTGGCTCATACCTTGAGAAAAATTTTCCTTTCTTTCAAATAGTGCAGCCTGTTTAAAAATTTTTAAAAAAATTCCCTATTAGTGTTTTTCCACCCGTCTCCAGCTAAATTGTGGAAAAACACTACATAGGATAATCTAGAGGGGGGTTTTTGGGCCTTGCAGCGCCGTTTACGGCTGTCTGCACGGTCTCCGTGTGAGCCCAGCTCGCCCTGTAGTCTGTGTGCAGCCATAGCCGGTTGGATTCAGCTCAGGGTTCGTTACTGGCTCATACCTTGAGAAAAATTTTCCTTTCTTTCAAATAGTGCAGCCTGTTTAAAATTTAAAAAAAAAATTCCCTATTAGTGTTTTTCCACCCGTCTCCAGCTAAATTGTGGAAAAACAGTACATAGGATAACCTAGAGGGGGGTTTTTGGGCCTTGCAGCGCCGTTTACGGCTGTCTGCACGGTCTCCGTGTGAGCCCAGCTCGCCCTGTAGTCTCTGTGCAACCATAGCCGGTTGGATTCAGCTCAGGGTTCGTTACTGGCTCATACCTTGAGAAAAATTTTCCTTTCTTTCAAATAGTGCAGCCTGTTTAAAAATTTAAAAAAAAAATTCCCTATTACTGTTTTTCCACCCGTCTCCAGCTAAATAGTGGAAAAACACTACATAGGATAACCTAGAGGGGGTTTATTGGGCCTTGCAGCGCCGTTTACGGCTGTCTGCACGGTCTCTGTGTGAGCGCAGCTCGCCCTGTAGTCTGTGTGCAGCTATAGCCGGTTGGATTCAGCTCAGGGTGCGTTACTGCCTCATACCTTGAAAAACAATTTCCTTTTTTTCAAATAGTGCAGCCTGTTTAAAATTTTAAAAAAAAATTCCTATTAGTGTCTTTCCACCCGTCTCCAGCTAAATAGTGGAAAAACACTACATAGGATAACCTAGAGGAGGGTTTTTTGGCCTTGCAGCGCCGTTTACGGCTGTCTGCACGGTCTCTGTGTGAGCGCAGCTCGCCCTGTAGTCTGTGTGCAGCTATAGCCGGTTGGATTCAGCTCAGGGTGCGTTACTGCCTCATACCTTGAAAAACAATTTCCTTTTTTTCAAATAGTGCAGCCTGTTTAAAATTTAAAAAAAAAAATTCCTATTAGTGTCTTTCCACCCGTCTCCAGCTAAATAGTGGAAAAACACTACATAGGATAACCTAGAGGAGGGTTTTTTGGCCTTGCAGCGCCGTTTACGGCTGTCTGCACGGTCTCCGTGTGATTTAAACTAGCTCTGTAGCCCGATCTGCACAAAAAAAAAAGTAAAGTTCACCAAACACAACCTAACACTTGTGTAGGCCACATTTGAAAAATAATAAAGTTTAGTCCACACTTTACAACATTAGTGTTTCTTACACCTGTTAGGAGGAGCATTTCAGGAATAAGCACGCTAAGGCCTTAGTACTTTTCTGCTTATCTTTATCTGTCAACCAAGATGAAGAGGGCAGGGAGTAAGGCACGTGGGCGTGGGCGCGGAGCAGGGAGAGGAGCAGGGAGAGGACGTGGTGATTCTGTGCCTGCTGCGGGCGCCGGTGACTCGTCGTCACTCAGTTTCAGCAGGGAACAGTCCTTCATGCGCAGCTTTGTCGGAGAGCGCCGTGCACCGCTGCTGCGTGAAGACCAAATTGAAGCCGTTGTCGGGTGGATGGCAGCTAACGCCTCGGCATCGACTTCAGTTAGTGCCACATCCTCTCAGGCACAGAGCACTGGAGAGCAGCCATCTGTCTCTTCACCACCTGCCAAATTGGCCAGGCAGTCAGAGAGCCCAGGACTCTGAAGAGGCAGGTGGGCCAGTGCCTCCGGTGACCACAGCGCAGTAAGCATCTGATGATGAAACTCAGGTGCCGCTTTCTGATGCGTACTGTGCTGCCGAGACTACCCAGGAGGAGCAGTTGGTGGCAGAGGGTAGTGGAGATGATGAGGTCCTTGACCCATCGTGGCGTGAGGAACAGGAAGGTGGTGGGAGCAGCTCTGAGGAAGAGCTTCCCCTTACGGGCCAAAGAGGGAGAGGGAGGGGGAAGACTGCGGAGCCTGTAGCCTCCACTTTGGCACCCGTTAGGAGCCTGTCTCTTTCCAAAGCCAAAAAGGGCGCTCCCAAGACTTGCAGTGCCTGGTCCTTTTTTGACACAGTTGCAGATGACATTTGTTTTGTCAAATGCAAGCTGTGTCATCAGAAAGTAAAAAGAGGTAAAAGTGTCAGCAACCTCAATACCACAAATATGTGGAAACATGTGCGGACCAGGCACGCGGTGGAGTTACAGAAACACAGTGAAGACGTAGGCCAACCAACAGCGGCAGCTACCACCTCTTCATCTCGTGTTGCCTCTTCCTCCACTGTTGTCCAGAGACCTAGTGTAATTCCACCCACAGCACCACCTTCCCAGTCATCCTCACACTCCCAGTCTACTCTACAGCCATCGGTAGTACAGGCATGGGAGAAAAGGCGGGCATTCTCGGCCAACCACCCCCGAGCACAGGCTCTGAATGCAGGCATTGCCAAACTGTTGTCCCTGGAAATGCTCTCGTTCAGGCTGGTGGAGACTGACAGCTTCCGTGACTTGATGGCATTGGCAGTCCCACAGTACAAGGTGCCCAGCCGCTTTTACTTCAGCAGGCAGGCTGTCCCTGCCCTGCACAGGCATGTTGAGGCAAACATAAAACATGCGCTACTGAATGCCGTCAGTAGCAAGGTCCACCTCACCACCGATGCGTGGACCAGTCAGCATGGACAGGGGCGATATGTTTCCCTCACTGCCCATTGGGTTAATGTTGTTGAGCCAGGTACAGATCGTGCGAGTGGCGCAGGACGTGTCCTGGCCACTCCAAGGATTGCAGGAATCCAGTCTGTACGCATCGACTCCTCCTCTTACACCAGTTCCTCAGATTCCTCTCTGCAGGATCCGTCACAGTCCACCTCCACATGGACCCGTGAACGTTTACCTATGACCGACATGAGCACAGCCGTGGCCAAACGTCAGCAGGCCATCTTGAAACTAGTTTCATTGGGGCATCGAAGCCACACAGCGCAGGAGCTCTGGAATGCCATCAAGCAGGAGAGCGATGTGTGGTTACTGCCAGCGAATCTCCAGCCAGGCATGGTAGTGTGTGACAATGGCCGAAATCTGGTGGCAGCTTTGGCCCTTGGCAACCTCACTCACATCCCATGTCTGGCACATGTGCTCAATTTGGTTGTGCAGAGTTTTCTGAGGGACTATCCGGATCTTGATGCCCTGCTGCACAAGGTCCGCCTAGAGTGTGCTCACTTGCGGCGTTCCAGCTTGGCCAGATCCCGCATTGCTGCTCTGCAGCGCCGATTCCGCCTTCCGGAACACCGCATCATATGTGACCTACCTACCCGGTGGAATTCCACGTTACATATGTTGGAGCGGTTGTGTGAGCAGCAGCAAGCAGTTATGGAGTACCAGCTGCATCAGGCGCAAAGAAGTCGCAGTCAGCGCCGATCAGACTTCACAACCACAGAGTGGGCCACTATGAAGGACGTCTGCCAGGTTTTGCGTCCTTTTGATTATTCCACGCGGATGGCAAGTGCAGATGATGCACTAGTCAGCATGACTGTCCCCCTTATCTGCCTGCTTCAGCAAACTTTGCAAGGGTTAAGGGATGATGTTGTGGAAGAGGTGGAGGATGAGGAGTCACCTTTTCCATCAGCTTCTGGAGAGTCAGCGCCACGTGGTTCCTCACAAAGGGGTACGCAGGGGCCAATTTGTGAGGAGGATGAGGAGGAGTCAATGGAGGAGGAAGAGCTCCGTCCAGAGGAGGGAGCGACACAATTGTCCAGTGGTCAGTGTGTACAGCGAGGGTGGGGTGATGACGAGCGGGCAGAGATCATGTCTCAAGCAGGGGACAGCGTTTCTGGGCCAGTTGGCACTCTGCAGCACTTGGTGGATTTCATGCTGCAGTGCCTGAGAAACGACCGCCGCATCGACCACATTCTCAACATGCCTGATTATTGGGTGTTCACCCTCCTCGATCCTCGCTACCGGGACAACGTCCAAAACCTCATCCCTGCGTTGACCCGGGAGCGTAAATTGCGGGAGTACCACGACACACTGGTGAATTCCATCATCTTCTCCTGTCCAACTGAGAGGAGTGCTGCTAGTGCTTTACAAAGCAGCTCAGTGCGTCGAGGCAGTGGGGGAGGCTCTGCCGAAAGAGGGAGCAGAAGCAGTGCCTCTGCCCAAGGCAAGCCCAGTATGGCACAACTCTGGCACACTTTTGTGTGCCCGCCCCAAATGTCTACACCATCACCGGCGGCTCCAGTCAGCAGGAGGCAACGGTTCCGTCAGATGGTGACAGACTACATGGCTTGCCCTCTTACTGTACTCTAAGCTGGATACATGGCCAGAGCTAAGCCAGTATGCATTGGAGGTGCTGGCTTGCCCTGCGGCTAGTGTCTTATCGGAACGTGTCTTTAGTGCCGCAGGTGGTGTACTAACAGACCGTCGCATGCGACTATCCTCCGATAACGTTGACCGGCTTACTTTCCTGAAAATGAACCAGGCCTGGATCTCGCAGGAATTTACCACTCCTCTGCCTGATTAAGTAATTGGGTGTCATCCAGGTCAGGGCCGGCTCCAGGTTTTTGAGGGCCCCGGGCGAAAGAGTCTCAGTGGGCCCCCCCCCCCTTTAACACATACCCGATTTATGATGCACAGATATGGCAGAGAAATGTATAGTACAATGCCAGATTTCACTTCTTACATGAGTGACAGCTATTGTAAATTCTGCAGTGTGTATATACAGGACAGGAGGAGTGGTACTGTGCAGTGTATATATACAGGAGGAAAGGTGCTGTGCAGTGTATATATACAGGAGAGGTGCTGTGCAATGTATACATACAGGAGGAAAGGTGCTGTGCAGTGTATATATACAGGGGGAAAGGTGCTGTGCAGTGTATATATACAGGAGAGGTGCTGTGCAGTGTCGTGAGCAGGGCGTTGTTGTATCAGAAAATCTTTTCTGTTTTGAGTTTTTCTATGAAACAAAGACTTTTCTACATAAACAACGTTGTTTGGTTTTGCGGCCCTAACAGATCTGTGCTACAAAGTAACATCGCTCGGGCATTAATGAGGGACCTGATGCTGAATCCTTTCCACAAACCCTAATGACCCAATTAGTGCCCCGTCATTAGAAGCTCATTAAACGCCTCCCTGTCCCGAGCAATCATGTACAGTATGGGGGGATCCTGCAGCCCACCCGTGACTGCTCCATACCATACACTGCCCTCTGTCGCTCTCACTATTATCCTGTGCATTTCTCCTTCATCGTTACCCCATGTTACACTTGTCACCCCCCACTACAGAGTAGCCGGGCAGCCAATGTCACCCCGTCCCGGACCCTAATGGCAGCAGGAAATGTCTGCTCCTCTATTGGGTTGGAACCTGATTTAATCAAGGAATAATGTGGATTTGTTGCCGGTGGCTGCAGGGGAAGGGTTAAGTGATGCCATGTCCTTGGTGGGAGCAGTGGCAGCTGCTGGGACCTGGACAGACACAACCAATGTTGCTGTGACTGCACAGTGTGACCTGGAGGAGAGAAGCTGAGACTCCGGAGCAGAAATCACCCACATGCCAGCACTGGGCAGAGTCCCTCCAGTCACCAGCCTGGGGCCACGGGGCCCCAACCTACAGCCCACATGGCAGCAGCTCCCCTTCCTCCTGGCATCTGGTTAACCCCATTTATGCGGGTCAGATTGTTATATTTAAGGTTTAGCAATAACCTTCATACAGATGGGAAGGGGTTAAGCTTCTTCCTACCCCACTGGTGCAGGTTTGGTGCAGCATGCATGTATTCTGGGGTTCTGGGAGAGCTGGGTGGCTGCAGGCTGCACCCCACCAGCTGCTCCTCCAGACATCACCCACATTTTTAGGCAGCAGAGACAGACAGCAGCAGACTGAGCCACAGGACCAACTGCAATTATTGCTGGATACCTTTGCACTCTGGTAGGACTAGCTCCTCCGGAATCTTCCTGATAAGTTCAGCTCAGCAGCACTGTCTGCAGCCAGCCAGGGGCCAGAGCAGAGAACTGCTCTCTCCGCCCACAAACAGTCACACTGGCTGCCTTCTGTTAACCCCTATGTGTGCCTGCCTGGCTGCACTGACTGAGTGAGAAGATGCTTGTGTCAGAGCTGGCACATAGGGGTTAAGAGAACGCAGCCAGCAGTGACTTTGTGGGCGGAGAGAGCATGTTATCTCCTGCTCTGCTCTCCCAGCTGCTAGTGGGCCCCCCTTTCTTCCCAAGGCCCCGGCATTTGCCCGCTGTGCCGGGTGCTGACGCCGGCCCTGATCCAGGTCTCCTGCTGTGCTCATCTTTCTACCACCTGAACTGCTATTCCTGGGCTCCAACACCGCCAGTTGCGGCTCAGAAGTGCAGGCTGCACAGTAAAAACATACGACCCAGTGTTATTGGGTTTCAGTAACGTCAGCTGATCCCCAGCTGTGTAGCCGGCAATGTGTCCTGCGACCGCCACGCTGGCACAACAACCTAAATGTAAGGGAACCTGTCCCCCCCCCGTCGTTTGTTACTGAAAGAGCCATCTTGTGCAGCAGTAATGCTGCACAAGAAAAAGGTAGCTCATTTTTTTTAGCTCCTTGCACACGCAGAACTTAACACTTATAAAATGTGTTCACTGATACCGTTATACTGTCCCGGAGCTGGGACTTTCCTTCGCAATGTGACGCAGCACAGCCGTCATTCCTACCCCCTTGGTGCCATGCGCTGCCTCCTCAGCGTTGTTTTAAGCTGTCACGGAGCCTGCGCTGTTCTGTTATCCCTTGGGCATGCCCTATTTGCACTGCCTGTCTTCTGACATAATTTGGTGTCAGGCTGGCTGCGCCTGTGCGGCCGCGCTGCCCGAGATCCCGCCTTGCAGTGTCTTCTGATTGAGTCACACTGCGGGCCTGGGATCCATGGGCATGCGCAGTGCATATCTTCCCCTCGGGCTCTCGCTCATTTCCCTCCGCCTTCTTTAGACTGTGCGCCGTCAGCTGATCCCTAATAGCATGCCACGGCTGTGACACCGCACAGTCTGAAGAAGAGGGAAGGAGGGGAGTGAGAGTCGAGGATATGCACTGTGCATGTCCATGGTTCCAAGGCCCGCAGTGGGATTACGTTGGACGAGACTGCGAGGTGGGATCTGGAGCAGCGTGGACGCACAGGCAGTGACAGCCTGACACCAAATTATGTCAGAAGACAGGCAGCGCTAATTGGGCATGGCCAAGGGCTAACAGAACAGCGCAGGCTCCGTGACAGCTTAAAACAACGCTGAGGAGGCAGCGCACGGCACCAAGGGGATAGGAATGACAGCTGTGCTGTGTCCCATTACGAAGGAAATTCGCACCTCCGGGACGGTTTAACGGTATAAGGGGACACATTTTTAGTGTTTACTTCGGTGTTTGCAAGGAGCATAATTAAAAGAACCACCTTTTCCTTTTGCATCGTTAGTGCTGCACAAGATGGCTCTTTCAGCTACAAACGTCTTGGGGGGGGTTAAAGGTTCCCTTTCAACTTGCTCCAATCAGGCTTCGGCCTACACTCTGTTCCTCTGCTCCTCCTGCTGTCCCTGGGCTCTAACGCCGCCAGTTGGTGCCTGGAAGTGCTGTGTGCACAGTCAACAGTCGCTCCTCTGTTATTGGGGTTCAGTAACGTCAGCTGATCCCCAGCTGTGTGTGCGGCAATACCTCCAATCTGCTCCTCCTGCTGTCCCTGGGCTTTAACACCGCCAGTTGGTGCCTGGAAGTGCTGTGTGCACAGTCAACAGTCGCTCCTCTGTTATTGGGGTTCAGTAACGTCAGCTGATCCCCAGCTGTGTGTGCGGCAATACCTCCAATCTGCTCCTCCTGCTGTCCCTGGGCTCTAACACCGCCAGTTGGTGCCTGGAAGTGCTGTGTGCACAGTCAACAGTCGCTCCTCTGTTATTGGGGTTCAGTAACGTCAGCTGATCCCCAGCTGTGTATCCGGCAACGTGTCATGCGACCGCCACGCTGGCACAACTAAAGTGTAAGGGGACCTGTCCCCCCCCCCCCTAGGCGTTTGTTACTGAAAGAGCCACCATGTGCAGCACTAATACTGCACAAGGGAAAGGTCGCTCTTGAAATTATGCTCCTTGCAAACGCTGAACTACACACTCATGTAATGTGTCCCCTCACACCGTCCAACCGTCCCGGAGGTGGGACTTTCCTTTGTAATGTGACGCAGCACAGCCGTCATTGCTACCCCCTTGGCACCGTGCACTGCCTCCTTAGCGTTGTTTGATTCCGTCATGGACCCTGCGCTGTTATGTTATCCCTTGGCCATGCACAGTTTGCGCTGCCCGTCCTCTGACATCATTTGTTGTCGTCCTGGCTGCGCCTGTGCGTCCACGCTGCCCGAAATCACACCTCGCAGTGTCGTCTAATGTGATCCCACAGTGGGCCTGGTATCCATGGCCATGCGCAGTGCATATACTAGCCTCTCACTCCCCTTCTTCACGCTTCTTCAGACTAGGCGGCGTCAGCTGATCCCTAATAGCATGCCACGGCCGTGACGCCGCACAGTCTGAAGAAGCAGGAAGGAGGTGAGTGAGAGGCGATGATATGCACTGCGCATGCCCATGGATCCCTGGCCCGCAGTGGGACTACATTAGATGACACTGCAAGGTTGGATCTCGGGCAGCTTGGACGCACAGGCACTGCCAGCCTGACACCTACATGATGTCAGAAGACGGGCACCGCTAACTGTGCATGGCCAAGGGATAACATTACAGCGCGGGCTCCGTGACAGAACCAAACAACGTTGAGGAGGTGGCGCCCGGCACCAAGGAGGTTGGAATGACGGCTGTGCTGTGTCACATTACAAAGGAAAGTCCCACTTCCGGTATGGTTTGACGGTGTGAGGGGACACATTATATGAGTGTGTACTTCAGCGTTTGCAATGAGCATAATTTTCGGAGCCACCATTTTCCATGTGCAGTATTACTGCTGTACAAGATGGTTCTTTCAGCAACAAATGCCTGGGGGGGGGGTTAAAGGTTCCCTTTCAACTTGCTCCACTGCAGGCTTCGGCCTACACTCTGCTCCTCTTTGATTCCCTGGGTTTCAACACTGTCAGTTGCCACCTGGAAGTGTTGTCTACACAGAAAAAACACTAGGTGATGTGTCAGTGGGGTTCAGCACCGCCAGCTGTTCCCCTGCTGTGTAGTCGGCAACGTGTCCAGCACAAGCCACTCTGGCACAACAGAACAAAAGCTGCCACCAGTGCAGGCTTCGGCCTACACTCTGCTCCTCTCCTCCTCCTGCTGACCCTGGGCTCAAACACCGCTAGTTTTTGCCCGGAAGTGCTAGCTGCACAGAGAAAAACACCAGCCAATGTGTTAGTGGGGTTCAGCAACGCCAGCTGTTCCCCTGCTGTGTAGCCGGCAACGTGACCTGCAAACGCCACGCAGGCACATGAAGTGAAATTAAAGGGAACCTGGCCCCACCCCCCCAGGTGTTTCTATGTATAACAGCCACCTAGTACAGCAGTACTGCTGCATTTGTACAAGGTGGCTGACTTTTTCTCCTTGCCCACGTGGAACTCAACACGTACAAAATGTGTCTCATTGAGACCATTCCACTGTCCCTGAGGTGTGACTTTCCTTTCTAATGATACGCAGCACCCCCCTTGGTAGCGTTTCCCGTCTTTTGTCATCATGGTTAGCTGGCTGCGCCTGTGCATCCGCCCTGCTAGAAACAACGCCCCTCGTTGTCATATTTATTTTGTCAGCGAGGGTGTGGTTTATGGGCACGAGCAATGCATATGTTCGCCTGTCTTAACTCATCTCCTTACGCCTTCTTCAGACTGTGCGGCCTCCTGGCCGTGGTAGGCGATAAGGGATCAGCTGAGGCCGCCCAGTCTGAAGCAGGTGTAAGGACATGTGTGAGCGGCAAACCTATTTACTGCACAAGGCCACGAATCCCAGCCACGCAGTGTGATTTTTTGAAAACACACTGTGGGTCTGGGATTCATGTCCATCGCTAACCGCAACGGCCAACATGAAATGAGGTCAGAAGACAGGAAGCGCTCACAGCGCATGGCCAAGGGATCACAATAGCGCAGACTCCTGTACAGCAAATAACAACGCTCAGGAATCTGCGCCCAGTACCTAGGTGCAAATTTTGACACCTGTGCTGCGTCTCCTTAAAAAGACAAGTCACGCCTCCACAACTGTTTGACAGTATAATGGGCTAAATAGTGTACGTGTTTTATTCAGCGTGTGCAAGGAGCAAACTAAATAGAGCAACCTTTTACTTGTGCAGCATTAATGCTGCACAAGGTGTGGCTCTTGTACCTTGCAACACCTGAGGGGGGTTAAAGGTAACCTTTGAAATTGGTTCAACTAGGCTTCGGCCTACACTCTGCTCCTCTACTCCTCCTGCTGACCCTGGGCTCTAACACCGCCAGTTTTTGCCCGGACATGCGATCTGCACAGAGAAAAACACCAGTCAATGTGTCAGTGGGGTTCAGCAACGCCAGCTGTTCCCCTGCTGTGTAGCTTGCATCGTGTCCAGCACAAGCCACGCTGGCACAACCGACCAAAAGCTGCCACCAGTGCAGGCTTCGGCCTACACATTGCTCCTCTCCTCCTCCTGCTGACCCTGGGCTCTAACACCGCCAGTTTTTGCCCGGACATGCGAGCTGCACAGAGAAAAACACCAGTCAATGTGTCAGTGGGGTTCAGCAACGCCAGCTGTTCCCCTGCTGTGTAGCTTGCAACGTGACCTGCAAACGCCACGCAGGCACATGAACTGAAATTGAAGGGAGCCTGCCCCCCACCCCCAGGTGTTTCTATGTATAACAGCCACCTTGTACAGCAGTACTGCTGCATTTGTACAAGGTGGCTGACTTTTTCTCCTTGCCCACGTGGAACTCAACACGTACAAAATGTGTCTCATTGAGACCATTCCACTGTCCCTGAGGTGTGACTTTCCTTTCTAATGATACGCAGCACCACCCTTGTTAGCGCTGCCCGTCTTTTGACATCATTGGTTAGCTGGCTGCGCCTGTGCGTCTGCCCTGCTTGAAACATCGCCCCTCGGTGTCTTATTTTTTTGGACAGCGAGGGTGTGATTGATGGGCATGTGCAGTGCATATGTTTGCCTGTGTTCACTCAGCTCCTTCCGCCTTCTTCAGACTGGGTGTCCTCATGGCCGCGGCAGGCGATAAGGGATCAGATGAGGCCGCCCAGTCTGAAGCAGGTGTAAGGACATGTGTGAGTGTCAAACATATTTACTGCACAAGGCCACGAATCCCAGCCACGCAGTGTGATTTTTTGAAAACACACTGTGGGTCTGGGATTCATGTCCATCGCTAACCGCAACGGCTGACATGAAATGAGGTCAGAAGACAGGAAGCGCTCACAGCGCATGACCAAGGGATCACAATAGCGCAGACTCCTGTACAGCAAATAACAATGCTCAGGAATCTGCGCCCAGCAGCTAGGTGTAAATTTTGACACCTGTGCTGCATCTCCTTAAAAAGACAAGTCACGCCTCCACTACTGTTTGACAGTATAGTGGGCTAAATAGTGTACGTGTTTTATTCAGCGTGTGCAAGGAGCAAATTAAATAGAGCAACCTATTACTTGTGCAGCATTAATGCTGCACAAGGTGTGGCTCTTGTACCTTGCAACACCTGAGGGGGGGTTAAAGGTAACCTTTGAAATTGGTTCAACTAGGCTTCGGCCTACACTCTGCTCCTCTCCTGCTGACCCTGGGCTCAAACACCGCTAGTTTTTGCCTGGAACTGCTAGCTGCACAGAGAAAAACACCAGTCAATGTGTTAGTGGGGTTCAGCACCGCCAGCTGTTCCCCTGCTGTGTAGTCGGCATCGTGTCCAGCACAAGCCACGCTGGCACAACTGACAAAAGCTGCCACCAGTGCAGGCTTCGGCCTACACTCTGCTCCTCTCCTCCTCCTGCTGACCCTGGGCTCAAACACCTCCAGTTTCTGCCCGGAAGTGCTAGCTGCACAGAGAAAAACACCAGCCAATGTGTTAGTGGGGTTCAGCACCGCCAGCTGTTCCCCTGCTGTGTAGCTTGCATCGTGTCCAGCACAAGCCACGCTGGCACAACCGACCAAAAGCTGCCACCAGTGCAGGCTTCGGCCTACACTCTGCTCCTCTCCTCCTCCTGCTGACCCTGGGCTCAAACACCTCCAGTTTCTGCCCGGACATGCTAGCTGCACAGAGAACAACACCCACCATTGTGTCAGTGGGGTTCAGCACCGCCAGCTGTTCCCCCGCTGTGTAGCCGGCATCGTGTCCAGCACAAGCCACGCTGGCACAACTGACCAAAAGCTGCCACCAGTGCAGGCTTCGGCCTACACTCTGCTCCTCTCCTCCTCCTGCTGACCCTGGGCTCAAACACCTCCAGTTTCTGCCCGGAAGTGCTAGCTGCACAGAGAAAAACACCAGCCAATGTGTTAGTGGGGTTCAGCACCGCCAGCTGTTCCCCTGCTGTGTAGCTTGCATCGTGTCCAGCACAAGCCACGCTGGCACAACCGACCAAAAGCTGCCACCAGTGCAGGCTTCGGCCTACACTCTGCTCCTCTCCTCCTCCTGCTGACCCTGGGCTCAAACACCGCTAGTTTTTGCCCGGAACTGCTAGCTGCACAGAGAAAAACACCAGTCAATGTGTTAGTGGGGTTCAGCACCGCCAGCTGTTCCCCTGCTGTGTAGTCGGCATCGTGTCCAGCACAAGCCACGCTGGCACAACTGACCAAAAGCTGCCACCAGTGCAGGCTTCGGCCTACACTCTGCTTCTCTCCTCCTCCTGCTGACCCTGGGCTCAAACACCGCCAGTTTCTGCCCGGACATGCTAGCTGCACAGAGAACAACACCCACCATTGTGTCAGTGGGGTTCAGCACCGCCAGCTGTTCCCCCGCTGTGTAGCCGGCATCGTGTCCAGCACAAGCCACGCTGGCACAACTGACCAAAAGCTGCCACCAGTGCAGGCTTCGGCCTACACTCTGCTCCTCTCCTCCTCCTGCTGACCCTGGGCTCAAACACCTCCAGTTTCTGCCCGGAAGTGCTAGCTGCACAGAGAAAAACACCAGCCAATGTGTTAGTGGGGTTCAGCACCGCCAGCTGTTCCCCTGCTGTGTAGCCGGCATCGTGTCCAGCACAAGCCACGCTGGCACAACCGACCAAAAGCTGCCACCAGTGCAGGCTTCGGCCTACACTCTGCTCCTCTCCTCCTCCTGCTAACCCTGGGCTCAAACACCGCTAGTTTTTGCCCGGAACTGCTAGCTGCACAGAAAAAAACACCAGTCAATGTGTTAGTGGGGTTCAGCACCGCCAGCTGTTCCCCTGCTGTGTAGTCGGCATCGTGTCCAGCACAAGCCACGCTGGCACAACTGACCAAAAGCTGCCACCAGTGCAGGCTTCGGCCTACACTCTGCTCCTCTCCTCCTCCTGCTGACCCTGGGCTCAAACACCTCCAGTTTCTGCCCGGAAGTGCTAGCTGCACAGAGAAAAACACCAGCCAATGTGTTAGTGGGGTTCAGCACCGCCAGCTGTTCCCCTGCTGTGTAGCCGGCAACGTGTCCTGCAAACGCCACGCAGGCAGATGAACTGAAATTGAAGGGAGCCTGCCCCCCACCCCCAGGTGTTTCTATGTATAACAGCCACCTTGTACAGCAGTACTGCTGCATTTGTACAAGGTGGCTGACTTTTTCTCCTTGCCCACGTGGAACTCAACACGTACAAAATGTGTCTCATTAGAGACCATTCCACTGTCCCTGAGGTGTGACTTTCCTTTCTAATGACACGCAGCACCCCCATTGTTAGCGCTGCCCGTCTTCTGACATCAATGGTTGGCTGGCTGTGCCTGTGCGTCCGCCCTGCCCGACACAACGCCCCTCGTTGTCTGATATATTTTGACTGCGAGGGTGTGATTGATGGGCACGAGCAGTGCATATGTTCCCCTGTCTTCACTCCCCTCCTTCCGCCTTCTTCAGACTGTGCGGCCTCATGGCCGCGGCATGCGATAAGGGATCAGCTGAGGCCACCCAGTCTGAAGCAGGTGTAAGGACATGTGTGAGCGGCGAACATATTTACTGCACAAGGCCACGAATCCCAGCACCGCAGTGTGACTTTAGGAAAAGGCACTGTGGGTCTGGGATTTATGGCCATCGTTAACCGCACCGGCCAACATGAAATGAGGTCATGAGACGGCCTGCACTAACAGGGTATTGCCAAGGGATAACACAAGAGCGCAGTTTCCTGTACTGCAAATAACAATGGTAAGGAATCTGCGCCCAGCACCTAGGTGTAAATTTGTACACCTGTGCTGCATCTCCTTAAAAAGACAAGTCACGCCTCCACTACTGTTTGACAGTATAATGGGCTAAATAGTGTACGTGTTTTATTCAGCGTGTGCAAGGAGCAAAATTAAGAGAGCAACCTTTGACTTGTGCATCATTAATGCTGTTCAAGGTGTGGCTCTTGTACCTTGCAACACCTGAGGGGGGGTTAAAGGTTACCTTTGAAATTGGTTCAACTAGGCTTCGGCCTACACTCTGCTCCTCTCCTCCTCCTGCTGACCCTGGGCTATAACACCGCCAGTTGTAGCCTGGAAGTGCTAGCTGCACAGAGAAAAACACCAGCCAATGTGTTAGTGGGGTTCAGCACCGCCAGCTGTTCCCCTGCTGTGTAGCCGGCATCGTGTCCAGCACAAGCCACGCTGGCACAACCGACCAAAAGCTGCCACCAGTGCAGGCTTCGGCCTACACTCTGCTCCTCTCCTCCTCCTGCTGACCCTGGGCTCAAACACCGCCAGTTTCTGCCCGGACATGCTAGCTGCACAGAGAAAAACACCCACCATTGTGTCAGTGGGGTTCAGCACCGCCAGCTGTTCCCCCGCTGTGTAGCCGGCATCGTGTCCAGCACAAGCCACGCTGGCACAACTGACCAAAAGCTGCCACCAGTGCAGGCTTCGGCCTACACTCTGCTCCTCTCCTCCTCCTGCTGACCCTGGGCTCAAACACCTCCAGTTTCTGCCCGGAAGTGCTAGCTGCACAGAGAAAAACACCAGCCAATGTGTTAGTGGGGTTCAGCACCGCCAGCTGTTCCCCTGCTGTGTAGCCGGCAACGTGACCTGCAAACGCCACGCAGGCACATGAACTGAAATTAAAGGGAACCTGGCCCCACCCCCCCAGGTGTTTCTATGTATAACAGCCACCTTGTACAGCAGTACTGCTGCATTTGTACAAGGTGGCTGACTTTTTCTCCTTGCCCACGTGGAACTCAACACGTACAAAATGTGTCTCATTGAGACCATTCCACTGTCCCTGAGGTGTGACTTTCCTTTCTAATGATACGCAGCACCCCCCTTCGTAGCGCTTCCCGTCTTCTGACATCATTGGTTGGCTTGTTGCGCCTGTGCGTCCGCCCTGCCTGAAACAATGCTCCTCATTGTCTTACTTATTTTGACTGCGAGGGTGTGATTGATGGGCACGAGCAGTGCATATCTTCGCCTGTCTTAACTCATCTCCTTCCGCCTTCTTCAGACTGTGCAGCCTCATGGCCGCGGCATGCGAGAAGGGATCAGCAGAGGCCGCCCAGTCTGAAGCAGGTGTAAGGACGTGTGTGAGCGGCCAAAATATTTACTGCTCAAGGCCACGAATCCCAGCACCGCAGTGTGACTTTATGAAAAGGCACTGTGGGTCTGGGATTTATGGCCATCGTTAACCGCACCGGCCAACATGAAATGAGGTCATAAGACGGGCAGCTCTAACAGGGCATTGCCAAGGGATAACACAAGAGTGCAGACTCATGTACAGCAAATAACAACGCTCAGGAAGCTATGCCAAGCACCAAGGCATTATTTGGGACACCTGTGCTGCGTCTCCTTAAAAAGCCAAGTCACGCATCCACTACAGTTTGACTGTAGAATGGGCTAAATTGTGTACGTCTTTCATTCAGCGTGTGCAAGTAGACAAATTAATAGAGCAACCTTTCACTTGTGCAGCATTAATACTGCACAAGGTGTGTCTCTTGTACTTTGTAACACCTGAGGGGGGGTTAAAGGTTTCCTTTGAAATTGGTTCAACTAGGCTTCGGCCTACACTCTGCTCCCCTCCTCCTCCTCCTGCTTCACCACGGGCTCTAACATCGCTAGTTTTTGCCCGGAACTGCTAGCTGCACAGAGAAAAACACCCGCCATTGTGTTAGTGGGGTTCAGCAACGCCAGCTGTTCCCACACTGTGTAGCCGGCAAAGTGTCCTGCAAACGCAACGCTGACACAAAGCTGCCTCCAGTGCAGGCTTCGGCCTACACTCTGCTCCCCCTGCTTACCCTTTGCTCCAGCACCGCTAGTTGGGGCTCTAGGAAGACAATCTTTAATAGGCAACGCATCTGGGTTCCAGCACCGCCAGCTGGTTCTCGGCAGTGTTTTTGTCACGGGTACTCCCTCGTGCCCAGCCTGGTTCCAGCACCGTCAGCTGTTTCCGGGTACTGTCAAACTCACAGAGACACCTATGCGTTGCCCCGTCGTGTTGCGGTCGGGTTAGCCAACTCCAGGGTGCCTCCAGTTTAGGAGCTTCCTATGTGGGCTGCGTGAACTGGTAGTCAAGGCTGGTTCTGTAGTGCCAGTAGGCCCAGCTCCCCCTGTAGGACTGTTGGGGTTCGGTAACTGCGGCTGCCTCACGGCCTAGCTGTTCTCTCCTCTCCTGTGGGCCTTCGGGTCCACCACCTGGTTCCAGCACCGTCAGCTGGTTCCAGGCCGAGCCTTTGGCTTAGGTGCCTCCTCCTGGGTATCCGAGTTCCGCCAACGTCAGGCGGTCCTTGGTAGTGCTTTTAAGCGCGGGCACCTACAGCTTAGTAACCGGGTTCCAGCACCGCCAGCTGGTCCTCGGTCGTGCCATTGGCTCTTGCACACTGGGGCAACGCATCTGGGTTCCAGCACCGCCAGCTGGTTCTCGGCAGTGTTCTTGACACAGGTACTCCCTCGTGCCAAGCCTGGTTTCAGCACCGTCAGCTGTTTCCGGGTTGTGTCAAGCTCACTGAGACGCCTATGCTTGCCCCGTCGTGGTGCGGTCGGGTTAGCCAACTCCAGGGTGCCTCCAGTTTGAGAGCTTCCTATGTGGGCTGCGTGAACTGGTAGTCAAGGCTGGTTCTGTAGTGCCAGTAGGCCCAGCTCCCCTGTAGGACTGTTGGGGTTCGGTAACTGCGGCTGCCTCGCGGCCTAGCTGTTCTCTCCTCTCCTGTGGACCTTCAGGTCCACCACCTGGTTCCAGCACCGTCAGCTGGTTCTCGGCAGTGTCTTTTGCTCTTGTACCTTCTGCTCCCCATCCTGGTTCCAGTACCGTCAGCTCGTTCCGGGCAGAGCCTTTGGCTTAGGTGCCTCCTTCTGGGTATCCAAGTTCCACCAACGTCAGGTGGTCCTTGGTAGTGCTTTCGGGCACGGGTACCTCCTGCTTAGTAACCGGGTTCCAGTAACGTCAGCTGGTCCTCGGTAGTTCCATTGGCTCTTGGACCTTCAGCTACCCATCCGGGTTCCAGTACCGTCAGCTGGTTCTCGGCAGTGTCTTTTGCTCTTGTACCTTCTGCTCCCCATCCTGGTTCCAGTACCGTCAGCTGGTTCCGGGCAGAGCCTTTGGCTTAGGTGCCTCCTTCTGGGTATCCGAGTTCCGCCAACGTCAGGCGGTCCTTGGTAGTGCTTTTTAGCACGGGTACCTCCTGCTTAGTAACCGGGTTCCAGTAACGTCAGCTGGTCCTCGGTAGTTCCATAGGCTCTTGAACCTTCGGGTAGCCATCCGAGTTCCAGTTCCATCAGCTGGTTCTTGGCATTTTCTCAGCCTTCTTGTACCTTCTGCTACATTTCCAAGTTGAAGACCCTAAAGTCGATGACCCGGAAGACCACCCCGATGACGACGACGACGACCCGGAAGACCACCCCGATGACGACGACGACGACGGCGGAGACGACGGCGGCGGAGACGACGACGGCTGAGACGACGACGGCGGAGATGACGACACTGGAGACGACGACCCTGGAGACGACGACATGGAAGACCGAGAAGCAGAAGAACAAGAGGCTGCAGAACAAAGAGCAGAAGAACATTAAGCATAAGACTTAATATCAGAGCAAAAGATATTATCTAAATTATATGCAGAAGAAGACTAAGCAGTGTATGGGGGTGAGTCCGTTCCTCCTCGTGGTGCCCCTGGATAAAGCCTGATGCTGCAGGCCAAACTGAACGCGGACAAATGTAACTTTTGTGACTGGCAGAACGGAAGGTGTAATCTTCCAACTTTTATAGATAACAACTACGGGAATGCCTGTCACAAATGAGAATATGATGAAGAAGTAGAATAGGAAGAATAATAACAGTGGAATAAAAAGAATATGTAGAATAGGAAGAATAATAATAGTTGAATAAAATGAATATGAAGAATGTAATAAAAAAAAAAAAAAGGTAAAGGATGAAGAAGAAGATGAATAAGGTGAAGAAGAAGTTGATGTCAAAGATGCTGATGATGATGAAGATGAAAGTGTGGGAAAAGAAAAAAAAAAAAAGAAAAAAAAGAAGGGCAAGGGCATGGAATAGTGAAACATCAATATCTGACAAAATAAAAAAAAAAATTTACATAGTCAATATCTTTGTCACTCCGTACGTCTTAAAAAAAACCAAAAAACATGCTATTCTATTTGATTGGGATAAACCTCTATGACTTTAATGTCTCCGCCACCTCCCCAAATACATCCGGCATTATTCTTAGTTGTTTTCCTTCATGTAGAATGAACCTACAAGGCAAGAAAGGGTTTATTTTAATTCTGATATTTTGGTCCCATTGACTTGCATTGGGATCGGGTATCGGTATCGGCGATATCCGATATTTTTTGAATATCGGCCGATCCTATCCGATACCGATACTTTCCGATATCGGAAGGTATCGCTCAACACTAGTTGTTACCTTTGTATTGTCAGGTGACTTAAACAGAGAGGCTTCCCTAAGCCGCTAATTGGGTAACTGCTGAGAAAGGTGAAAGCAGATTCCAATGCAGAGACAACATGCTGGTGGTCAAGGATAAGGGCTAGAGGGATGTTTTTTTCTTGACTACAATACACTTTCACAACAGCTCCCATACCACAACACAAGTCCCAAAGCCAGATTATATCTTAGCTTATAATAAGTACATGGGGGTGTAGATCTCTGAGATCAGGTCTCAATCCATACAGTGCCATGTGAAAAGCTAAAGTATAGTACCAAAAATTGGCATGCAATTGTACAGATGACACTGTATAATGCTTTTGTGCTGTTTCGATTTGCAGGCAATATGAAGAATTTCCTTCAGATTCAGGATCTAGTCATCAAGGTCCTAATGTTTGGCACTGAAGAAGGTGAGGGTCCAAGTACTTCTGAAAATGATAGTGCCCATATTGTCCCAAGTCACCTTTTCCAGGAGAGCTTTCCCAAACAGTGAAGAAGGGAAGATCACAAAAACGGTGTAGAATATGTGCCAAGAGGGCAATGCGAAAGGACATAATTTATTATTGTGAAACTTACCCTGAGAAATCTGGCCTTTGCATCAAGAATTGCTTCAAAGTATACAAAACGTCCACAAATTAATAAAATTTGTTTTTACCCTGTTGACACAACACACTTTTGTAATCTGATGTACTCTGCACAACTTACACATAACACGACATTATAAATTCATACAGTAAAACCAAAAGAAATATAATCATTACTAAAACTATGCATCTAGAGAAATTGCTTGAAGGGTGTAGTTTTCAAAACAGGGTCACTTGTGGTGGATTTCCACTGTTTAGGCACATCAGGGGCTCTCCAAACGCAACATGGCCCTCGCAGATCATTTTATCAAAGTCTGCACTCCAAACCATCACTCCTTCCTGGCCGAACCCAGCCGTACGCTCAAACAGTAGTTTTCCCCTAAATATAGAGTAACGTCATACTCAGGAGAAATTGCACAACAAATCTTTTTGGGCCATATTTTCCTGTTATCCTTGTGAAAATGAACAAAGTTTGTCTTAAAATTTTGTGAAAAAAATATAAATATTTTTTTCCTTCCAGATTCCATTAATTCCTGTGAAGCACCTGAAATAAACTTATCGAATCTGATATTGAGCACTTTGAGGGGTACAGTTTGAGAATTATGTCAATTTTGGATATGTTCTGTCATATAGACCCCTCAAAATCACTTCAAATGTGATGTGGTCTCTATAAAATCTGGCTTTATGAATTTTGTTTTTAAAATGAAATCAACTTCTAGCCCTTATCACTTCCTAAAAAAAGTTTCAAAAATTGTGCGGATGTAAAGTAGACATGTGTTAAATGCTATTTATTAACTATTTTATGTGACTTAACTCTCTGAATTATGGGTATAAGAATTAAAGTTGCACTGGATCTGTTGAAGTGCTTGCAGCACGAAACAGCTGTCATCCGTATGTGTTTCACCACCCTCCCTGCACCGCATGATTTCATGTGAATAAATCGCTTTTCGCTCAACACCGGTGAGTGCGCTGTTACTTTTCTTGTTCTGGATACTCTTATACAAATTGTTTTTTTCATGAAGCAGCACCCAGGTGGAGCTTGTATAGCGATTACTTTTTTTCTATTGTGACTAAAGGCTTATACGGTGTGGCATTCAATACCCCTGAAGCAGAAAGGGTCTAACGTATAACGGCTGTGCGATTGCAATATTTCTGGACTGTGGACTTAAACAATACAGAAAAGCTACTATAGTCAGGAAAACACCAAACTATGCTTTTGCGTTAAACTACGATATCGTGTTTAACTGTGCACTTACCTGCAGCCCCGCACTTAAAATGCAGTCCCCACAACACTCTGCTGCCCCGCTTAGACTCACTGGAACCTGCTGTACTCCAACCAGCAAAGCTTCTTAGTTTAATATTCTGATCAGACTTTATGAACCCACTGTCACGTCATGCAAAACCTATCAATGCGACCCCAACTTATATAGCGGCGACATGAGCCAACCACTGCCGCCCCGACAAATGCACTAGCAGAGCAGGTGACCTGTTGCTTCATAGCACCCATGCTGCAAGGCTGAGTCCCCATGACTCCAGGCCACACCGTCCCACAGGCAATAAAACTACAGCAACAATGGCACCAATACAAAATAAAACGAGCAAAAGAAAACCCCTCATTTTCCACAAACTTTCTGTGAACTGAGATTAGAAATAGGCAGAACCCCTCTTACCGTCTCCTGCAAATTAAAAACATCTGTGCTAAATGAGAGGAGTGCTGGTTCAAGTAAAAAAGAGGGTACAGACAATGCAATATGTCAATGCTGTAGAAAAAAACATGGACCGCACATCCGAAAATCATTGTGGCAGTGGGCTTTATACAGTCTGATCAGAATTTTAAAATAAGAACCTCACATTCAATTTTGTGAATTTTGGCTTAGCAGCATTAGATTAACATATGATTTTTGAATGTGCGATCCACGTCTTTTTGTAGAGCATTAGTTGATTATTTTTACATGATTGGGCTGTGGGGACATATATATAAATTTATATAAAGAGGGGCTTAAGGCCTTCATACTATTTCTAATAGAATAGGGGCTGTGGAGACATCATACCAAATATAGGTAGCTGTGGATGACATAAAACAGCATATAAGGTGTTGTGGGGCCATAATACTATATATTGGGAGTTGTGGGGGCCATAACACAGTACATTGCCTGTGGGCATGATGTCAGCTGATATTACAAAGCTGACATCAATCCCACAAATATTACGCCACTTGCCACTGCACCAGTCAAAGTGGAAAGAGCCAGTCAAAGCTCCAGATTTGGCTCATCTAATAGATGTGGGAGTCATAATACAGTATATAAGGGGCTGTGGGTGCCATAATACAATATATTTGGGGCTGTGGGGGCCATGATACTATATATAGGTAGCTGTGAGGGGCAAAATAAAGTGTATGAGAAGCTATGGGGCCCATAATACTGTATATAGGGAGCTGTGTTGGCCACAATACGATATATAGTGAGCTGTGAGAGCTGAGGGGATTATAATACTATATATAAGGAAGCTGTGGTCGCAATAATACAATATATAGTGGGTTGTGAGGACAATTATACAGTATATAAAGGGTTGTGGGGCATAAGGGTCTACGGGGGCCATATTACAGTGTATAAGGTGCTATGGGGGCCATAATACAGTGTATAAGTGGCTGTGGGGGTCATAAAACCATATATTAGAGGGCCTTGATACAATGTATAAGGGGCTGTGGTGGCCATAATACTATATATAAGAGGGTGTGGGGGCATAATAGAGTATATAAGAGGCTGTGTGGGCCATAATACATTAAATAGGGAACTGTGGGGGCAATAATACTGTATATATGGAGCTGTAGGGGCTAAAATACAGAATGTAAGAGAAGGGAGGGCCGTAATACAATATTTAAAAGTACATGGGGCCATAATAAAGTGTATAAGTACATGTGCTGACCATAAAACAGTATGTATGGGGATGTGGGGGCCATAATACAGTATATAAAGGACCGTGTGATCAATAATACTGTATGTTAAGGGCTGTCAAGGCCATAATACTGTATATAGGAGCTGTAGGGGTCATAATACAGTGTATAAAAATATGTGGATGCCATAATCCAACATTCAAAGGACTGTGAGGGAAGTAATTCTGTATACAGGGAACTGAGGTTGCCATAATACATTGTATAAGGGGCTGTGAAGCCCATTTTACTGTATATAGGAGCTGTGGATGGGGTGTAATACTGTATATAGGGATCTGTGGGGGCATTCTGTGTTTTAAACGGGGGCATTGTTAGTTTTGATTGGGCCTCTCAGAGGGCATTGTTACTTGTTTGAGAGCACTGTTACTTTAAGGCAGGGGTAGAGAATCTTTTTTTCTGCCAAGGGCCATTTGGATATTTATACCATCCTTCGGGGGCCGTACAAACTCCGCCCACAAAGTACATCCTGACTCTGGCACTGGTTTCAGGACGTAATCTTTCATTGCATGCCCTTCAGTGTTCAGTAGTGAACACTGCGTGTGTGTGTGTGTGTGTGTGAGTGTGTATGCTAACAGAGCAAGAAGAAATTAATGAGCTGGTAGTAATCAAAATACAGCTCCTTGTCCACGAATGCGGTCCCTGAGAATCTGCTCGGGGGCCTGATTAAAGGTCATCGAGGGCTGTAAATGGCCGTGGGGACTGAGGTTCCCCACCCCTGCTTTAAGGGGACAGTTGATTGGTTGATTGAAGAAGGTACTAGGGATATTATAACTTTTTTAAGAGCATACAGGACTCTATTAAATTTTGAGGCACCCGCTATCCAAAACACTATCTGTACAGCATTTTTGGTGAGAGGAGTGTGGCACCCCTAGGGGTATTTGCCACAAAAATAGTTACTGACAGTAAGTACAAATACTAAAATAGCAAGACTTCACTACCACCTCCGGCCAGAAGGGGGAGCTCCAGAGACTCCCCTTGATCCATTCTGGTCTGAGAGAAGAAATGGCAGTTGGGCCAAGGAGCTGAAAGTGAGAGGTCATACAGTTGAATATCTAACAGCCCTGTGACTGTTACCAGGCCTAAATCACCGGCCTGAGGAGAAGAGGGATAGAGAAAAAGGACATTGTGAGAACCGGGTAGCATTAATCACTACCCAGAACAGGCGCAAAGACGGATACCGGATCCGTGGCTGTATTCATTATATATAATACAGCAACCGGAAAAACGTGAGGTGATATCAGCTTCACTAGGGCCGGACGCAGCAACAGACACAGAGTTCAGCGGTACTCCCAGAGGGGGTAAACCAATAAAAGGACTCGGGTTGCCCGTCGAACCAGGACCCGGAGGGGACAGATTGGGCCGGCAGCCAGTTCACATACAGCAGCAGGGCCACACAGAAATTGCGCACAATAAGAGGCGAAGACCCCGGCAGGGTCAAAGTAACTCAGAGTTCCCATACAGACTCCGGTGACAGGACTGGTTGTAAATCCTTTTATGTTAAAGTAAACTGGTTAAACGTTTCAGTGCCTCAGTCTTTCATTTGGACAATAGCCATCTATCCAGGATCGAGATCGTCACCGCTGGGAGAACCTGCTGCTGATCAAGTAAGTGCCTGCTCCCTCACGATACCCCTTACACTGTGCATTGCCTGAGGCTACAGCACCGGGTCAAGCCACCCGTGACATCCCCCTCAAGAGACAGACTCCATTGGTCCGGTGCTGGGTATCCCGGTCTCCTGGGCGTCACAATTGGCGTCACGAACAGGATCTAGCCAGCCCGTATACCGGGTATTGTGTGCCGTGATTGGAGCCCAAAACTGTGAAAACTGGGATGAAAAATCTTGAAAATTGACTTTATTAAAGAAAAATCCATTCCCCATTGAAAACTATTGAAAGTGACTTTTCCCCATTGGTTATAATGGAGTAAAGATGGCCGCCATCCCCTGAGGTAATCACTTCATAACTGTTAGGCACAAGACTGTTAATTGAGCTACGCCATCACCTGAGCCCCAGTCTAACTGAAAAACTTCAGAATCCGCCATTACAGAGCGCGGTGGGTGGGAGCAGCAGGGGGCGTGTCATTGTGGGCGGCACCAAGCTGAGCGCTCTGACATCAGAGCAAGGGGAAAATCGATCCTGCTGCACAGCGGAACGAATCTACACTATCCCGACGGAAGCGGAGGACCGGAAGGGTCCGGATTAACTAAGGGGGCACAGTATGTCGCAGCACGGAGACGCCGCAGCACTCGGCCACGCTAATGCAGCTGAAAGACAGAGTGTCAATAGAGAGTCCGGCAGCGCAGCGGTGCAAGGAGTGGCGCCCATCATGCCGGTGCTGATGCCATATACCCCGGGTGGCCCATGGCTTCCAATGTATGAAGGTGAGCCTAATACCCTTGACGATTTCAGAGAAAAGATGCTGGCCCATTTTGACATGTTCCCTGTGGGTGAAGTTCAGCGTGTTAGTCTCCTGATAATGCAGTTAAGTGGCCATGCTAAGCGAGAAGTCACAGCATGGGCAGCTGATCTAAAAGGCACTGTTGAACGCATATTTGCTGGATTAAAAGCTACATTTGAAACCACGGCCAGCAGCAAAGCTAAAATACGATTCTTTAGTTGCAAACAAAAAGCTAATGAGGGCGTGAGAGACTTTGCCTTAAACCTGCAGGAAGCCCTTAAATCACTTACACTGGCTGAACCCATTTTTAACACCGGAGCGGATAAACTGCTAAGAGATCAATTTATTGAGGGACTCTACACCCCTTCTCACCGGGGGCATGTGAGCATGCTTGTTTTTAAGAACCCTGAATTGACATTTGCCCAATTAAAGGAGAGCGCTATACGTCTCCAGCTGGCAGAGGCACCTCGGGATCAGGATCCTGCGCAACCCATGGCAGAGGCACCTCAACAACAGGGAGTGCCAGTGACATCAGCTATGTCTGGGGCCATTGCTAAGCCCCTGGGGCCCAGTACTAATGAGGCTCTTCAACAAAAGCTTGACTCTTTAGCTGATGTTGTTGCTTCAATGGCTAAAACCATGCAGGAGATGAGAGGACACAAGATGGAGTTGGCAAACTGTAGAGAGGATGTTCCATGGATGAGACCCCGGAGATACCCGACATGGAGAGGACGACCCCGCGACCGCTACCAACCGGATGGACAGCCCATTTGCCGCCGTTGCCAGCAGCCGGGCCACTTTGCACGAGATTGTGATTTAAACGGGAATCCCCTGGGAATGCGGGCCGCTTCGCAGGAATGAACTTTCAAGGCCCAACACCCTGGCACGACAGGTACATCGGAGGACGACCCATTATCCCTATCGTGCTGGACGGAATTCCCCTCAACGCTTTGCTGGACACAGGTTCCCAGATTTCATCTATACCGTATATCCTTTATAAGAGGTACTGGGCTGATGCAGATATTGATAAAGGGCCCTCTGATGTTGAACTAGATATATGGGCCAGTAATGGTAAGTTGGTACCGAAACTAGGATTCAGGGAGATGACCATAAAGATTGGTAAAGTAGAACTGAAGAAACAGGGTATAATTGTTGTTGATGTTGACCGGCGGAACTGTGAACCAACTGTATTGATAGGAATGAATGTGTTAGAGAACTGCTTTTCCGAAGTCATTTCTGTCTTACAGCAAATTGCTGAAACTGCCCAATCCTGCCAGCAGAGAGTTCTCCGGAGGGAAATAAAAGTATTGATGTTAAGGCAACAGGTAGAAGTTGCAGGTGGAGAAATCGGCAGTGTGAGGGTAAGTGATCCAACGTCTATTGTAATCCCACCAAAAACAGAAATGCTGGTATGGTGTAGAGCAGCCATTGGTACTAAGGGACGAGATTATCAAGCCTTAATAGAACCAGTGTACACCGACAGCAGGCCCACTATACTCACAGCACGAGGGATAGTCGAGGTACACCGGGGACGAGTGCCGGTACGACTTTTGAACTGTGGAGAGGAAGAGGTCACTTTGCCAAGGTATGCTACAATGGCAAAGCTATATACTGTTGACAACAATGCCATCACAACCATTGAGCCCTTAGAACCAACCTGTCAGGTGGAAGGCAATGGCTCAGATGGAGAAATGGAGGATTGGTGCCAACAGCTACACGTGGGCATAAATTCAACACCTACCCATCAAAAACAAGGGGTGTATAGGCTAGTGACGAAATATGAACAAGTCTTCAGTAAACACTCATTGGACTTCGGACGGATAGAAGGGGTAGAACACACAATCCCCACAGGTGACCATCCCCCAATAAAAGAAAGATATAGACCCATACCGCCCGCTCACTATCAATGTGCAAAAGATATGCTGAGGGAAATGAAACAGGCCGGGGTAATAAGAGACAGCTGTAGCCCCTGGGCGGCCCCTCTAGTGATTGTCAAAAAAAAGGACGGAACCATGAGAATGTGCGTAGACTACCGGAAGATTAATAACATCACCCATAAAGACGCCTACCCCTTGCCTAGGATAGAAGAGTCCTTAACTGCTTTGAAATCTGCTAATTATTTTTCCACCTTAGACTTAACAAGCGGGTATTGGCAAGTCCCTGTGGCTGAGAGAGATAAGGAAAAGACGGCATTCACCACACCAATGGGTCTATGTGAATTTAATCGCATGCCGTTCGGACTCTGCAACGCATCCGGTACCTTCCAGCAGCTGATGGAATGCTGCCTCGGACACAAGAACTTCGAGACCGTCCTCCTGTACCTAGATGATGTGATAGTCTACTCAAAGACTTACGAACAACACTTAATAGACCTGGCAGAAGTGTTCGAAGCCTTATCCAGGTATGGCATGAAAGTCAAGCCATCCAAATGTCACCTTCTCAAGCCAAAGGTACAGTACCTGGGACACATCGTGAGTTCGGAGGGAGTAGCACCAGATCCCAAGAAAATAAGCGCCATAAGGGATTGGCCAAGACCTACCAGCGCAAAAGAAGTGAGACAATTCCTGGGATTGGTGGGTTACTATCGCAGATTTATAAAAGGATTTACCAAGTTGGCAGCACCCTTGCAAGA
Source organism: Ranitomeya imitator (assembly GCF_032444005.1). Classification (NCBI taxonomy): domain Eukaryota; kingdom Metazoa; phylum Chordata; class Amphibia; order Anura; family Dendrobatidae; genus Ranitomeya; species Ranitomeya imitator. The sequence goes on from NC_091285.1 coordinate 179,854,606, forward strand.
CACCTTGGTAGGGCAGACGAAGAAACCTTCAAACCGAAACCCTCCTTTTCAGTGGAACGACGAAAGGGAAGACTCCTTTGAACAACTAAAGAAGGCACTAACCGGAGAAGAGGTTCTGGCATACCCAGATTACCATAAACCTTTCATCCTCTACACCGATGCCAGTAATGTGGGACTAGGAGCGGTGCTGTCACAAAAGCAAGAAGGTCGGGAGAAAGTCATCGCCTTTGCAAGTAGAAAGCTTCGGCCTACTGAAAGAAATTCAGAAAATTACAGCTCCTTCAAATTGGAACTACTGGCAGTAGTTTGGGCTGTGACGGAGCGTTTCAAACACTATCTGGCCGCTGCAGAATTTATTGTCTATACTGACAACAATCCGTTGACCCACCTGGACACAGCCAAATTAGGTGCGTTAGAACAGCGATGGATAGCCCGGTTATCTAATTACAACTTCATAATCAAGTATCGAGCAGGTCGCAAGAATGGAAATGCCGATGCCCTATCCCGGATGCCACACTTGAGAGATGTAGAAGAGGAAACGGGGGAGCTTGAAGAAATTGAACTACCAGCCTTCCATCGTCCCAAGGCAAAACATCATCAGTCAAGTACCTATCAGAAACAACAAGAGGTGAATTTTAATCCGTTAGCACACCATAGATGGGCTGACACCCAAGACAGCAATCCGGCTGTGAAGTTGGTGAAGGAACTGTTGACTGAGCAAAGTGCATATCCCTATGAGGATGCCCCAGAAGAGACCCATCAACTCTGGAAAGAGAGAGGCAAAATGTTCCTGTATCAAGGGAAGCTCTGTAGAAGATACACCAATCCGAAAACACATGAATTGGTTTGGCAGATTATTGTGCCTAAACAAGATGTGAAGATGGTCCTCGAAGCTTACCATAATGGTGCTGGTCACTTCGGTTGGAAAAAGTTAGAAGTACTTCTAAGAGAAAGATTTTATTGGGTCGGGATGAGAAAATCAATCGAACAGTGGTGCAGAAATTGTGGCCCGTGTAACCTCAGAAGAAACGATCAAAAGAACCAAAGAGCACCACTGCAGCCCATAATCACCAAACAACCACTTGAACTTGTAGCCATGGACCACGTGAAGTTGACACCAAGCCGGTCCGGCTATGTCTATGCCTTGACCATCGTGGACCATTATTCACGTTTCTTGGTAGTAGTACCCGTAAAAGATCTGACAGCAAAAACAGCAGCCAAAGCGTTCCAAACGTACTTTTGTAGACCCCATGGATATCCGGAACAGGTTCTCACCGACCAAGGTACAGCCTTTGAATCAGAGATCTTCAGAGAATTCTGTAATATGTATGGTTGCAAAAAGATCCGGACGACGGCCTATCATCCACAAACAAACGGCTTATGCGAGAAGATGAACCATATTGTAATAGACCTACTAAAGACTTTACCTGAGACAGAAAGGAATCAATGGCCAGAGAAATTGCCTGACTTGGTGGATCTGTATAATCATGTCCCGGTGAGCTCCACCAACTGCACCCCAGCTTACCTTATGCGTGCAAGACCCGGCCAATTACCAATCGATCTAGAAATGGGAATTCTGAAACCAGACGCAGAAGTTCAAGACTCCAATTGGGATATCATACGGCAAAAGCAGTATCGCCAAGTGCAAGAGAGTGTGGAAAGAAGCCTTCAGCAAACTAGAGAAAGACAAGAGCGAACTTTCAACCAGAATGCTCTAGCGACCCCATTAAGACCGGGTGACCAAGTGCTCAAGAGAAATCGTCGAACCAATAAACTGGACAATCAGTGGGAAGCCGTACCCTACACAGTTTTACCAACAAGAGTGGATAATCCTAAAATGTGTCTCATTAGCAAAAACGGAGGCTTAACATCTGTACTAGTGTCAAGAGACAATCTTAAATTATGTCCGGAAGCATTGAAAGAGCCAGACGTTGTCCAGCCAGAACCAGAAGTTATTCAACCCATACAGGTTCAACCAGTAAAGGAAAAAGAAGAGGAAGTGTATCACACCTGTATAGGAGACTTTCCCAAAACCCTACTAACATACCATGGTGCAGTAGTGGTTCCCATGGTGGCCTTTTACCCAACACCGAACCCAATACCAGAAGTCCCAAGACAGGAAGAGGCTGACCCCGTACTACAGGAGGTTCCAGGCCAGGAAGAACAGATTCCTGGTCAGAGTAATCCCATTCACGGTGGACTTGCCAACTCCATAGTCGTGGAATTATCTTTAGCAGAGCGGGCAGATACTACATCCGCAGTAGACAGTAGTACACCACATGAAGAGACACCGCTATTACGTAGATCACAGCGTAGTACCCAGGGTCAATTACCGGCCAGGTATGCAGATTACCAACTATAAAGCTCATAATGTGAATTGTATATATGTTATGCCGTATATAGTTAAACAGAAAATGTAGTATAGTCATTGCTATCAGTCTGCAACGTTTAAGCCCAGTGCCTACAGAGACTTGTCTGTATGAACTTATTGCATATTCTTGAACTTTTTATCAGCCCGGAGGCACTAAATCAAAGCTCCGGAAAGACTGCTTTTTGAACTTTGCTTTTTGCTCTTTTTGAACTTTCTTTAGACTTTATATTGATAACTCCGTTGGAAAAATGGAACTAAATTCCTGGACACTAAGTACAGTGCCGTTCCTAATACCTTCAAGGATAGAACTGTATTAATGGACGCTATTTGAAGTGACTTTTTACAGAACTCTATTTTTGTTTCCTTGAGTGGTTTTTGTAACTTTTCATTTTTAAGACTCTGTACATATTAATTGTTATTTCAAAATGTTATTGTCCCACAGTCCCGGAGTACTGTTCTTAACTAAGGGGGAATGTGGCACCCCTAGGGGTATTTGCCACAAAAATAGTTACTGACAGTAAGTACAAATACTAAAATAGCAAGACTGCACTACCACCTCCGGCCAGAAGGGGGAGCTCCAGAGACTCCCCTTGATCCATTCTGGTCTGAGAGAAGAAATGGCAGTTGGGCCAAGGAGCTGAAAGTGAGAGGTCATACAGTTGAATATCTAACAGCCCTGTGACTGTTACCAGGCCTAAATCACCGGCCTGAGGAGAAGAGGGATAGAGAAAAAGGACATTGTGAGAACCGGGTAGCATTAATCACTACCCAGAACAGGCGCAAAGACGGATACCGGATCCGTGGCTGTATTCATTATATATAATACAGCAACCGGAAAAACGTGAGGTGATATCAGCTTCACTAGGGCCGGACGCAGCAACAGACACAGAGTTCAGCGGTACTCCCAGAGGGGGTAAACCGATAAAAGGACTCGGGTTGCCCGTCGAACCAGGACCCGGAGGGGACAGATTGGGCCGGCAGCCAGTTCACATACAGCAGCAGGGCCACACAGAAATTGCGCACAATAAGAGGCGAAGACCCCGGCAGGGTCAAAGTAACTCAGAGTTCCCATACAGACTCCGGTGACAGGACTGGTTGTAAATCCTTTTATGTTAAAGTAAACTGGTTAAACGTTTCAGTGCCTCAGTCTTTCATTTGGACAATAGCCATCTATCCAGGATCGAGATCGTCACCGCTGGGAGAACCTGCTGCTGATCAAGTAAGTGCCTGCTCCCTCACGATACCCCTTACACTGTGCAATGCCTGAGGCTACATCACCGGGTCAAGCCACCCTTGACATCCCCCTCAAGAGACAGACTCCATTGGTCCGGTGCTGGGTATCCCGGTCTCCTGGGCATCACAGGAGTAATCATAGTAGTGACACAGAAATTGAATTATTGGGGTCACTGTTCACACCACAAGAGCAGGCAGGTTGAGGAGATTTTGTAGGTTTGGTATAGATGGGAACAGTGTTGGAAATGTGGGAGTTCAGATGAGTCTTTATTTCAAACTCTGCATACGAATCATGGTTGAAAGATGATGTCATATTGACCTGAAAAAGATGAGAAAAGTGAAGAATGTCACCATAAAGAAGGTCAGCTTTAAGTCACTAAAATATACCTAAACCTTTATCATCTGTGTGTTCTGCAGGACTGGTATCTACCACTATATGGCCACTGTATGGTGGTAATAGCGACCTTTTTAGGAGCTTTTTTTAATTTAGTAATAGCAGGGACATATCTAGATGGGCAGAGGGGCCTAATGTTTTGGTCCAAAGTGTCTCCTAAGTGGCAACATTTTGCCACCCTCTGGAAGTAGGATTCGGCCATTCTCCACGCCCACTGCCAGAGAACATGTAACAGTGCTGATGCACTGCTATGTTGTCAGATGATCACAGCTTGAAGTCCCTTATAAGGACTATTAAATACAATAAAAAGTAAAAAAAAAAAGATTTTAAAATTTAACAAAAACATTCAAATCACTCCCCTTTTGCCCCATTACAATCAAAACAATAAAAATAAGTAAAGCAAAAGTCTAATCTATCAAAATATAAAATAAATTATTCTGATCAGTAAATGGAGCAATGAAAAAAATCAAAACGCCAGAATTACTTTATTTAACAATATAATGCATTAAGAGGTGATCAAAACATCATATCCACCCCAAAAATGGTATCAGTAAAAATGTCAGCTCATGGCGCAAAAATATAGGCCTTCACAAACCCCCATGCTTAAAAAGTGAAAATAATAATAATAATAATTTTTATTTATATAGCGCCAACATATTCCGCAGCACTTTACATTAAGCGGGGACATGTATAGACAATAAATTCAGTACAATTTAAGACTAGGGTTGAGCGAAACGGATCGGACAAATTAAAAAAATCGCCGACTTTCAGCAAAGTCAGGTTTCATGAAACCCGACCCGATCCTAGTGTGGGATCGGCCATGAGGTCGGCGATCTTCGCGCCAAAGTCGCATATTGTATGACGCTTTCAGCGCCATTTTTCAGTCAATGAAGGAGGACGCAGAGTGTGGGCAGCGTGATGACATAGGTCTCGGTCCCCACCATCTTAGAGAAGGGCATCACAGTGATTGGCTTGCTTTCTGCCACGTCACAGGGGCTATAAAGGGGTGTGCACGCCGACCGCCATCTTACTTCTGCCGATCGTAGCATAGGGAGAGGTTGCCGCAGCTTCATCAGAAGAAGGGATATAGTTAGGTAGGGAACATTAAGCCCCGAAACTGCTTGTGCTGTAGCGATTTCCACTTTCCAACAAGACCATTTGTTTGCATGGACAGTGGAGTTTATATTTTTGTGCATCAGCTCTGTAGCTTATTAGGCTGCCTTATAAGGCTCCCTGATAGCTGCATTGCTGGTTGTACGCCACTGTGCAAACCAACTGCTTTTTTAAAAGCAAAAATCCTGTTGCTCCTTTCTGCACAGTTATCTTGTTTATTTGTCCACTCCACAGTTTTGTGTGCAGCAGTCCTTTTTATTCCTGCCATACTTGTCCTGAGATCATTGTAGGGAGATTGAAATTGTACTACAGTCCTTGTATTTTTTCATATATCTTCCAGCCACTTTCTGCCACTTACATTGTGTTGTTTTATGCACACGGCCTGAGGTTTGGTTTAGTCTCCCCCCCAAAAAAGTGAGATTCAAATTATCGAAAAGTGGATATACTGCAGTCCTGTTAGTTTGTGGTATATCAGCCAGCCACTTTCTGCCACTCACATTGTGTTGTTTTATGCACTGGGCCTGAGGTTTGGTTTAGTCTCCCCCTCAAAAAAGTGAGATTCAGATTATCACAAAGTGGATATACTGCAGTCCTATTAGTTTGTGGTAAATCAGCCAGCCACTTTCTGCCACTTACATTGTGTTGTTTTATGCACAGGGCCTGAGGTTTGGTTTATTCTCCCCCCAAAAAAGTGAGATTCAAATTATCACAAAGTGGATATACTGCAGTCCTGTTAGTTTGTGGTATATCAGCCAGCCACTTTCTGCCACTTACATTGTGTTGTTTTATGGACAGGGCCTGAGGTTTGGTTTAGTGTCCCAAAAAAATAAGTGAGATTCAAATGATCACAAAGTGGATATATTTCAGTCCTGTTAGTTTGTGGTTTATCAGCCAGCCACTTTCTGCCACTTAGATTGCGTTGTTATATACACTGGGCCTAAGTTGTGGTTCAATCTCCCCCAAAAAAGAGGGAGATTCAAATTCTCACAAAGTGGATATACTTCTGTCCTGTTAGTTTGTCGTATATCAGCCAGCCACTTTATGCCACTTAGATTGCGTTGTTATATACACTGGGCCTAAGTTGTGGTTCAGTCTCCCCCCAAAAAAGGGGAGATTCAAATTCTCACAAAGTGGATATACCTCTCTCCTGTTAGTTTGTCGTATATCAGCCAGCCACTTTCAGCCACTTACATTGTGTTTTTTTTTTTGCACAGGGCCTGATTTTTTGTTCAGTCTCCCAAAAATAAAGGGAGAGTTAAAATTTCAACACGTTTATATACACATTCTACCTTGTTTTACAGTACCATAAAACGGTTGTTATTTTGGTTAGATTTTCCAAAAAATGAGAAAGTCAGGTGGAAGTGGCCATGGGCGGTGATTGCCAGCTGGTACTGATGGTGGTGCATCTGGTGGTAGTGGCAAAAGCACAATAGCACCTAAGGCTGGAGGTGTTGAGCCAGCGTCATCGTCTGGCTACACAAGGCCTCGAAGGCTCCCTTATCTGGGAGTAGGAAAATGGCTTTTAAAGCCAGAGCAGCAGGAAAAAGTTTTGGCTTTCCTTGCTGACTCAGCCTCTAGCTCTTTCGCCTCCTCTTCAGAAAGTTCCAAATATAAAAGCAGAGAGTCATCAGTGGATGCTCCCGGTCAGGAGCAAGACGTTTCCTTGTGTCCTTCACCCAAACCAAAAGTGACAGATGCGTCAGGCGACACTACAGGTTACTCCATGGAGCTCTTTACACATACCGTGTCTGGGTTAGAACGGGAAATTGTCAACTGCCCATTACAAGATGAATCGGACAAGGAGTGCACTCATGCACAGCCACAGCTAGATTGTAATGCTGTTCCATTGACTCAGATCACTACATTGCCCTCGCAGTGTACTGAGCCAGAATCTGACCCCGATGAGACTATGGTGCCCCGTCCCGAACGCTATAGCACCTTACACGGTGACACAGAGGAAGGTGCACATGACATTGAAGAGGAGGTGATAGATGACCCAGTTGTTGACCCAGATTAGCAGCCATTGGGGGAAGAGGGTGCCGCTGCCAGTAGCTCAGAAGCGGAGGAGGATGATCCGCAGCAGCCATCTACATCGCAACAGCTGTCATCTGGCAGGCCTGTATCAGGCCAAAAACGTTTGTCAAAAACAAAAACAGTTTTAGGACTGTGTGGCCATCTGGTGAAAGTAGCACAGCGTGCAATGCCTGAAAAGGTATTCCATAGTAGGAAGAGTTTGGTGTGGCAATTTTTTAACCAAGATCCGAATGATCAGTCAAAAGTTATCTGTAAGAAATTCTCAAAGACCTTTAGCAGAGGGAAGAATCTTCAAAATTTAAATACAACGTGCATGCTTAGACATTTAACCAGCATGCACTTGCAAGCCTGGACTAACTACCAAACGTCCCGTACCGTTGGTGCACCTGCTCAGAATGAGGGTAGTCAGCAGCGCTATATTGCTTCCCTCACTGTAAGCCCACTGGTTAGGACACCACCAGCAGCAAATGTGGAGGTATCGTCGCAAGGCCAAAGCAGTCAGGGAATCACAAGGTTATTGGTAGGAAACACTGTATGTAGGCCAACATCGAGAATACCATCACCAACCCTCTCTCAATCCGCCATGTCCACCACCACCAACACCGCTAGTTCCACCATATGCACCTCTCCAGTCCAGCTCACCCTACAAGAGACTCTTTAGTTTAGTTTAGTTAGGAAAAGAAAGTACTCATCCTCTCATCCGCGTGCACAGGGTTTGAATGCCCACATTGCTAGACTAATTTTGTTAGAGATGATGCCCTACCGGATGGTTGAAAGTGAAGCTTTCAAAACCCTGATGGCCTACGCAGTACCACGCTATGACCTACCGAGTCGACACTTCTTTGCGTGAAAAGACATCCCAGCCCTCCGCCAGCATGTCAAAGACCGCATTGTCCATGAACTGAAGCAATCAGTCAGTAGAAAGGTGCAGCTCACAACAGATGCATGGACCAGTAGGCATGGCCAGGGATGTTACATGTCCATCATGGCACACAGGGTTAATGTGGTGGATGCAGGGTCCACAGGGGACAGCCATAGTGGGACAGTTCTGCCTAGCCCACGGTCTAGGAAACAGTTGGCTATAGGCGTTTGCCACCCCTCCTCCTCCTCCTCCAGAAGCAAAAGCTCGTCCACAGAGCGCAGTCGCAAGACCACTCCATCCGCAGCTGCCAGTGTTGCACACGAAGTGTCCCATTATCGAACAGCTAGTGGTAAGCGTCAGCAGGCTGTGTTAGAAATGAAGTGTTTGGGTGACAACAGATACACTGCGGAATTACTGGCCGAGTACTTGCAGCAACAAACTCAGTCATGGCTGCGCAGTGTACATCTTGAGGCAGGCAAGGAAGTCAGTGATAATGGAAGGAATTTTATGGCTGCCATAGCCCTTTCAGAACTTAAACACATACCTTGCCTGGCTCACACCTTGAACCTGGTGGTTCAGTGCTTCCTCACAAATTATCCGGAGTTACCAGCCCTGCTCCTGAAGGTGGAAAGACTTTGCTCGCACAGCCGCCGGTCGCCCGTACACTCCAGCCGTATGCTGAACCATCAGCGATCGCTGAATCTTCCCCAGCACCACCTAATAATTGACGTTGCAACAAGGTGGAACTTTACACTGCACAGGGTTCAGAGGCTGTGCGAACAGAGGCGTGCTGTAATTAATTTGTGGGAGGATACACATACACGGGCAGGCAGTTGGATGGCAGACATGGAGTTGTCTGGTGTGCAGTGGTCGAAAGTCCAAGACCTCTGTCAAGTCCTTCAGTGTTTTGAGCAATGCACACGGCTGGTACCGTAAGTGCAGACGACGCCATCATAAGCATGAGCATCCCACTAATGAGTCTGTTGATGCAAAGTTTGACGCACATTAAGGAGCTGGCATCTGCAGCCGAGGAGGAGGGAAGCCTTGATGACAGTCAGCCATTGTCTGCTCAGGGAACTCTCCTGGATGAGGTGGTGGATGAAGAAGAGGAGGAGGATGATGGGGATGAACATTTATGGGAGGAGGATGCTTCACAGGGGGCAATAGAAACTGGTGGCGTTGCAAGGTCAGGTACAGGGTTTTTGCGGGACACAAGTGATGTTGATTTGCAAGAAAGTGCTCCTCAACCCAGCACAAGCAGTGAATTGACACCTGGAACATTGGCCCACATGGCTGAGTATGCATTGCGTATCCTAAAAAGGGATCCCCACATTATCAAAATGATGACCGATGACGATTACTGGTTGGCCTGCCTCCTGGATCCATGATATAAAGGAAAATTAAAAAATATCATGCCACATGAGAACCTTGAGCAAATATTGGCTACCAAACAAGCAACTCTTGTAGACAGTTTGGTTCAGGCATTCCCAGCACACAGCGGTGGTGATGGTTCTCACACGAGCCGTACGGGGCAACATGGCAGAGGTGTTAGAGGTGCACAAATCCAAAGTGGTGTTGGACAGAGGGGTTTTATGAACGGCTTTCCCTTCCTTTATCGATGTTCTCCCTCACAGGTCATTCCCCTTTGATTACTGGGCATCTAAAATAGACACCTGGCCTGAATTGGCAGAATATGCATTACAGGAGCTCGCTTGCCCTGCTTCTAGTGTGCTATCAGAAAGAGTCTTCAGTGCTGCTGGTTCAATACTGACCGAAAAAAAGGACACGTCTGGCCACCCAGAATATTGATGATCTAACCTTCATTAAGATGAACAAATCATGGATTTCAAATTATTTTGCCCCACCCTCTCCTGCTGACACGTAGCTTGCCTGAAAAATGTCTTGCTCTTGGCCTCCTCTTACTGACTTCTCCAATTCCGCCATTTGCAGCTGCTGAATGTCCACCATAGGCCATTTTTATACCTCCCTAAATGGGCTGACTCCCCCCACAGGGCCGTGGTCACCACCTGGCGCAAGCACCCGTGCAAGTGCTGTTTGTCTGGACAGTTGGGTTCGCCCACACTTGGGCGATGGCACTGGCACAGGGTCCCTCATAGTACAATGAAGTGTCTCTGATGGTGGTGGTGCACAACCAACATCAGACACACTGTCGTAATATGAGGGGCCCTGTGCCAGTACTGCCGCCCACGAGAGAGTGTTCCCCCCCAGCTCGAACAGTGCTCTACCACTTGCAATACTTACCTCTCCCTGCTCCACCACTGTGTAGTCTGTGCTGTTAAATCTTTCAATGGCACTGCCAATACAAATTTGTTGAAATGATAGATGATAGTTAAAATATACAGGGGCACTGGCCTCCATTTAGACCAGTTAATACTTTGCGCCTACTACCACTGTCTGCTACTAGTCCTGTTACCAATTTTGAACTGCTTTTGTATTTGGGCCTACTAACTGTGTCTGTGCCACTCATTACAGTTGTCCTCCACTGAACAAAGCTAGGCCGCCTGTTTAGTCCTGTTATCAATTTTGAACTGCATATAGTCAACTTTTTTATTTTGGGCCTACTAACTGTGTCTGCGCCACTCATTACAGTTGTCCTCCACTGAACAAAGCTATGCCACCTGTTTAGTCCTGTTACCAATTTTGAACTGCATTTAGCCTACTTTTTTATTGTGGGCCTACAAACTGTGTCTGCGCCACTCATTACAGTTGTCCTCCACTGAACAAAGCAATGCCGCCTGTTTAGTCCTGTTACCAATTTTGAACTGCATTTAGCCTACTTTTTTTATTGTGGGCCTACAAACTGTGTCTGCGCCACTCATTACAGTTGTCCTCCACTGAGCAAAGCAATGCCACCTGTTTAGTCTTGTTAACAGTTTTGAACTGCATTTAGCCTACTTTTTTATTGTGGGCCTACAAACTGTGTCTGTGCCACTCATTACAGTTGTCCTCCACTGAACAAAGCAATGCCGCCTGTTTAGTCCTGTTACCAATTTTGAACTGCATTTAGCCTACTTTTTTATTGTGGGCCTACAAACTGTGTCTGCGCCATTCATTACAGTTGTCCTCCACTGAACAAAGCTATGCTGCCTGTTTAGTCCTGTTGCCAATTTTGAACTGCATTTAGCCTACTTTTTTATTGTGGGCCTACAAACTGTGTCTGGGCCACTTATTACAGTTGTCCTCCACTGAACAAAGCTATGCCGCCTGTTTAGTCCTGTTACCAATTTTTAACTGCATTTAGCCTATTTTTGTATTTGGGCCTACTAACTGTGTCTGTGCCACTCATTACAGTTGTCCTCCACTGAACAAAGCTAGGCCGCCTGTTTAGTCCTGTTACCAATTTTGAACTGCATTTAGCCTACTTTTTTATTTTGGGCCTACTAACTGTGTCTGCGCCACTCATTACAGTTGTCCTCCACTAAACAAAGCAATGCCCCCTATTTAGTTCTGTTACCAATTTTGAACTGCTTTTAGCCTACTTTTTTATTTTGGGCCTACTAACTGTGTCTGCGCCACTCATTACAGTTGTCCTCCACTGAACAAAGCTATGCCGCCTGTGTACTCCTGTTACCAATTTTGAACTGCATTTAGCCTACTTACTTATTTGGGCCTAGTAACTGTGTCAGCCTCTCATTACAGTTGTCCTGCGCTGAACAAAGCTATGCCGCCTGTGTACTCCTGTTACCAATTTTGAACTGCATTTAGCCTACTTTTTTATTTTAGGCCTACTAAGTCTGTCTGAGCCACTCATTACAGTTGTCCTCCTCCACTGAACAAAGCAATGCCGCCTGTGTACTCCTGTTACCAATGTTGAACTGCATTTAGCCTACTTACTTATTTGGGCCTAGTAACTGTGTCAGCCACTCCTTACAGTTGTCCTCCACTGAACAAAGCTATGCCGCCTGTGTACTCCTGTTACCAATTTTGAACTGCATTTAGCCTACTTACTTATTTGGGCCTAGTAACTGTGTAAGCCACTCCTTACAGTTGTCCTCCACTGAACAAAGCTATGCCGCCTTTTTAGTCCTGTTACCAATTTTGAACTACTTTTAGCCTACTTTTTTATTTTGGGACTATACCTGTGTTTCCTCCTCATCCTGCCCATTGCCCAGCCACTGCTAGATGAGTCTGCTAGTACATTGACCCAGACCACTACATTCCCCTTGCACTCTACACAGCCAGAATCTGACCCTGCTGAAAGTCAGGTTCCCCTTCCCGCATACTATACCACCTTAGATGGGGACAAAGAGGAAGGTGCAGATGAAAGTGCAGGTTCCTTCATCAGGTGGGGGGGCATACTCATTGGCACTGGTACAGGGCCCCTCATAGTATGCAAAAGTGACTCTGGCAGTGGGAGGCGCCACCCGCCGTCAAACACCCCCCCGTACTATGAGGGGCCCTGTGCCAGTGCCAACTAGTGGGCCCCACCTGCTTGCTCAGGATCAAAGCACTTGCAAAGTTGAAATACTTATCTCTCCCTGCTCCACCGCCGTGACGTATTCCGCGTTTCCTGGGCCCTCGAAAATCTTGAGCCAGACCTACCCCGCCACAACTTTAGCCAAATGATCCCGTTTTCAATGCCTAACTATTATTATAAAGTAAATTAAGATTGACAAGCTTCAGTAATACGAATTGATGTTTTTGGCATTAAAATGGGAACTGTAGGTGTTTTCCTGTCCTCCAGTCACTGCCGACTTTGATTCCCCATTGACTTGCATTGGGTTTCTTGTTTCAGTCGGCCCCCGACTTTTCGCAATAATCGGCCGATTTCACCCGACCCGACTTTTGACAAAATTGGGTTTCGCAAAACCCGACTCGATCCTAAAAAAAGTAAAAGTTGCTCAACTCTACTCCTTGGTTTTACACATTGCCAGCAAAGCCAGCTCTGCTGCATAATCAGTCATATGCACCCCATTAGGCCTTGGAACCCACATACTGGATGGGCCCAGGAAAATCCACTTCACAATATGCATTTTGTGCTCCATATTCCAGTGTTTTATACATTGGCAGGAAGGCGAGCCCTGCTGCATAATCATATGCACCCATTAGGCCTTGGAACCCACATACTGGATGTGCCCATGAAAATCCACTTCACATTATGCATTTTGTACTCCTGTACTCCTTGGTTTTACAGATTGGCGGCAAGGTCAGCCTTGCTGCATAGTCAGTCATATGCACACCATTAGGCCTTGAACCCCACATACTGGATGTGACCATGAAAATCCACTTCACAAAATGCATTTTGTCCTCCCGTACTCCTTGGCTTTATACATTGGCGGCAAGGCCAGCCCTGCTGCATAGTCAGCCATATGCACCTCATTAGGCCTTGGAACCCACATTGTGGATGGGCCCATGAAAATCCACATCATAATATGCATTTTGTCCTCCCGTACTCCTTGGTTTTACACATTGGCGGCAAGGCCAGCCCTGCTTTATAGTCAGCCATATGCACCTCATTAGGCCTTGGAACCCACATAGTGGATGGGCCCAGGAAAAATCACTTCACAATATGCATTTTGTGCTCCATACTCCTTTGTTTTATACATTGGTGGCAAGGCCAGCCCTGCTGCTAAGTCAGTCATATGCACCCAAATAGGCCTTGAAACCCACATACTGGATGGGCACAGGAAAATCCACTTCACAATATGCATTTTGTTTTCCATACTCCTTTATTTTATACATTGGCAGGAAGGCGAGCCCTGCTACATAGTCATATGCACCCAATTAGGCCTTGGAACACACATACTGGATGTGCCCATGAAAATCCACTTTACAAGATGCATTTTATACTCCCGTACTCCTTGGTTTTACACATTGTCGGCAAGGCCACCCTGCTGCATAGTCAGTCATATGCATCCCATTAGGCCTTGGAACCCACATACTGGATGGGCAAAGGAAAATCCACCTCACAGTATGCATTTTGTGCTCCATACTCCTTTGTTTTATACATTGGCGGCAAGGCCAGCCCTGCTGCATGGTCAGTCATATGCACCCCATTTGGCCTTGGAACCCACATACTGGATGTGCCCATGAAAATCCCCTTCACAAAATGCATTTTTTCCTCCCGTACTCTTGGTGTTACACATTGGCAGCAAGGCCAGCCCTGCTGCATAGTCAGTCATATCCACCCTATTGGGCTTTGAAACTCACATTGTGGATTTACCCATGAAAATCCACTTCGCAATATGCATGTTATAATCCCGTACTCATTGGTTTTACACATTGCCTGCAAGGCCAGCCCTGCTGCATAGTCAGTCATATGCATCCCGTTAGGCCTTGGAACCCACATACTAGATGGGCCCAGGAAAATCCACTTCACAATATGCATGTTATAATCCCGTACTCCTTGGTTTTACACAATGGCGGCAAGGCCAGCCCTGCTGCATAATCAGTCATGTGCACCTCGTTAGGCCTTAGAACCCACATACTAAATGGGCCCAGGAAAATCCACTTCACAATATGCATGTTATAATCCCGTACTCCTTGGTTTTACACAATGGCGGCAAGGCCAGCCCTGCTGCACAGTCAGTCATGTGCACCTCGTTAGGCCTTGGAACCCACATACTGTATGGGCCCAGGAAAATCCACTTCACAATATGCATTTTGTGCTCCATACTCCTTTGTTTTATACTTTGGCGGCAAGGCCAGCCCTGCTGCTAGGTCAGTCATATGCACCCCATTAGGCCTTAGAACCCACCTATTGGATGGGTCCAGGAAAATCCAATTCACAATGTGCATTTTTGGCTCCAACCTCCTTTGTTTAATACATTGGCAGGAAGATGAGCCCTGCTGCATAGTCATATTCAACCCATTAGGCCTTGGAACCCACATAGCGGATGGGCCCAGGAAAATCCACATCACAATATGCATTTTGTACTCCAATACTCTTTGGTTTTACATATTGCCAGCAAGGCCTGCCCTGCTGCATAGTCAGCCATATGCATCCCATTAGGCCTCGGAATCCACATACTGGATGGGCCCAGGAAAATTCACTTCACATTATGCATTTTGTACTCCCGTACTCCTTGGTTTTACACATTGGCTGCAAGGCCAGCCCTGCTGCAGAGTCAGTCAGATGCACCCCATTAGGCCTTGGAACGCATATACTGGATGGGCACAGGAAAATCCACTTCACAATATGCATTTTATGCTCCCGTACTCCATTGTTTTAAAGATTGGCAGGAAGGCGACCCCCGCTACATAGTCATCTGCACACCATGAGGCCTTGAAACCCACATACTGGATGGGCCCATGAAAATTCACTTCACAATATGCATTTTGTGCTCCATACTCCTTTGTTTTATACATTGGCAGGAAGGCTAGCCATGATGCATAATCATATGCACCCCATTAGGCCTTAGAACCCACATACTGGATGTGCCCATGAAAATCCCCTTCATAAAATGCATTTTGTCCTCCCGTACTCCTTGGTTTTACACATTGGCGGCAAGGCCAGCCCTGCTTTATAGTCAGCCATATGCACCTCATTAGGCCTTGGAACCCACATAGTGGATGGGCCCAGGAAAAATCACTTCACAATATGCATTTTGTGCTCCATACTCCTTTGTTTTATACATTGGCGGCAAAACCAGCCCTGCTGCAAAGTCAGTCATATGCACCCAATTAGGCCTTGAAACCCACATACTGGATGGGCACAGAAAAATCCACTTCACAATATGCATTTTGTTTTCCATACTCCTTTATTTTATACATTGGCAGGAAGGCGAGCCCTGCTACATAGTCATATGCACCCCATTAGGCCTTGGAACGCACATACTGGATGGGCCCATGAAAATCCACTTCACAAGATGCATTTTGTACTCCCGTACTCCTTGGTTTTACACATTGTCGGCAAGGCCACCCTGCTGCCTAGTCAGTCATGTGCACCCCATTAGGCCTTGGAACCCACATACTGGATGGGGAAAGGAAAATCCACCTCACAATATGCATTTTGTGCTCCATACTCCTTTGTTTTATACATTGGCGGCAAGGCCAGCCCTGCTGCATGGTCAGTCATTTGCACCCCGTTAGGCCTTGGAACCCACATACTGGATGTGCCCATGAAAATCCCCTTCACAAAATGCATTTTTTCCTCCCGTACTCTTGGTGTTACACATTGGCGGCAAGGCCAGCCCTGCTGCATAGTCAGTCATATGCACCCCATTGGGCTTTGAAACTCACATTGTGGATTTACCCATGAAAATCCACTTCGCAATATGCATTTTGTACTCCCGTACTCATTGGTTTTACACATTGCCTGCAAGGCCAGCCCTGCTGCATAGTCAGTCATATGCATCCCGTTATGCCTTAGAACCCACATACTAGATGGGCCCAGGAAAATCCACTTCACAATATGCATGTTATAATCCCGTACTCCTTGGTTTTACACAATGGCGGCAAGGCCAGCCCTGCTGCATAATCAGTCATGTGCACCCCGTTAGGCCTTGGAACCAACATACTGAATGGGCCCAGGAAAATCCACTTCACAATATGCATTTTGTGCTCCATACTCCTTTGTTTTATACTTTGGCGGCAAGGCCAGCCCTGCTGCTAGGTCAGTCATATGCATCCCATTTGGCTTTAGAACCCACCTACTGGATGGGTCCAAGAAAATCCAATTCACAATGTGCATTTTTGGCTCCAACCTCCTTTGTTTAATACATTGGCAGGAAGATGAGCCCTGCTGCATAGTCATATTCAACCCATTAGGCCTTGGAACCCAGATAGCGGGTGGGCCCAGGAAAATCCACATCACAATATGCATTTTGTACTCCAATACTCTTTGGTTTTACACATTGCCAGCAAGGCCTGCCATGCTGCATAGTCAGCCATATGCATCCCATTAGGCCTTGGAATCCACATACTGGATGGGCGCAGGAAAATTCACTTCACATTATGCATTTTGTACTCCCGTACTCCTTGGGTTTACACATTGACTGCAAGGCCAGCCATGCTGCATAGTCAGTCAGATGCACCCCATTAGGCCTTGGAACCCATATACTGGATGGGCACAGGAAAATCCACTTCACAATATGCATTTTGTGCTCCTGTACTCCTTTGTTTTAAAGATTGGCCGGAAGGCGACCCCCGCTACATAGTCATCTGCACACCATGAGGCCTTGAAACCCACATACTGGATGGGCCCATGAAAATTCACTTCACAATATGCATTTTGTGCTCCATACTCCTTTGTTTTATACATTGGCAGGAAGGCGAGCCATGATGCATAATCATATGCACCCCATTAGGCCTTAGAACCCACATACTGGATGTGCCCATGAAAATCCCCTTCATAAAATGCATTTTGTCCTCCCGTACTCTTGGTTTTACACATTGGCGGCAAGGCCAGCCCTGCTGCATAGTCAGTCATATGCACCTGGATCGCCCCCAGACACAGGGCCACACGTTTCGGTATCGGGCCTCTCTGGTTCGGTTCTGAGGCTGTCACGGTGGCTAGACCTGGTCCGCGACCCTGCTAAGGGGCGTCCAATGAAGGTGGTGCAGTTTGTCAGGGGTTCGTGACGCCACCTGTGGTGTTTGGTCAGGGTGACCGACGCTGCTGCGGGGTCCGCTGGGGTGATGGAATTGCAGCTGGATGGTATACCTTCCCACAGGTGAAGTGTGTCCCCAGGGCTTCCCAGTAAAGTGGATAGTGATGGTGTGATGTGCAGGCAATAACGAGGACACAAGGTCGCAGTCTCTTTACCTCTTTACTGAAGACTTCAGGATCCTCAATCCAGAGCACGTTTAACAGGGCTATCAGAGACCGGCCGGTCTGATGGGCACTTCCAGAGTTTCCCTCGCAGATGGAAATCGTTGCCCACCACTAGCGCCTGTGTGTTGTAGTCCTACCCTGCTGAGCATTAGGAATAGTCCTCACAACTGCTGTTCTCGTTCGTTCGTTCTCTACAGCTCTCTCTCTCTCTTTAGTTCCAGATGTTGCTAGTTTCTCGTCCCCCAGGTATATTTTGGCTAGGACGCACCCGTATGACGGGAAGGCTTGGAGGTCTTCCGGGACCCTAGAGACGCCCCTCTCCCAATGTTACCCCCTATGTCTTCTTAGGAAAATTAAGGTAGACGGCCAACCTATAATTAACTGTCCTGCGGAGTTTGAAGTAAGGCCTGAAGTCAGTTACTCCCGCGGTGTTCCGGCCACCGGCTACACGCCTCAGTAGGATGTTGCCTCGGTTTCACGGCACGACTCCTACTGGTACTCCTTTTTGCTTGATCTCGTTTACACTGTTCCACAATATCCTTCGTTTCTTATCTCTTTCTTAGGATACCACCACAAGGTAGTGCAGGCGCGGTTCCGTAACGTTCTGTTCGCTAGGCACCTGCCAGGTTCCCACGTCTGACAGGGACCCCCCTGTGTCTTCTCCCTGCAACACCCCCTGCCACGGGATGTTGCCTGAATCCAACCCAGTCAGCTTCTGACTAACTTCCTCCCCAACCCCTAGTTTTACCAGTGTGAGGAGTGGCCCAATAAATAAAGCCTTTTTCTCCCCCTAGTGGCCGGAGTGTGAAGTGTAATGTGTGCTGGTGATACCTGGTCAGGAGAATTCCTTCAGTGCCATCAGACGTACCATCACTCCCCTTAGTGGGAGAGTGTCATACTGCAACGACCAGATCTCTGGGGCGCTGCACACCCCATTAGGCTTTGAAACCCACATTGTGGATTTACTCATGAAAATCCACTTCACAATATGCATGTTGTACTCCCGTACTCCTTGGTTTTACACATTGGCGGCAAGGCCAGCTCTGCTGCGTAGTTAGTCATGTGCACCCTGTTAGGCCTTGGAACCCACATACTGGATGGACCCAGGAAAATCCACTGCACAATATGCATTTTGTGCTCCCTACTCCTTTGTTTTATACTTTGGCAGCAAGGCCAGCCCTGCTGCTAGGTCAGTCACATGCACCCCATTAGGCCTTGGAGCCCACATCCTGGATGTGCTCATGAAAATCCACTTCACAATATGCATTTTGGTCTCCCGTACTCCTTGGTTTTACAGATTGGTGGCAAGGCCAGCCCTGCTGCATAGTCAGTCATATGCACCCCATTAGGCCTTGGAACCCACATACTGGATAGGCCCAGGAAAATACACTTCACAATATGCATTTTGTGCTCCACACTCCTTTGTTTTATACGTTGGCGGCAAGGCCAGCCCTGCTGCATAGCCAGTCATGTGCATCCCATTAGGCCTTAGAACCCACATACTGGATTTGCCCATGAAAATCCACTTCACAATATGCATTTTGCCATCACAGGCCCCTTGGCCAACATGCACCGTATAGAGCATGTTCACCCTGGTCATCTACTGGCAGGAACAGGCCAGATTGCAGGAGACCGAGTTAAGAAGTAGGCCCAAAGAAATGTCATGCCCAATTCCCCAATGTGTTGTCCTTTTTTAAAAAAAATAAAAGAGTGCCATCACAGCAACCTTAGCCAAAATGCACTGTAAAGGCCACGTTCACCCTGGTGATATAGTGGTTCTGGATGAGGAGGATGAGGATAAGGAGGAGGATAAAAACAAACAGACCAAGTCTGGAAGCGTATACCCATGTGTGGTTCTGAAGAGGTGCATGAGAATACACCTCCCCAAAAGAGAGAATGTATTTGAGCTTATGTTTCGCTGTTTTCACTTGGTGGTGTGTAGAAGTCTTTCCCAATCCAGGCCTTGTTCATTTTGATAAGAGTCAGCCTGTCAGCATTTGACAGGCAAATGTGTTTATCTGTTATAATTCCACCAGCGGCACTAAAAACCCTCTCTGACAGAATGATAGCAGCAGGGCAGGCCAGGACCTCCAAGGCGTAGAGAGCCAGTTCATGCCACGTATCCAGCTTGGATACCCAATAATTGAAAGGCACAGAGGACTCACGGAGGACATTTGTACGATCTGCAGTTTACTCCCTCACCATCTTCCCAAACATTGCACTTCTTGTGACAGCACCCCTTGCCTCTGTGCCGCCACGATGGGAGGGGCTGAGAAAACTGTCCCAGAACTTGGCCATTGTTCCACTGCCTGAGCTGGATTGTACTTCTGTCTCTCTCCCTTGGAGTCCTTGGTTGTACACCAAACTCTGACGTCTGCTGCCAGCATTCTCACATGGGAATTTTCTAACCAATTTCGCTACAAGGGCCCTGTGATACTGCAACATTTTTGTACACCTCTCTGCCTCAGGCAGAAGAGATTGAAAGTTCTCCTTGTAGCATGGGTCCAACCAGTAATAGGTGTCACACAAAATTTTGATAATCCGAGGGTCACGTGAAATGGAGTGCAACATAAAGTCAGCCATGCGTGCCAGACTGCTAACAGGCAAGACTTCAGTGTCCTCACCCACAGGATGACTGACCATGCTGTCCTCCTCCTCCTCCTCATCCTCCTCCCAGTCCTCAAGCCATCCCCGCTGAACAGAATCTAATACAGATGTGTTTGAAGTACTGTCTATAGCGCATGAAAGTAGCTCCTGTTCTTCCTCCTCCTCTTCATTGCCTACCAATCCACGTTGATAAGACATGAGGCTGGGCTGAGTGTAATCCCCCTGTATGTTTCCTTGCTCCATGTCCTCGTGCTCCACCTGCAATGCATCCTCTTTGATTATGAGCAGAGTTTTTCAGAATGCTGAGAAGTGGGATGGTGATGTTAATTATGGCGTCATCGCCGCTCACCATCTTGGTGCAGTCCTCAAAGTTTTGGAGGATGTTACTTATGTCTGACACCCATGTCTACTCCTGAGGTCTTATGTGTGGAGTCTGACCTGAAATTCGATGGCCTTGTTGATGTTGGCAGTCAACAACGGCCCTCTTCTGCTCACAAATCCTTTCCAACATATGCAGCGTAGAGTTCCTGTGAGTGGGGACATCACACAACAGTCGGTGAGCTGGAAGCTGAAACCAATGCTGTAGCATGGCAAGGGCGGCTGAAGCTGTAGCTGACTTTCTGAAATGGGCAGACAGATGGCAAACTTTAACTAGCAGATCTGGCAGCTTCGGGTAGCTTTTCAGAAAACGTTGAACCACGAGGTTAAGCACATGGGCCAATCAAGGTACGTGTGTGAGCTCACCTTGCCTCAGAGTCACCACCAGGTTACGGCCATTGTCACACATGACCATGCTTGGCTGTAGGTTTAGCAGTGTCATCCAAACATCTGACTGCTCTTTCAGCGTTGTCCACAACTCTTCTGCATTGTGCGGTTTGTCACCTATGCAGATTAGCTTCAGCACAGCCTGTTGCCGCTTGGCTGAGGCAGTGCTGCAGTGCTTCCAGCTTCTGACTGATGTGTTGATTTCAGACATGGAGGATGAAGAGGATGAGGAGGAAGAGGAGCAGGAGCTGTAGATTGTGGGGGCAACTCTGATTGATGTAGGGCCAGCAATCCTCAGTGTGGGGAGGATGTGTTACATCCCAAGGTCAGACTTGGTCCCGACTTCCACTATGTTAACCCAGTGTGCCATCATTGAGATGCACCGTCCCTGCTCACAAGCACTTGTCCACATGTCCGTGGTTAGGTGGACTTTCCCGGTAACAGCATTGTTGAGGGCATGGCTAATGCTGTGGGACACATGCTTGTGTAATGCCGGTATGGCACACCATGAGAAATAGTGGCGACTGAGGACCGAGTACCTTGGGACGGCTGCCATCAGGTTGCGGAAGGCTTCTGTCTCAACAAGCCTAAAAGGCAGTATTTCTAACGCAAGCAGAAGAGAAAAATTAGAATTGAGGACTGTGTCCTGGGGGGCGTTGGCTGGGTATTTCCGCTTGCATTCCAAAGACTGGGTTCTAGACAACTGAACGCTGTGCTGGGACAAGGACGTGGACGCACTTGCTGATGGTGCTGCTTGACTGTGGGTCACAACAGGTGCAGGGCTAGAGGCATGTTCACATGCATGGTGTACTGGGGATTGGCATCTATGCAAAACAGTGGAAGAAGCAGTGGTGTGACCAGCAGGCAGTGGTCCTGGAGCCTGGGGTTCAGCCCACAAAGTCGGGTGCATTGCTTGCATGTGACTGATCAGGCTGGTGGTGGTCAGGCTGGTTGTTTTGCTAACCCTGCTGATGCAGGCATGGCAGGTGCTTCAAATGGCCTGTTTTGGGTTATCAGCAGAGTCTTTAAAAAATAGCCAGACTCGGGAAGATCTCACAGGTGGAATGGCAACTTCACTCATGTGTTACGGGGAACGGATGCACGCCTTCTGTCTGTGGCCACCACACTGCTTCTTCCTGTCTGTTGGGGGGATATGCCTCTTTCCCCATTTGTGCTGCTGTCCTCACTAGGGTTGAGCAAAACGGGTCGTTCATTTTCAAAAGTCGCCGACTTTTGGCAAAGTCGGGTTTCATGAAACCCGATCCGACCCCTGTGTGGGGTCGGCCATGCGGTACGCGACTTTCGCGCCAAAGTCACGTTTCAATGACGCGAAAAGCGCCATTTCTCAGCCAATGAAGGTGAACGCAGAGTGTGGGCAGCGTGATGACATAGGTCCTGGTCCCCACCATCTTAGAGAAGGGCATTGCAGTGATTGGCTTGCTGTCTGCGGCGTCACAGGGGCTATAAAGGGGCGTTCCCGCCGACCGCCATCTTACTGCTGCTGATCTGAGCTTAGGGAGAGGTTGCTGCCGCTTCGTCAGAAGCAGGGATAGTGTTAGGCAGGGTCCATTAACCACCAAACCTCTTGTGCTGTAGCGATTTCCACTGTCCAACACCACCTTCGGTGTGCAGGGACAGTGGAAGCTACATTTTTTTTTTTACTCAGCGCTGTAGCTCATTGAGCTGCCCTAGAAGGCTCCCTGATAGCTGCATTGCTGTCTGTATGCCGCTGTGCAAACCAACTGCTTTTTTCAAAGCACAAATCCTGTTGTTCCTTCCTTTCTGCACAGCTATCTTTTTTGTTTGTCCACACTTTTTATTTAATTTGTGCATCAGTCCACTCCTTATTGCTGCCTGCCATACCTGGCTGAGATTACTGTAGGGAGATAGTAATTGTAGGACAGTCCCTGTTTTTGTTTTTTTTTTGTGGGAGATTAAGATTGGCATTTCTGCTACAGTGCCATCCCTGTGTGTGCCATCTCTCACTCAGTGGGCCATAGAAAGGCTATTTATTTTTTTGCTTGATTTGGGTTCTAAAATCTACCTGAAAAAATCACTACATCAATCAGTGGGAGATAAATATTGGCCTCTGGGCTTGTGTGCCACTCCTGACTCCTGTGTGTGCCATCTCTCACTCAGTGGGCCATAGAAAGGCTATTTATTTTTTTTGCTTGATTTGGGTTCTAAAATCTACCTGAAAAAATCACTAAATCAATCAGTGGGAGATAAATATTGGCCTCTGGGCTTGTGTGCCACTCCTGACTCCTGTGTGAGCCATCTCTCACTCAGTGGGCCATAGAAAGCCTATTTATTTTTTTGCTTGATTTGGGTTCCCAAATCTACCTGAAAAAATCACTACATCAATCAGTGGGAGAAAAATATTGGCCTCAGGGCTTGTGTGCCACTCCTGACTCCTGTGTGTGCCATCTCTCACTCAGTGGGCCATAGAAAGCCTATTTATTTTTTTGCTTGATTTGGGTTCTAAAATCTACCTGAAAAAATCACTACATCAATCAGTGGGAGAAAAATATTGGCCTCAAGGCTTGTGTGCCACTCCTGACTCCTGTGTGTGCCATCTCTCACTCAGTGGGCCATAGAAAGCCTATTTATTTTTTGCTTGATTTGGGTTCTAAATCATACCTGAAAAAAATCAATAAATCAATCAGTGGGAGAAAAATATTGGCCTCTGGGCTTGTGTGCCACTCCTGACTCCTGTGTGTGCCATCTCTCACTCAGTGGGCCATAGAAAGCCTATTTATTTTTTTGCTTGATTTGGGTTCTAAAATCTACCTGAAAAAATCACTGAATCAATCAGTGAAAGATAAATATTGGCCTCTGGGCTTGTGTGCCACTCCTGACTCCTGTGTGTGCCATCTCTCACTCAGTGGGCCATAGAAAGCCTATTTATTTTTTTGCTTGATTTGGGTTCTAAAATCTACCTGAAAAAATCACTACATCAATCAGTGGGAGAAAAATATTGGCCTCAGGGCTTGTGTGCCACTCCTGACTCATGTGTGTGCCATCTCTCACTCAGTGGGCCATAGAAAGCATATTTATTTTTTTGCTTGATTTGGGTTCTAAAATCTACCTGAAAAAATCACTACATCAATCAGTGGGAGAAAAATATTGGCCTCAGGGCTTGTGTGCCACTCCTGACTCCTGTGTGTGCCATCTCTCACTCAGTGGGCCATAGAAAGCCTATTTATTTTTTTGCTTGATTTGGGTTCTAAATCCTACCTGAAAAAATCAATAAATCAATCAGTGGGAGAAAAATATTGGCCTCTGGGCTTGTGTGCCACTCCTGACTCCTGTGTGTGCCATCTCTCACTCAGTGGGCCATAGAAAGCCTATTTATTTTTTTGCTTGATTTGGGTTCTAAAATCTACCTGAAAAAATCACTACATCAATCAGTGGGAGAAAAATATTGGCCTCAGGGCTTGTGTGCCACTCCTGACTCCTGTGTGTGCCATTTCTCACTCAGTGGGCCATAGAAAGCCTATTTATTTTTTTGCTTGATTTGGGTTCTAAAATCTACCTGAAAAAATCAATAAATCAATCAGTGGGAGAAAAATATTGGCCTCAGGGCTTGTGTGCCACTCCTGACTCCTGTGTGTAACATCTCTCACTCAGTGGGCCATAGAAAGCCTATTTATTTTTTTGCGTGATTTGGGTTCTAAAATCTACCTGAAAAAATCACTACATCAATCAGTGGGAGAAAAATATTGGCCTCAGTGCTTGTTTGCCACTCCTGACTCCTGTGTGTGCCATCTCTCACTCAGTGGGCCATAGAAAGCCTATTGATTTTTTTGCTTGATTTGGGTTCTAAAATCTACCTGAAAAAATCACTACATCAATCAGTGGGAGAAAAATATTGGCCTCTGGGCTTGTGTGCCACTCCTGACTCCTGTGTGTGCCATCTCTCACTCAGTGGGGCATAGAAAGCCTTTTTTTTTTTTTATTTGGTTTCTAAATTGTCCTTGAAAAAATCATTTTATTTTATTTGGTTTCTAAATTCTTCCTGAAAAAATCATTTTATTTTATTTTGTTTCTAAAGTCTCCCTGAAAAAAAATATATAAATAAAACAGTGGGAGATTAATATTGCCCTTTCTGCTTATGTGCCAGTCTTGACTCCTTGGTGTGGCATCTCTCTCTCTCTCTCAAATTGTGGGCCATAGAAAGCCTATTTATTTTTTTGCTTGATTTGGGTTCCAAAATCTACCTGAAAAAAATCACTACATCAATCAGTGGGAGAAAAATATTGGCCTCTGGGCTTGTGTGCCACTCCTGACTCCTGTGTGTGCCATCTCTCACTCAGTGGGGCATAGAAAGCCTTTATTTTTTTTTTTTATTTGGTTTCTAAATTGTCCTTGAAAAAATCATTTTATTTTATTTGGTTTCTAAATTCTTCTTGAAAAAATCATTTTATTTTATTTTGTTTCTAAAGTCTCCTTGAAAAAATAAAATAAAATAAAACAGTGGGAGATTAATATTGCCCTTTCTGCTTGTGTGCCAGTCTTGACTCCTGGGTGTGCCATCTCTCTCTCTCTCTCAAATTGTGGGCCATAGAAAGCCTATTTTTTTTTTTGCTTGATTTGGGTTCCCAAATCTACCTGAAAAAATCACTACATCAATCAGTGGGAGAAAAATATTGTCCTCTGGGCTTGTGTGCCACTCCTGACTCCTGTGTGTGCCATCTCTCACTCAGTGGGCCATAGAAAGCCTTTTTTTGTTTTTTTATTTGGTTTCTAAATTGTCCCTGAAAAAATCATTTTATTTTATTTGGTTTCTAAATTCTTCCTGAAAAAATCATTTTATTTTATTTTGTTTCTAAAGTCTCCCTGAAAAAAAAAAAAAAATAGGTGGGAGATTAATATTGCCCTTTCTGCTTGTGTGCCAGTCTTGACTCCTGGGTGTGCCATCTCTCTCTCTCTCTCTCAAATTGTGGGCCATAGAAAGCCTTTTTTTTTTTTTGCTTGATTTGGGTTCCAAAATCTACCTGAAAAAATCAGTACATCAATCAGTGGGAGAAAAATATTGGCCTCTGGGCTTGTGTGCCACTCCTGACTCCTGTGTGTGCCATCTCTAACTCAGTGGGCCATAGAAAGCCTTTTTTTGTTTTTTTTATTTGGTTTCTAAATTGTCCCTGAAAAAATCATTTTATTTTATTTGGTTTCTAAATTCTTCCTGAAAAAATCATTTTATTTTATTTTGTTTCTAAAGTCTCCCTGAAAAAAAAAAAAAAAAATAGGTGGGAGATTAATATTGCCCTTTCTGCTTGTGTGCCAGTCTTGACTCCTGGGTGTGCCATCTCTCTCTCTCTCTGAAATTGTGGGCCATAGAAAGCCTATTTATTTTTTTTGCTTGATTTGGGTTCCCAAATATACCTGAAAAAATCACTACATCAATCATTGGGAGAAAAATATTGTCCTCTGGGCTTGTGTGCCACTCCTGACTCCTTTGTGTGCCATCTCTCACTCAGTGGGCCATAGAAAGCCTTTTTTTGTTTTTTTATTTGGTTTCTAAATTGTCCCTGAAAAAATCATTTTATTTTATTTGGTTTCTAAATTCTTCCTGAAAAAATCATTTTATTTTATTTTGTTTGTAAAGTCTCCCTGAAAAAAAAAAAAAATAAAACAGTGGGAGATTAATATTGCCCTTTCTGCTTGTATGCCAGTCTTGACTCCTGGGTGTGCCATCTCTCTCTCTCTCTCTCTCTCAAATTGTGGGCCATAGAAAGCCTATTTATTTTTTTGCTTGATTTGGGTTCCCAAATCTACCTGAAAAAATCACTACATCAATCAGTGCGAGAAAAATATTGTCCTCTGGGCTTGTGTGCCACTCCTGACTCCTGTGTGTGCCATCTCTCACTCAGTGGTCCATATTAAGCCTTTTTTTGTTTTTTTATTTGGTTTCTAAATTGTCCCTGAAAAAATCATTTTATTTTATTTGGTTTCTAAATTCTTCCTGAAAAAATCATTTTATTTTACTTTGTTTCTAAAGTCTCCCTGAAAAAAAAAAAAAAAAATAGGTGGGAGATTAATATTGCCCTTTCTGCTTGTGTGCCAGTCTTGACTCCTGGGTGTGCCATCTCTCTCTCTCTCAAATTGTGGGCCATAGAAAGCCTATTTTTTTTTTTGCTTGATTTGGGTTCCCAAATCTACCTGAAAAAATCACTACATCAATCAGTGGGAGAAAAATATTGGCCTCAGGGCTTGTGTGCCACTCCAGACTCCTGTGTGTGCCATCTCTCACTCAGTGGGCCATAGAAAGCCTATTGATTTTTTTGCTTGATTTGGGTTCTAAAATCTACCTGAAAAAATCACTACATCAATCAGTGGGGCATAGAAAGCCTTTTTTTTATTTATTTTTTTATTTGGTTTCTAAATTGTCCTTGAAAAAATCATTTTCTTTTATTTGGTTTCTAAATTCTTCCTGAAAAAATCATTTTATTTTATTTTGTTTCTAAAGTCTCCCTGAAAAAAAATAAATAAATAAAACAGTGGGAGATTAATATTGCCCTTTCTGCTTGTGTGCCAGTCTTGACTCCTGGGTGTGGCATCTCTCTCTCTCTCTCAAATTGTGGGCCATAGAAAGCCTATTTATTTTTTTGCTTGATTTGGGTTCCAAAATCTACCTGAAAAAATCACTACATCAATCAGTGGGACAAAAATATTGGCCTCTGGGCTTGTGTGCCACTCCTGACTCCTGTGTGTGCCATCTCTCACTCAGTGGGGCATAGAAAGCCTTTATTTTTTTTATTTTTATTTGGTTTCTAAATTGTCCTTGAAAAAATCATTTTATTTTATTTGGTTTCTAAATTCTTCCTGAAAATATTATTTTATTTTATCTTGTTTCTAAAGTCTCCCTGAAAAAAAAATAAAATAAAATAAAACAGTGGGAGATTAATATTGCCCTTTCTGCTTGTGTGCCAGTCTTGACTCCTGGGTATGCCATCTCTCTCTCTCTCTCTCTCTCTCAAATTGTGGGCCATAGAAAGCCTATTTATTTTTTTGCTTGATTTGGGTTCCAAAATCTACCTGAAAAAATCAGTACATCAATCAGTGGGAGAAAAATATTGTCCTCTGGGCTTGTGTGCCACTCCTGACTCCTGTGTGTGCCATCTCTCACTCAGTGGGCCATAGAAAGCCTTTTTTTGTTTTTTTATTTGGTTTCTAAATTGTCCCTGAAAAAATCATTTTATTTTATTTGGTTTCTAAATTCTTCCTGAAAAAATCATTTTATTTTATTTTGTTTCTAAAGTCTCCCTGAAAAAAAAAAAAAAAATAGGTGGGAGATTAATATTGCCCTTTCTGCTTGTGTGCCATTCTTGACTCCTGGGTGTGCCATCTCTCTCTCTCTCTCTCAAATTGTGGGGCATAGAAAGCCTATTTTTTTTTTGCTTGATTTGGGTTCCAAAATCTACCTGAAAAAATCAGTACATCAATCAGTGGGAGAAAAATATTGGCCTCTGGGCTTGTGTGCCACTCCTGACTCCTGTGTGTGCCATCTCTCACTCAGTGGGCCATAGAAAGCCTTTTTTTGTTTTTTTATTTGGTTTCTAAATTGTCCCTGAAAAAATCATTTTATTTTATTTTGTTTCTAAAGTCTCCCTGAAAAAAAAAAAAATAGGTGGGAGATTAATATTGCCCTTTCTGCTTGTGTGCCAGTCTTGACTCCTGGGTGTGCCATCTCTCTCTCTCTCTCTCAAATTGTGGGCCATAGAAAGCCTATTTATTTTTTTTGCTTGATTTGGGTTCCCAAATCTACCTGAAAAAATCAGTATATCAATCAGTGGGAGAAAAATATTGTCCTCTGGGCTTGTGTGCCACTCCTGACTCCTGTGTGTGCCATCTCTCACTCAGTGGGCCATAGAAAGCCTTTTTTTGTTTTTTTATTTGGTTTCTAAATTGTCCCTGAAAAAATCATTTTATTTTATTTGGTTTCTAAATTCTTCCTGAAAAAATAATTTTATTTTATTTTGTTTCTAAAGTCTCCCTGAAAAAAAAAAAAAAAAATAGGTGGGAGATTAATATTGCCCTTTCTGCTTGTGTGCCAGTCTTGACTCCTGGGTGTGCCATCTCTCTCTCTCTCTCTCTCAAATTGTGGGCCATAGAAAGCCTATTTATTTTTTTGCTTGATTTGGGTTCCCAAATCTACCTGAAAAAATCACTACATCAATCAGTGGGAGAAAAATATTGTCCTCTGGGCTTGTGTGCCACTCCTGACTCCTGTGTGTGCCATCTCTCACTCAGTGGGCCATAGAAAGCCTTTTTTTGTTTTTTTATTTGGTTTCTAAATTGTCCCTGAAAAAATCATTTTATTTTATTTGGTTTCTAAATTCTTCCTGAAAAAATCATTTTATTTTATTTTGTTTCTAAAGTCTCCCTGAAAAAAAAAAAAAAAAATAGGTGGGAGATTAATATTGCCCTTTCTGCTTGTGTGCCAGTCTTGACTCCTGGGTGTGCCATCTCTCTCTCTCTCTCAAATTGTGGGCCATAGAAAGCCTATTTTTTTTTTTGCTTGATTTGGGTTCCAAAATCTACCTGAAAAAATCAGTACATCAATCAGTGGGAGAAAAATATTGGCCTCTGGGCTTGTGTGCCACTCCTGACTCCTGTGTGTGCCATCTCTAACTCAGTGGGCCATAGAAAGCCTTTTTTTGTTTTTTTTATTTGGTTTCTAAATTGTCCCTGAAAAAATCATTTTATTTTATTTGGTTTCTAAATTCTTCCTGAAAAAATCATTTTATTTTATTTTGTTTCTAAAGTCTCCCTGAAAAAAAAAAAAAATAGGTGGGAGATTAATATTGCCCTTTCTGCTTGTGTGCCAGTCTTGACTCCTGGGTGTGCCATCTCTCTCTCTCTCTGAAATTGTGGGCCATAGAAAGCCTATTTATTTTTTTTGCTTGATTTGGGTTCCCAAATATACCTGAAAAAATCACTACATCAATCATTGGGAGAAAAATATTGTCCTCTGGGCTTGTGTGCCACTCCTGACTCCTTTGTGTGCCATCTCTCACTCAGTGGGCCATAGAAAGCCTTTTTTTGTTTTTTTATTTGGTTTCTAAATTGTCCCTGAAAAAATCATTTTATTTTATTTGGTTTCTAAATTCTTCCTGAAAAAATCATTTTATTTTATTTTGTTTCTAAAGTCTCCCTGAAAAAAAAAATAAATAAAACAGTGGGAGATTAATATTGCCCTTTCTGCTTGTATGCCAGTCTTGACTCCTGGGTGTGCCATCTCTATCTCTCTCTCTCTCAAATTGTGGGCCATAGAAAGCCTATTTATTTTTTTGCTTGATTTGGGTTCCCAAATCTACCTGAAAAAATCACTACATCAATCAGTGCGAGAAAAATATTGTCCTCTGGGCTTGTGTGCCACTCCTGACTCCTGTGTGTGCCATCTCTCACTCAGTGGTCCATATTAAGCCTTTTTTTGTTTTTTTATTTGGTTTCTAAATTGTCCCTGAAAAAATCATTTTATTTTATTTGGTTTCTAAATTCTTCCTGAAAAAATCATTTTATTTTATTTTGTTTCTAAAGTCTCCCTGAAAAAAAAAAAAAAAAATAGGTGGGAGATTAATATTGCCCTTTCTGCTTGTGTGCCAGTCTTGACTCCTGGGTGTGCCATCTCTCTCTCTCTCAAATTGTGGGCCATAGAAAGCCTATTTTTTTTTTGCTTGATTTGGGTTCCCAAATCTACCTGAAAAAATCACTACATCAATCAGTGGGAGAAAAATATTGGCCTCAGGGCTTGTGTGCCACTCCAGACTCCTGTGTGTGCCATCTCTCACTCAGTGGGCCATAGAAAGCCTATTGATTTTTTTGCTTGATTTGGGTTCTAAAATCTACCTGAAAAAATCACTACATCAATCAGTGGGGCATAGAAAGCCTTTTTTTTATTTATTTTTTTATTTGGTTTCTAAATTGTCCTTGAAAAAATCATTTTCTTTTATTTGGTTTCTAAATTCTTCCTGAAAAAATCATTTTATTTTATTTTGTTTCTAAAGTCTCCCTGAAAAAAAATAAATAAATAAAACAGTGGGAGATTAATATTGCCCTTTCTGCTTGTGTGCCAGTCTTGACTCCTGGGTGTGGCATCTCTCTCTCTCTCTCAAATTGTGGGCCATAGAAAGCCTATTTATTTTTTTGCTTGATTTGGGTTCCAAAATCTACCTGAAAAAATCACTACATCAATCAGTGGGACAAAAATATTGGCCTCTGGGCTTGTGTGCCACTCCTGACTCCTGTGTGTGCCATCTCTCACTCAGTGGGGCATAGAAAGCCTTTATTTTTTTTATTTTTATTTGGTTTCTAAATTGTCCTTGAAAAAATCATTTTATTTTATTTGGTTTCTAAATTCTTCCTGAAAATATTATTTTATTTTATCTTGTTTCTAAAGTCTCCCTGAAAAAAAAAATAAAATAAAATAAAACAGTGGGAGATTAATATTGCCCTTTCTGCTTGTGTGCCAGTCTTGACTCCTGGGTGTGCCATCTCTCTCTCTCTCTCTCAAATTGTGGGCCATAGAAAGCCTATTTATTTTTTTGCTTGATTTGGGTTCCAAAATCTACCTGAAAAAATCAGTACATCAATCAGTGGGAGAAAAATATTGTCCTCTGGGCTTGTGTGCCACTCCTGACTCCTGTGTGTGCCATCTCTCACTCAGTGGGCCATAGAAAGCCTTTTTTTGTTTTTTTATTTGGTTTCTAAATTGTCCCTGAAAAAATCATTTTATTTTATTTGGTTTCTAAATTCTTCCTGAAAAAATCATTTTATTTTATTTTGTTTCTAAAGTCTCCCTGAAAAAAAAAAAAAAAATAGGTGGGAGATTAATATTGCCCTTTCTGCTTGTGTGCCATTCTTGACTCCTGGGTGTGCCATCTCTCTCTCTCTCTCTCAAATTGTGGGGCATAGAAAGCCTATTTTTTTTTTTTGCTTGATTTGGGTTCCAAAATCTACCTGAAAAAATCAGTACATCAATCAGTGGGAGAAAAATATTGGCCTCTGGGCTTGTGTGCCACTCCTGACTCCTGTGTGTGCCATCTCTCACTCAGTGGGCCATAGAAAGCCTTTTTTTGTTTTTTTATTTGGTTTCTAAATTGTCCCTGAAAAAATCATTTTATTTTATTTTGTTTCTAAAGTCTCCCTGAAAAAAAAAAAAATAGGTGGGAGATTAATATTGCCCTTTCTGCTTGTGTGCCAGTCTTGACTCCTGGGTGTGCCATCTCTCTCTCTCTCTCTCAAATTGTGGGCCATAGAAAGCCTATTTATTTTTTTTGCTTGATTTGGGTTCCCAAATCTACCTGAAAAAATCAGTATATCAATCAGTGGGAGAAAAATATTGTCCTCTGGGCTTGTGTGCCACTCCTGACTCCTGTGTGTGCCATCTCTCACTCAGTGGGCCATAGAAAGCCTTTTTTTGTTTTTTTATTTGGTTTCTAAATTGTCCCTGAAAAAATCATTTTATTTTATTTGGTTTCTAAATTCTTCCTGAAAAAATCATTTTATTTTATTTTGTTTCTAAAGTCTCCCTGAAAAAAAAAAAAAAAATAGGTGGGAGATTAATATTGCCCTTTCTGCTTGTGTGCCAGTCTTGACTCCTGGGTGTGCCATCTCTCTCTCTCTCTCTCTCAAATTGTGGGCCATAGAAAGCCTATTTATTTTTTTGCTTGATTTGGGTTCCCAAATCTACCTGAAAAAATCACTACATCAATCAGTGGGAGAAAAATATTGTCCTCTGGGCTTGTGTGCCACTCCTGACTCCTGTGTGTGCCATCTCTCACTCAGTGGGCCATAGAAAGCCTTTTTTTGTTTTTTTATTTGGTTTCTAAATTCTTCCTGAAAAAATCATTTTATTTTATTTGGTTTCTAAAGTCTCCCTGAAAAAAAAAAAAAATAAAACAGTGGGAGATTAATATTGACATTTGTGCTTGAGTGACAGTCCTGCGTGTGTGGCATCTCTGTGATTTTGTGCCACAGAAAACAGAGTGTGTAACATTGTGCCTGATTTTCCTTGTGCTCTCACCAACCTGTAAAGGGATAATGAAATCATACTGAAGTTATAGGTCACCGTGTAAGTTGTTTGACAGCAACAAATAAAGTTACTTTGGTTAAGTTTTTAAAACAATGAGGAAGTCTGGTGCAAGAGGTCGTGGCCGTGGGCGTTCATTGTCAGCTGGTAATGATGGTAGTGGTAGTGGAGCATCAGGTGGTCGTGGGAAAAAAAATATTCCACCTAAGTCTGGAGCTGTGGAGCCAGGTTCGTCGTCTGGCTACACAAGGCCTCGAACGCTCTCTTTTCTGGGAGTAGGAAAACCGCTTTTAAAGCCGGAGCAGCAACAGCAAGTTTTGGCTTACCTTGCAGACTCAGCCTCTAGCTCTTTTGCCTCCTCTTCTGAAACTGGTAAATGTAAAAGCAGCGTGTCGCTTGTGGATGTTCACGGTCAGGGACAAGTCGCTTCCTTGTCCTCTTCAGCAAAAACAACAACAAGAGAGAAGGATGCAGCAGGCGACACAACGGGTTACTCCATGGAGCTCTTTACACATACCGTCCCTGGCTTAGAAAGTGAAACACTTAACAGGCCATGCCCATTACAAGTAGATTCTGACATGGAGTGCACTGATGCACAGCCACAGCCAGACTACTATGCTGGTCCTTTGACTCAGACCACAACATTGCCCTCTCAGGGTACTGATCCACAATCAGACCCTGATGAGACTATGTTGCCCCGTCACGAACGCTATACCACCGACCGACACGGTGACACAGACGAAGTTGCACACGAGCTAGAAGAGGAGGTAATAGATGACCCAGTTGTTGACCCCGATTGGCAGCCATTGGGGGAACAGGGTGCAGGCGGCAGTAGTTCAGAAGCGGAGGTGGAGGAGGGGCCGCAGCAGGCATCAACATCGCAACAGGTTCCATCTGCCGGGCCCATATCTGGCCCCAAACGCGTGGCAAAGCCAAAACCTGTTGGAGGACAGCGTGGCCATCCGGTTAAAGCTCAGTCTGAAATTCCTGAAAAGGGATCCGATGCTAGGAAGAGTGCAGTCTGGCATTTTTTTAAACAACATCCAATTGATCAGCGCAAAGTCATCTGTCAAAAATGTTCAACTAGCTTAAGCAGAGGTCAGAATCTGAAAAGTCTCAATACAAGTTGCATGCATAGACATTTAACCACCATGCATTTTCAAGCCTGGACTAACTACCAAACATCCCTTAAGGTTGTAGCACCCTCGGCCAATGAAGCTAGTCAGCAACGCAACATCCCTTCCGTCACTGTAAGGCCACCATTTTCCGCACCACCGGCAGTATCTGTGCAGGTTTCTTTGCCAGCCAAAAGCAGTCAGGGTCGGGGAATCACCAGTTTTGTAGGAGGAAATATTGCATCTAGGGCACCGGCGGAAACAATACCGTCTCCAACCGTCTCTCAGTCTGCCATGTCCACCGGCACACCCGCAAGTTCCACGATCTCCAGCTCTCCAGTCCAGCTCACCCTACATGAGACTCTGGTTAGAAAAAGGAAGTACTTATCCTCGCATCCGCGTACACAGGGTTTTAACGCCCACATAGCTAGACTAATCTCGTTAGAGATGATGCCCTACCGGTTAGTTGAAAGTGAAGCTTTCAAAGCCCTGATGGAGTACGCTGAACCACGCTACGAGCTACCCAGTCGACACTTTTTTTCCAGAAAAGCCATCCCAGCCCTGCACCAGCATGTTAAACAGCGCATCGTCCATGCACTCAGGCAATCTGTGAGTACAAAGGTGCACCTGACTACAGATGCATGGACCAGTAGGCATGGCCAGGGACGTTACGTGTCCATCACGGCACAGTGTCTCTGGCGGTGGTGGTGCGCACCCAACGTCAGACACACTGTTGTAACATGAGGGGCCCTGGGCCTGTACCGCCGGCCACAAGAGAGTTCACCCAACCCCAGGTCAAACATTTCTCTACCACTTCCACAGTTATCTCTCACACTTCCACCAATGTTTAGTCTATGCGCTGACATCCTTCCATTCCTGCCACTGACAATACCATTGTGTTGACATGTATGATGGTACTTAACATAGTCAGGGGCAGTGTCCTCTATTTACCACAGTAAATACTTTGCGCTAAATTAGTAGGTCTGAAACTACGCAGAGGATCCCACCCCTGAACCTAATGATTGCACCCTTTAGTGTTTTCATTTTGTTTTAATGCGAGACATTCACATTTATTTATTGTTTTGGACTACTAACTGGCAGACACTCATTACAATCGGCCTCCGCTGACCAGACCACTGCTGCCCGTCTACCCCTGGAACCAATTTTAAATTGCCTACAGCCAGCCCATTTTCTATGTTAGGCCTTCGAAGCCTGTTTGCGGCCTGTTCTTTCAACTACTACTACACTGACCTGTCTACTGCTGCCCGTGTACTCCTGGAACCAATTATAAAGTGCCTACAGCCTGTTCAATTTTATTATGTTAGGCCTTCGAAGCCTGTCTGCGGTCCCTCCTTCCACTAGACCTCCACTGACCAGACCACTGCTGCCCGTGTACCCCTGGAACCAATTTTAAATTGCCAACAGCCCTATTTTTTTATGTTAGGCCTTCGAAGCCTGTCTGCGGTCCCTCCTTCCACTAGGACTCCACTGACCATTCTACTGCTGCCCGTGTACCCCTGGAACCAATTTTAAATTGCCTACAGCCCAATTTTTTTATGTTAGGCCTTCGAAGCCTGTCTGCGGTCCCTCCTTCCACTAGGCCTCCACTGACCATTCTACTGCTGCCCGTGTACCCCTGGAACCAATTTTAAATTGCCTACAGCCAGCCCAATTTTTTTTATGTTAGGCCTTCGAAGCCTGTCTGCGGTCCCTCCTTCCACTAGGCCTCCACTGACCATTCTACTGCTGCCCGTGAACCCCTGGAACCAATTTTAAATTGCCAACAGCCCTATTTTGTTATGTTAGGCCTTCGAAGCCTGTCTGCGGTCCCTTCTTTCTACTACTACTACACTGACCAGACCATTGCTGCCCGTGTACCCCTGGAACCAAATTTAAATTGCCTACAGCCAGCCCAATTATTTTTATGTGAGGCATTCAAAGCCTGTCTGCGGTCCCTCCTTCCACTAGGCCTCCACTGCCCATTCTACTGCTGCCCGTGTACCCCTGGAACCAATTTTAAATTGCCTACAGCCCAATTTTTTTAATGTTAGGCCTTCAAAGCCTGTCTGCGGTCCCTCCTTCCACTAGGACTCCACTGACCATTCTACTGCTGCCCGTGTACCCCTGGAGCCAATTTTAAATTGCCAACAGCCCTATTTTGTTATGTTAGGCCTTCGAAGCCTGTCTGCGGTCCCTCCTTCCACAAGGCCTCCACTGACCATTCTACTGCTGCCCGTGTACCCCTGGAACCAATTTTAAATTGCCAACAGCCCTATTTTGTTATGTTACGCCTTCGAAGCCTGTCTGCGGTCCCTTCTTTCTACTGCTACTATTCTGACCAGACCATTGCTGCCCGTGTACCCCTGGAAGCAATTTTAAATTGCCAACAGCCCTATTTTGTTATGTTAGGCCTTCGAAGCCTGTCTGCGGTCCCTCCTTCCACTAGGACTCCACTGACCATTCTACTGCTGCCCGTGTACCCCTGGAACCAATTTTAAATTGCCAACAGCCCTATTTTGTTATGTTAGGCCTTCGAAGCCTGTCTGCGGTCCCTTCTTTCTACTACTCCTACACTGACCAGACCACTGCTGCCCGTGTACCCCTGGAACCTATTTTTTATTGCATAGAGCATCCTTTTTTTAATAGTAGGCGTACAAAGTCTGTCTGCGGTCCACTATTGAAATTGTCCTCCACTGCCCAGAGCAATGCTGCCTGTGTACCCCTGTAACTTTTTTAAGCTGCAGTGAGCCACAATTTTTGGTTTAAGGCCTACTACCTGTGTCTGTCTGCGCCACTCAATTCAGCTGTGTTCCTTTGAAAAAAGCTGAGCGTCAATAGTCTTGTTTTCAGCCTCTAGGAATTTTAAAACTGCATTAGGGGTACAACTTTGGTAGGGCCTACTAACGGTGTCTGCCGCCCCAAGGTGCGCCCCAGGTTTCGTCCACATTGCTTCGGTCTTCCGACTCTCGTTTAGTAGTTGTAGAAAACTACACTGCATTAGGCCTACAAATTGGGTATCAGGTGTAGAGAGATGGTGTGTTCCACTCCAAGGTGTTCCCCAGGTTTCCTCGCCATTGCTTCGATCTTAATGCTCTCGTTTAGTAGTTGTTGGAAACTACACTGCATTAGGCCTACAAATTGTGTATGGGGTGTAGAGACGGTGTGTTCCACTCCAAGGTGTTCTCCAGGTTGCCTTTACTGAGCTTCTATCTTCAGGCTCTCGTTTAGTAGTTGTTGGAAACTACACTGCATTAGGCCTACAAAATGGGTATGGGGTGTAGAGAGATGGTGTGTTACACTCCAAGGTGTTCCCCAGGTTTCCTCGCCATTACTTCGATCTTAATGCTCTCGTTTAGTAGTTGTTGGAAACTATACTGCATTAGGCTTACAAATTGTGTATGGGGTGTAGAGACGGTGTGTTCCACTCCAAGGTGTTCTCCAGGTTGCCTTTCCTGAGCTTCTATCTTCAGGCTCTCGTTTAGTAGTTGTTGGAAACTACACTGCATTAGGCCTACAAAATGGGTATGGGGTGTAGAGAGATGGTGTGTTCCACTCCAAGGTGTTCCCCAGGTTTCCTCGCCATTGCTTCGATCTTAATGCTCTCGTTTAGTAGTTGTTGGAAACTACGCTGCATTAGGCCTACAAATTGGGTATGGGGTGTAGAGAGATGGTGTGTTTCACTCCAAGGTGTTCCCCAGGTTTCCTCGCCATTGCTTCAATCTTAATGCTCTCGTTTAGTAGTTGTTGGAAACTACGCTGCATTAGGCCTACAAATTGGGTATGGGGTGTAGAGAGATGGTGTGTTACACTCCAAGGTGTTCCCCAGGTTTCCTCTCCATTGCTTCGATCTTCTGGCTCTCGTTTAGTAGTTGTTGGAAACTACACTGCATTAGGCCTACAAATTGGGTATGGGGTGTAGAGAGATGGTGTGTTCCACTCCAAGGTGTTCCCCAGGTTTCGTCCACATTGCTTCGGTCTTCCGACTCTCGTTTAGTAGTTGTAGAAAACTACACTGCATTAGGCCAACAAATTGGGTATGGGGTGTAGAGAGATGGTGTGTTACACTCCAAGGTGTTCCCCAGGTTTCGTCCACATTGCTTCGGTCTTCCGACTCTTGTTTAGTAGTTGTAGAAAACTACACTGCATTAGGCCTACAAATTGGGTGTGGGGTGTAGAGAGATGGTGTGTTCCACTCCAAGGTGTTCCCCAGGTTTCCTCGCCATTGCTTCGATCTTAATGCTCTCGTTTAGTAGTTGTTGGAAACTACACTGCATTAGGCCTACAAATTGGGTATGGGGTGTAGAGACGGTGTTTTCCACTCCAAGGTGTTCCCCAGGTTTCCTCGCCATTGCTTCGATCTTAATGCTCTCGTTTAGTAGTTGTTGGAAACTACGCTGCATTAGGCCTACAAAATGGGTATGGGGTGTAGAGAGATGGTGTGTTCCACTCCAAGGTGTTCCCCAGGTTTCCTCGCCATTGCTTCGATCTTAATGCTCTCGTTTAGTAGTTGTTGGAAACTACACTGCATTAGGCCTACAAATTGGGTATGGGGTGTAGAGACGGTGTGTTCCACTCCAAGGTGTTCTCCAGGTTGCCTTTCCTGAGCTTCTATCTTCAGGCTCTTGTTAAATAGTGGTTAAATGGAACAACTGCATTTGGCGTACTAGTTGGTTTGGGGCCTACTAACAGTGTCTGCCGCTCCCTGCTGTTCTCCTGGTTTCCTGTCCTGAAATTCCATTTTCAGGCTCTCGTTAAGTAGTTGTTAATGTTAGACTGCATTTGGCCTACTAGTTGGGTTGGGGCCTACTATCGGTGTCTGCCACTCCTTGCTGTTCTCCTCCACTGAACAAAGCTGTGCCGCCTGTTTACTACGGTTGCCAATTTTGAACTGCATTTCGACTACTTACTGATTTGGGCCTACTCTCTGTGTCAGCCTCTCATTCCAATTGTCCTCCACTGCAATGCCCCCTGGCATTTAGCCCACTTTATTCTTTGGGCCTATATCTGTGTTTCCTCCTCATCCTGCCCATTGCCCAGCCAGTGATAGATGAGTCTGCTTGTACATTGACCCATAACGCAAAATTCCCTGTGCACGCTACACAGCAAGATTGTGACCCTGCTGAAAGTCAGGTTCCTCTTCCCACATACCATACCACCTTACACGGGGACAAAGAGGAAGGTGCAGATGAAAGTGCAGGTTCCTTCATCAGGTGGGGGGAGGAATACTAGTTGGCGACGTCACTGGCACAGGGCCTCTCATAGTACACAAAAGTGTTGCTGCCGGTGGGAGGCGCCCCCGCCGTGCCAACACACCGCTGTACTTTGAGGGGCCCTGTGCCAGTGCCAATGCCAACGAGTGGGCCCCCCCTGCTTGCTCAGGATCTCAGCACTTGCAAAGTTGAAATACTTACCTCTCCCTGCTCCACTGCCGTGACGTGTTCCAGATTTCCTGGGCCCACTAATTACTTGAACCAGCCCTACCCCCCACAACTTTAGCCAAATGACCCCCAATTTCAAATGCCTTCCAATTATTATAAGGTAAATTACGATTGACAAGCTTCTGTAACAAGAATGGATGTTTTTGCCATTAAAATGGGCAGTGTAGGTGTTTTCCTGGCCTCCACTCACTGCCGACTATGCTCCCTCATTGACTTGCATTGGGTTTCGTGTTTCGGGCGATACCCGACTTTTCGCGATAATCGGCCGATTCCACTCGACTCGACTTCTAAGATAGTCAGGTTTCGTGAAAGGTCAAGGTCGCTCAACCCTAGTCCTCACTATGCATATCCTCCTGCCAGGTTGGGTCAGTCACTATGTCATGCACCACCTCGTCTTCCACATCCGCACCCTGCTCCTCCTCCTGACTTTCTGGCAATTGTGTCTCATCATCGTCCACCTCTTGTGACACTTTCCCACCATCGCCTTCGTGTGACTGGGGCTGGTCAAAGCTTTGGGCAGCTCTACTTGCGATCTCATCTTTCCCCACTTCAAGTTGACCGGCAGAGATTTCTGAATCTTGAAATGGAAAACTGAACAGTTCTCAAGCGTGTCCAAGTGTGGGATCAGTTGTCTCATGGCACTCGGCATGGTGGGAGGAAGGAGGATCAGGGTGAGGAATATCCTGGCCACACTCATGGCTACTCAGACTTGACTGTGTGGAAGACAAGATGGTGGTGGCGGCAAAGTGACTGGAAGCATTATCCGCTATCCAACCAACAACCATTTCACACTGCTCTGGCTTCAATAGTGGTGTGCTGCGGTCCCCTGGGACCTGGGACAGGAAGGTCGAGCGAGAAGATGTGGGTCTTTGTTATTGTCCACTTTCCCCTTGCCCACGGCATCGTCCTCTGGATGCACCATCAGCATCACGTCCGCTTCCCCTTCCCCCGTGCCCCTTGCCTTGCCCATTATTAAATGGACTACTGCACTATTTCAAATGCTCAACACAAATGTCTTTATTAGTAGCGAAATAATATGTGATCAGTATGCCTGCAGATGTACGATTTTTCAAATCCAAACACCAGTCAGGCCTCGGCCTGACCTAACAGACTTTATTCAATTTTTTATTTTTTTTAAAGTTAATTTATGCAAAATAGCGCTGTATAGGATTTGAGTATCTCACAGCCAAAAAATAAGTACACCGACCTCCAATGCCGAAACTTGGAGCAGAGATATATGACGGCTGTAACAGAAATACCACACTGGCAAATCTGTGGCCTTTCAAAAATTTTTTAGGCTGAATAGCGCTGTATAGAATTTGAATATCACACAGCCAAAAAATAAGTACACCGCCCTCCAATGCCATAACTTGGAGCAGAGATATATGACGGCTGCAACAGAAATGCCACACTGGCAAATCTGTGGCCTTTCAATTTTCTTTTAGTCGAAATAGTGCTGTATAGAATTTGACTATCAGACAGCCCCCAAAAAAATGCTCCGGCCTCCAATGACCAAACTTGGAGCACGCAGATATATGAGGACTTTTTCGGTTAATTGAAAACACCAAACAAAAAGGGGGCACAAAGGTAGCACACAAAACTATGCTACGTATGCCTGACAAACTGTAATTTTTCAACAGGCCTCATTCTGACAGAACAGACTGTATTTTTTTTTTTTTGGGGGGGGTGGAATTTTTGAAAAAAAAAAAAAAGGTACCGTATATACTCGAGTATAAGCCGACCCGAGTATAAGCCGACCCCCCTAATTTTGCCACAAAAAACTGGGAAAACTTATTGACTCGAGTATAAGCCTAGGGTGGAAATGCAGCATTTACCGGTGAATTTCAAAAATAAAAATAGATAATTATTTCCCC
Source organism: Ranitomeya imitator (assembly GCF_032444005.1). Taxonomy (NCBI): domain Eukaryota; kingdom Metazoa; phylum Chordata; class Amphibia; order Anura; family Dendrobatidae; genus Ranitomeya; species Ranitomeya imitator. The sequence goes on from NC_091285.1 coordinate 179,896,182, forward strand.
ATAGCTGTGCCATATAGTGCTCTGCACCGTTCATATTTCCCCATAGCTGTGCCCCATACAGTGCTCTGCACCGTTCATATATCCTCATAGCTGTGCCCCATACAGTGCTCTGCACCGTTCATATATCCTCATGGCTGTGCCCCATACAGTGCTCTGCACCGTTCATATATCCTCATGGCTGTGCCCCATACAGTGCTCTGCACCGTTCATATATCCTCATAGCTGTGCCCCATACAGTGCTCTGCACCGTTCATATATCCTCATAGCTGTACCCCATACAGTGCTCTGCACCGTTCATATATCCTCATAGCTGTGCCCCATACAGTGCTCTGCACCGTTCATATATCCTCATAGCTGTGCCCCATACAGTGCTCTGCACCGTTCATATATCCTCATAGCTGTGCCCCATACAGTGCTCTGCACCGTTCATATATCCTCATAGATGTGCCCCATACAGTGCTCTGCACCGTTCATATATCCTCATAGCTGTACCCCATACAGTGCTCTGCACCGTTCATATATCCTCATAGCTGTGCCCCATACAGTGCTCTGCACCGTTCATATATCCTCATAGATGTGCCCCATACAGTGCTCTGCACCGTTCATATATCCTCATAGCTGTGCCCCATACAGTGCTCTGCACCGTTCATATATCCTCATAGCTGTACCCCATACAGTGCTCTGCACCGTTCATATATCCTCATAGCTGTGCCCCATACAGTGCTCTGCACCGTTCATATATCCTCATAGCTGTGCCCCATACAGTGCTCTGCACCGTTCATATATCCTCATAGCTGTGCCCCATACAGTGCTCTGCACCGTTCATATATCCTCATAGCTGTGCCCCATACAGTGCTCTGCACCGTTCATATATCCTCATAGCTGTACCCCATACAGTGCTCTGCACCGTTCATATATCCTCATAGCTGTACCCCATACAGTGCTCTGCACCGTTCATATATCCTCATAGCTGTGCCCCATACAGTGCTCTGCACCGTTCATATATCCTCATAGCTGTGCCCCATACAGTGCTCTGCACCGTTCATATATCCTCATAGCTGTGCCCCATACAGTGCTCTGCACCGTTCATATATCCTCATAGCTGTGCCCCATACAGTGCTCTGCACCGTTCATATATCCTCATAGCTGTACCCCATACAGTGCTCTGCACCGTTCATATATCCTCATAGATGTGCCCCATACAGTGCTCTGCACCGTTCATATATCATCATAGCTGTACCCCATACAGTGCTCTGCACCGTTCATATATCCTCATAGCTGTACCCCATACAGTGCTCTGCACCGTTCATATATCCTCATAGCTGTGCCCCATACAGTGCTCTGCACCGTTCATATATCCTCATAGCTGTGCCCCAAACAGTGCTCTGCACCGTTCATATATCCTCATAGCTGTGCCCCATACAGTGCTCTTCACCATTCATATATCCTCATAGATGTGCCCCATACAGTGCTCTGCACCATTCATATATCCTCATAGATGTGCCCCATACAGTGCTCTGCACCGTTCATATATCCTCATAGCTGTGCCCCATACAGTGCTCTTCACCATTCATATATCCTCATAGATGTGCCCCAAACAGTGCTCTGCACCGTTCATATATCCTCATAGCTGTGCCCCATACAGTGCTCTGCACCGTTCATATATCCTCATAGCTGTGCCCCATACAGTGCTCTGCACCATTCATATATCCTCATAGCTGTGCCCCATATAGTGCTCCGCACCGGTCATTTTGTCCCATAGATGCTCCACATAAATCTGTGCCACCGCCGCCGCTGCCGCTGCTGCAATAAAAAAAAAACAAAACACATACTCACCTTTCTTGCTTGCAGCTCCCCAGCGTCCGGTCCCGGCGTCTCTCTCCGCACTGACTGATCAGGCAGAGGGCGCCGCGCACACTATATGTGTCATCGCGCCCTCTGAAATGAACAGTCAGAGCGGAGCGACGCCGGGAAGATGGATCGGTGCCCGGCGGCTGGAACGCGGACAGGTGAATATTACATACTTACCTGCTCCCAGCGCTCCTGACGCTCCCTCTGCCTGTCACAGCTGTCTTCGGTGCCGCAGCCTCTTTCTCTATCAGTGGTCACCGGCACCGCTGATTAGAGAAATGAATACGCGGCTCCACCCCTATGGGAGGTGGAGCCGCCTATTAATTTTTCTAATGAGCGGTCCCACGTGACCGCTGAAGAGGGGAAGAAGCTGCAGCACAGAAGACCGTGGGACGGCAGGGGGAGCGCCAGGATCGCTGGGACTAGGTAAGTATACCTCAGCGCCCTCTCCCCCTCACCCGCCGACCCCACCGCTACCGTGACTCGAGTATAAGCCGAGAGGGGCACTTTCAGCCCAAAAATTTGGGCTGAAAATCTCGGCTTATACTCGAGTATATACGGTATATAGACAGTAAATAAGCTGCAGCAGCAGCAGGCAGTTATGGAGCTTTGGGAAGGATGCAGTGGGACCAATGGACACATATACAGTGCCTGCAGGCCTTGCACTGATGTGGCTATGCTGTGCCGTGCCATGCCTACCTAGTGCTGCAATATCGCGACCCATGAATTAGACCTAAAAAGGACTGTTGGTTTCTCAGGAGTTGTGGATGTAAGAGTTGCAAACCTACACTAACTCTAAAATCACGATTCTGACCCTATCTTGGCAGCAACTCTCCCTACTCTCGCTGAAACAGGAACAGAATGCGGTGAGCAGGGCGGCACCTGGTCTCTTTTACTCGGGATGATGCTGAGCGGCCCAGCCAATCACTGCACGACCACAACAAAGATGGCTGCGGTGTCTCATGGCTTGGCAGACAATCACTGCACCGTGATTGGGTCTCTAAAGTCCACCAAAACTGCTGGGTGGAGACTGCAGTTACCACTGAATAATCCCGGAAATGCTCACTGCTCGCCGTGTACGCCGAGCATAGCGATACTTGGGCGAGTAACGAGTAGTGGCCAGCACGTTCGCTCATCACTAATAGGCCAAACATGTCTAGGTTACGTTTTATCTAAGTGGTAAAAAAAAATCCAAACTTTGCTAAAAAAAAAAAAAATTGTGCAATTTTCCAATACCCGCAGTGTCTCCATTTTTCGTGACCTGGGGTCGGGTGAGGGCTTATTAGTGTATTGAGCTAATGTTTTTAGTGATATCATTTTGGTACAGATACGTTCTTTTGATCGCCCGTTATTGCCTTTTAATGCAATGTCGCGGTGATCAAAAAAACGTAATTCTGATGTTTCTAATTTTTTTATCGTTATGCTGTTTAGCGATCAGGTTAATGATTTTTTTATTGATAGATCGGGCGATTCTGAACGTGGCAGTACCAAATATGTGCAGGTTTGATTTTTTTTATTGTTTTATTTTTAATGGGGCGAAAGGGGGGTGATTTAAACTTTTATTTAATTTTTTTTTTTTCACATTTTTTTAAACTTTTTTTTTCTTTTGCCATGCTTCAATAGCCTCCATGGGAGGCTAGAAGAGGGCATAGCCTGATCGGCTCTGCTACATAGCAGTGATCATCAGATCGCTCCTATGTAGCTGAATTACAGGCGTGCTATGAGCGCCGACCACAGGGTGGCGCTCACAGCAAGCCAGCATCAGCAACCATAGAGGTCTCAAGGAGGCCTCTGGTTGCTATGCTGATGCATCACTGACCAGCAATCATGTGACGGGGGTCGGCGATGCTCTAATTTCCGGCCCGATGGCCGGAAGCGCAGGTTAAATGCCGCTGTCAGCATTTGACCGCGGCATTTAACTAGTTAATAGCGGCAGGTGAATCTCAATTTCACCCGCCGCTATTGCGGGCACATGTCAGCTGTTCAAAACAGCTGACATGTCCAGGCTTTGATGCGGGCTCACTGCCGGAGCCCACATAAAAGCAGGGGATCTGACCTCCACAGTAATAGTACGGTGGAGGTCAGTAAGGGGTTAAACTGAACTACTTGGGTCAAACGTTTGGAATATCCTTCCACAAGCTTCTAACAATAGTTGGTTGGAATTTTGGGCCCATTCCTCGAGTCCAGACCAAACTGGTGTAACTGATCCAGGTTTCTAGGTGGCCTTTGCCGATAAATTTTCAATAGGATTGAGATCAGGGCTTTGTGATGGCCACTCCAAAACATTGACTTTGTTATCCTTAAGCCACTTTGTTACCATTTTGGCAGTATGCTTTGGGTCATTGTCCATTTGAAAGACCCATTTCTGCACAAGCTTTAACTTCCTGGCTGATGTCTTGAGATGTTACTTCAGTATTGCCACATAACCTTCTATTCTCATGATGCCATCTATTTTGTGAAGTGCACCAGTTCCTCCTGCAGTAAAACAACCCCACAACATGATGCTGCCCCCCCTCCCCGTGTTTCACAGTTGGGATGTTGTGGTTATGCTTCCAAGCTTCTCCCTGTTTCCTCCAAATGTAATGATGGTTATTATGCCCAAAAAGTTCAATTTTAGTTTTGTCAGACCTCAGGACATGGACGATGTTTCCAAAAATTAAGGTCTTTGTTCCTGTGTGCATTTGTAACATTAATCTGGCTTATTTCTCTTTCTTTTGGAGTAATGGCTTCTTCCTGGCAGAGTGGCCTTTCAGTTCATGTTGATACAGTACTTGTTTCACTGTGGATATTGACACAATCTTACCAGCTTACACCATCATCTTCACAAGGTCTTTTGCTTTTGTCCTTGGATTGATATGCACATCTCTGGGACACCGAACCCATCTCCTTCCCTTGTGGTATGATGGCTGGACATTCCCATCTGGTTTGTAGTTGCATATAATTGTTTGTACAGATGAACGAGGCACCTTCAGGTATCTTAAAATTGTGCCCAAGGATGAGCCAGACTTGTGCAAGTCCACAATTCTCTTCCTGATATCTTGGCTGATTTCTTGAGACTTTCCCATGATTCTACATAAAGAAGCAGTGTGTTTCAGGTGTGCATTAAAATATGTCAACAGGTGTGTCTCTAATTAACTCAGATGTTGGCAAAAATCTATCAGAAGCTTCCAAACACATGACATCATCACATGGACAGTCCAGAATTGTTTAAAGGCATAGTAATCTTAGTGTATGTAAACTTTTGACTTTGCAGTAAGTAATACAAATGCCTTAAAACATTCTCTCATTATTCTGGCATTTGGCAAATATTAATAATTATGGTAATCCTTATTGACCAAAAACGTGAAACGTTTATTCTGATTTCATGTCACATATTGAGAAAAACATGTATATGTGTCTTTTTATATAGTGTATGGAAACTTCTAGTTTCAACTGTATATGGATTTATTAAAACTACAGTAAAATAGTCTTCATAAATATAAAAATGAGTCTACAGTCTATATATACATATTTCAGGTGTTATGATTGAGCAAAAGACAACAGAACTATGAAACTGCTATACTGATCCATATTTTACATTATGACAATTTACATATTACAAATGTGTATTGGTATCATATCTTTAATATGGAGGAAAATAATGCTCTCTTTCCTGCTACTCCTGATTATTTGAAGAAATTGAGGCAACTCAGTAAACACACAGACAAGCAAAGTGATGCCTCTGCAGTTCTACGTAGACGCAGTGCAGATTTAACTATGTGAAGATGGATGCACTGGGGGGCAAAGGTTGCTGAAAAAAAGACATAAAAGTGCAAGAAAGGAAATTTGTATTGAGTTTAGTCTGTACATTACCAATAGATAAGCTAATACTGAGCTATGTGAAAAATAATCTGATTGTGAGAGTAACACTTTAACCATGTAATTTGTAACAGAACGTTAAGAACATCAAGGAAAATATTTAACTCTAAATGAAACATGTCCTATAAAGTGGGGCATAAAATCTTTGTGTTGCTACCATTTGTCACTGACTGTCAACAGTAGCTAGATGTCTATGTGAATTTGTGTATTTCTAGGTCTTCTCAGAGCATTTGCCAGAGATTTTAGCTACAGTGCCACTAGGGAGAAACTTGTCAACGGCGGTATTGTGTGGGAAAAATGGAGAACGTCAATGATCCAACACAAAGTCTTAGATTTATGACGTCTTGTTGGAAAACTTTGAACCTCTAAAGATTTATAATAATTGACTGAGATCAATAATCCTTTTATAAGGCTATACTGTATATAAAATAGATATCTAGTTATAAATTCTTGAACAGGATTCTTATTTGAAGTGAGCCATTTGTGAGAATCTCAGACAAGAGGACACATTGCTTGTGGATTGACTTTTCTCTTCTGTATATCTATGGTCAATAGAAACTGATCATTTTTGCTCAATAAGTACAAAATCACATTTGAGTAGTTATAGTTAAAGGGAAGGTGCCATCAGTTTTCTTGCAGTTTGTTTTTCTTGTGAATTTAAGCTTAACCCCTTAAGCCCCGAGGGTGGTTTGCACGTTAATGACCGGGCCAATTTTTACAATTCTGACCACTGTCCCTTTATGAGGTTATAACTCTGGAACGCTTCAACGGATCTTGGCGATTCTGACATTGTTTTCTCGTGACGTATTGTACTTCATGATAGTGGTAAAAATTTTTTGATATAACTTGCGTTTATTCGTGAAAAAATGGAAATTTGGCAAAAATTTTGAAAATTTCGCAATTTTCCAACTTTGAATTTTTATACCCTTAAATCACAGAGATATGTCATGCAATATACTTAATAAATAACATTTCCCACATGTCTACTTTACATCAGCACAATTTTGGAACCAAAATTTTTTTTTGTTAGGGAGTTATAAGGGTTAAAAGTTCACCAGCAATTTCTCATTTTTGCAACACCATTTTTTTTTTAGGGACCACATCTCATTTGAAGTCATTTTGAGGGGTCTATATGATAGAAAATACCCAAGTGTGACATCATTCTAAAAACTACACCCCTCAAGGTGCTCAAAACCACATTCAAGAAGTTTATTAACCCTTCAGGTGTTTTACAGGAATTTTTGGAATGTTTAAATAAAAATAAACATTTAACTTTTTTTCACACAAAATTGAATTCAGCTCCAATTTGTTTTATTTTACCAAAAGTAACATGAGAAAATGGATCCCAAAAGTTGTTGTACAATTTGTCCTGAGTACGTTGATATGTGGGGATAAACCACTGTTTGGGCGCATGGCAGAGCTCGGAAGGAAAGGAGCGCCATTTGACTTTTCAATGCAAAATTGACTGGAATTGAGATGGGACGCCATGTTGCGTTTCGAGAGCCCCTGATGTGCCTAAACATTGAAACCCCCCACAAGTGACACCATTTTGGAAAGTAGACCCCTTAAGGAACTTATCTAGATGTGTGGTGAGCACTTTGACCCACCAAGTGCTTCATAGAAGTTTATAATGCAGAGCCGTAAAAATAAAAAATCATATTTTTTCACAAAAATGATATTTTTGCCCCCAATTTTTTATTTTCCCAAGGGTAAGAGAAGAAATTAGACCACAAAAGTTGTTGTGTAATTTGTCCTGAGTACGCTGATACCCCATATGTGGGTGTAAACCATTGTTTGGGCGCATGGCAGAGCTCGGAAGGGAAGGAGCGCCAATTGACTTTTCAATGCAAAATTGACTGGAATTGAGATGGGACGCCATGTTGCGTTTGGAGAGCCCCTGATGTGCCTAAACATTGAAACCACCCAAAAGTGACACCATTTTGGAAAGTAGACCCCCTAAGTGTTTCACTACAGTTTATAACGCAAAGCCGTGAAAATAAAAATTCTTTTTTTTTTTTTTTCACAAAAATGATTTTTTAGTCCCCAGTTTTGTATTTTCACAAGGGTAACAGGATAAATTGGACCCCAAAAGTTGTTGTCCAATTTGTCCTGAGTACGCTGATACCCCATATGTGGGGGGGAAGCACTGTTTGGGCGCATGGCAGAGCTCGGAAGGGAAGGAGCGCCATTTGGAATACAGACTTGGATTGGTCTGCAGGCGTCACGTTGCATTTGCAGAGCCCCTGATGTACCCAAACAGTAGAAACCCCCACAGGTGACCCCATATTGGAAACTAGACCCCCCAAGGAACTTATCTAGATGTGTTGTGAGAACTTTGAACCCCCAAGTTTTTCACTACAGTTTATAACGCAGAGCCGTGAAAATAAAAATTCTTTTTTTTTCACAAAAATGATTTTTTTAGTCCCCAGTTTTGTATTTTCACAAGGGTAACAGGATAAAGTGGACCCCAAAAGTTGTTGTCCAATTTGTCCTGAGTACGCTGATACCCCATATGTGGGGTGAAGCACTGTTTGGGCGCATGGCAGAGCTCGGAAGGGAAGGAGCGCCATTTGGAATACAGACTTAGATGGATTGGTCTGCAGGCGTCACGTTGCATTTGCAGAGCCCTTGATGTACCCAAACAGTAGAAACCCCCCACAAGTGACTCCATATTGGAAACTAGACCCCCCAAGGAACTTATCTAGATGTGTTGTGAGAACTTTGAACCCCCAAGTTTTTCACTACAGTTTATAACGCAGAGCCGTGAAAATAAAAATTCTTTTTTTTTTCACAAAAATGATTTTTTAGTCCCCAGTTTTGTATTTTCACAAGGGTAACAGGATAAATTGGACCCCAAAAGTTGTTGTCCAATTTGTCCTGAGTACGCTGATACCCCATATGTGGGGGGAAGCACTGTTTGGGCGCATGGCGGAGCTCGGAAGAGAAGGAGCGCCATTTGGAATACAGACTTAGATGGATTGGTCTGCAGGCGTCACGTTGCATTTGCAGAGCCCCTGATGTACCCAAACAGTACAAACCCCCCACAAGTGACCCTATATTGGAAACTAGACCTCCCAAGGAACCTATCTAGATGTGTTGTGAGAACTTTGAACCCCCAAGTGTTTCACTGCAGTTTACAACGCAGAGCCGCAAAAATAAAAAAAATCTTATTTTTCCCAGAAAAATGATTTTTAGCCCCCCACATTTTTATTTTCCCAAGGATAACAAGAGAACTTGGACCCCAAAAGTTGTTGTCCAATTTGTCCTGAGTACGCTGATACCCCATATGTTGGGGTAAACCCCTGTTTGGGCGCACCGGAGAGCTCGGAAGGGAAGGAGCACTGTTTTACTTTTTCAACGCAGAATTGGCTGGAATTGAGATCGGACGCCATGTCGCGTTTGGAGAGCCCCTGATGTGCCTGAACAGTGGAAACTCCCCAATTCTACCTGAAACCCTAACCCTAACACACCCCTAATTCTAATCCCAACCCTAATCCCAACCGTAAATATAATCCAAACCCTAACCCTAACTTTAGCCCCAACCCTAACCCTAACTTTAGCCCCAACCCTAACCCTAACTTTAGCCCCAACCCTAACCCTAACTTTAGCTCCAACCCTAACCCCAACCCTAGCACCAACCCTAACCCTAGCCCTAACCCTAGCCCTAATCCTAGCCCCAACTCTAACCCCAACTCTAGCCCCAACCCTAGCCCCAACCCTAGCCCTAACCCTAGCCCTAACCCTAGCCCCAACCCCAACCCTAGCCCCAACCCTAGCCCTAACTCTAGCCCTAACCCTAGCCCCAACCCTAGCCCCAACCCTAGCCCTAACCCTAGCCCTAACCCTAGCCCTGATGGGAAAATGGAAATAAATACATTTTTTTAATTTTATTATTTTTCCCTAACTAAGGGGGTGATGAAGGGGGGTTTGATTTACTTTTATAGCGTTTTTTATATCGGATTTTTATGATTGGCAGCCGTCACACACTAAAATACGCTTTTTTTATAGCAAAAAAGTTTTTGCGTCTCCACATTTTGAGACCTATAATTTTTCCATATTTTTGTCCACAGAGTCATGTGAGGTCTTGTTTTTTGCGGGACGAGTTGACGTTTTTATTGGTAACATTTTTGGACACGTGACAGTTTTTGATCACTTTTTATTCCAATTTTTGTGAGGCAGAATGACCAAAAACCAGCTATTCATGAATTTCTTTTGGGGGAGGCGTTTATACCGTTCCGCGTTTGGTGAAGTGGATGTAGCAGTTTTATTCGTCGGGTCAGTACGATTACAGCGATACCTCATTTATATCATTTTTTTATGTTTTGGCGCTTTTATACGATAAAAGCTATTTTATAGAAAAAATAATTATTTTGGCATCGCTTTATTCTCAGGACTATAACTTTTTTATTTTTTTGCTTATTATGCTTTATGGCTGCTCATTTTTTGCGGGACAAGATGACGTTTTCAGCGGTACCATGGTTATTTAGATCCGTCTTTTTGATCGCGTGTTATTCCACTATTTGTTTGGCGGTACGATAATAAAGCGTTGTTTTTTGGCTCGTTTTTTTTTTTTTTTCTTACGGTGTTCACTGAAGGGGTTAACTAGTGGGACAGTTTTATAGGTCGGGTCGTTACGGACGCGGCGATACTAAATATGTGTACATTTATTGTTTTGTTTTTTTTTTTAGATAAAGAAATGTATTTATGGGAATAATATTTTTTTTTTAATTTATTTATTTAGTAATTTTTTTTTTTTTTTTTTACACATGTGGAAATTTTTTTTTTTAACTTTTTTACTTTGTCCCAGGGGGGGACATCACAGATTGCCGATCTTACAGTTTGCACAGCACTCTGTAAGATCGGCGATCTCATTCATCGCTGCAGCGTTACCAAGTGCCTGCAGGCGACCCGGAAGTGCTCCCTGCAGGACCCGGATGCAGCCCCACGGCCATTTTGGATCCGTGGACTGCAGGGAGAAGACGCTCGGTACACGGTGAGTACATCACCGTGTACCGATCGTCTCAGGGAAGCACGCAGGGAGCCCCCTCCCTGCGCGATGCTTCCCTGTACCGCCGGCACATCGCGATCATGATTGATCGCGGTGTGCCGGGGGTTAATGTGCCGGGGGCGGTCCGTGACCGCACCTGGCACATAGTGCCGGATGTCAGCTGCGATAGTCAGCTGACACCCGGCCGCGATCGGCCGTGCTCCCCCCGTGAGCGCGGCCGATCGCATATGACGTACTATCCCGTCACTGGGAATTAAGTCCCAGGGCACCTCGACGGGATAGTACGTCATATGGAATTAAGAGGTTAAAATTGTAAATAAAAAGTATTAATGCAATGTTTGCACTGTTTGCAAACATTTCTATATGAAAATTATTATATATTTTCTTGCAAATATATATATATATATATATATATATATATATATACAATGCCTACAAGTAGTATTCAACCCCCTGCAGATTTAGCAGGTTTAATAAGATGCAAATAAGTTAGAGCCTCCAAACTTCAAACAAGAGCAGGATTTATTAACAGATGCATAAATCTTACAAACCAAAAAGTTTTGTTGCTCAGTTACATTTTTATAAATTTTAAACATAAAAGTGTGGGTCAATTATTATTCAACCCCTAGGTTTAATATTTTGTGGAATAACCTTTGTTTGCAATTACAGCTAATAATCGTCTTTTATAAGACCTGATCAGGCCGGCACAGGTCTCTGGAGTTATCTTGGCCCACTCCTCCATGCAGATCTTCTCCAAGTTATCTAGGTTCTTTGGGTGTCTCATGTGGACTTTAATCTTTAGCTCCTTCCACAAGATTTCAATTGGGTTAAGGTCAGGAGACTGACTAGGCCACTGCAACACCTTGATTTTTTGCCTCTTGAACCAGGCCTTGGTTTTCTTGGCTGTGTGCTTTGGGTCGTTGTCTTGTTGGAAGATGAAATGACGACCCATCTTAAGATCCTTGATGGAGGAGCGGAGGTTCTTGGCCAAAATCTCCAGGTAGGCCGTGCTATCCATCTTCCCATGGATGCGGACCAGATGGCCAGGCCCCTTGGCTGAGAAACAGCCCCACAGCATGATGCTGCCACCACCATGCTTGACTGTAGGGATGGTATTCTTGGGGTCGTATGCAGTGCCATCCAGTCTCCAAACGTCACGTGTGTGGTTGGCACCAAAGATCTCGATCTTGGTCCCATCAGACCAGAGAACCTTGAACCAGTCAGTCTCAGAGTCCTCCAAGTGATCATGAGCAAACTGTAGACGAGCCTTGACATGACGCTTTGAAAGTAAAGGTACCTTACGGGCTCGTCTGGAACGGAGACCATTGCGGTGGAGTATGTTACTTATGGTATTGACTGAAACCAATGTCCCCACTGCCATGAGATCTTCCCAGAGCTCCTTCCTTGTTGTTCTTGGGTTAGCCTTGACTCTTCGGACAAGCCTGGCCTCAGCACGGGAGGAAACTTTCAAAGGCTGTCCAGGCCGTGGAAGGCTAACAGTAGTTCCATAAGCCTTCCACTTCCGGATGATGCTCCCAACAATGGAGACAGGTAGGCCCAACTCCTTGGAAAGGGTTTTGTACCCCTTGCCAGCCTTGTGACCCTCAGCGATCTTGTCTCTGATGGCCTTGGAATGCTCCTTTGTCTTTCCCATGTTGACCATGTATGAGTGCTGTTCACAATTTTGGGGAGGGTCTTAAATAGTCAGAAAAGGCTGGAAACAGAGCTAATTAATCCAAACATGTGAAGCTCATTGTTCTTTGTGCCTGAACTACTTCTTAATACTTTAGGGGAACCAAACAGAATTCTGGTGGGTTGAGGGGTTGAATAATAAATAACACTCTGAAAAGACTTTTCACAATTTAAAAAAAAAAATAAACAAAGAAATAACATTCTTTTTTGCTGCAGTGCATTTCACACTTCCAGGCTGATCTACAGTCCAAATGTCACAATGCCAAGTTAATTCCAAATGTGTAAACCTGCTAGATCTGCAGGGGGTTGAATACTACTTGTAGGCACTGTATATACAGTGGGGCAAAAAAGTATTTAGTCAGTCAGCAATAGTGCAAGTTCCACCACTTAAAAAGATGAGAGGCGTCTGTAATTTACATCATAGGTAGACCTCAACTATGGGAGACAAACTGAGAAAAAAAAATCCAGAAAATCACATTGTCTGTTTTTTTATCATTTTTTTTGCATATTATGGTGGAAAATAAGTATTTGGTCAGAAACAAACAATCAAGATTTCTGGCTCTCACAGACCTGTAACTTCTTCTTTAAGAGTCTCCTCTTTCCTCCACTCATTACCTGTAGTAATGGCACCTGTTTAAACTTGTTATCAGTATAAAAAGACACCTGTGCACACCCTCAAACAGTCTGACTCCAAACTCCACTATGGTGAAGACCAAAGAGCTGTCAAAGGACACCAGAAACAAAATTGTAGCCCTGCACCAGGCTGGGAAGACTGAATCTGCAATAGCCAACCAGCTTGGAGTGAAGAAATCAACAGTGCGACAATAATTAGAAAATGGAAGACATACAAGACCACTGATAATCTCCCTCGATCTGGGGCTCCACGCAAAATCCCACCCCGTGGGGTCAGAATGATCACAAGAACGGTGAGCAAAAATCCCAGAACCACGCGGGGGGACCTAGTGAATGAACTGCAGAGAGCTGGGACCAATGTAACAAGGCCTACCATAAGTAACACACTACGCCACCATGGACTCAGATCCTGCAGTGCCAGATGTGTCCCACTGCTTAAGCCAGTACATGTCCGGGCCCGTCTGAAGTTTGCTAGAGAGCATTTGGATGATCCAGAGGAGTTTTGGGAGAATGTCCTATGGTCTGATGAAACCAAACTGGAACTGTTTGGTAGAAACACAACTTGTCGTGTTTGGAGGAAAAAGAATACTGAGTTGCATCCATCAAACACCATAACTACTGTAAAGCATGGTGGTGGAAACATCATGCTTTGGGGCTGTTTCTCTGCAAAGGGGCCAGGACGACTGATCCGGATACATGAAAGAATGAATGGAGCCATGTATCGTGAGATTTTGAGTGCAAACCTCCTTCCATCAGCAAGGGCATTGAAGATGAAACGTGGCTGGGTCTTTCAACATGACAATGATCCAAAGCACACCGCCAGGGCAACGAAGGAGTGGCTTCGTAAGAAGCATTTCAAGGTCCTGGAGTGGCCTAGCCAGTCTCCAGATCTCAACCCTATAGAAAACCTTTGGAGGGAGTTGAAAGTCCGTGTTGCCAAGCGAAAAGCCAAAAACATCACTGCTCTAGAGGAGATCTGCATGGAGGAATGGGCCAACATACCAACAACAGTGTGTGGCAACCTTGTGAAGACTTACAGAATATGTTTTACCTCTGTCATTGCCAACAAAGGATATATTACAAAGTATTGCGATGAAATTTTGTTTCTGACCAAATACTTATTTTCCACCATAATATGCAAATAAAATGTTAAAAAAACAGACAATGTGATTTTCTGGATTTTTTTTTCTCAGTTTGTCTCCCATAGTTGAGGTCTACCTATGATGTAAATTACAGACGCCTCTCATCTTTTTAAGTGGTGGAACTTGCACTATTGCTGACTGACTAAATACTTTTTTGCCCCACTGTATATATATATATATTTACCACTAGGTGGAGCATTTTCCGTTATAGACTTCAAGCAGCTATAGTAAGAATTACCAGCTTTACTGTTCGCAGCAAAATTGGGGCAGTAACTGCTGATATCACCATTTCCCTCCCCGTTTGGGTGGTCTAGTATCCCTGGGGCAGAATGAAGAGCAGCATCTCAGGGCAGAGCCATTTTGTGTGTGACTGCCATGTAACCAACTATCACCAGCAGTTGCTGCATCAGAAGCACAGCTTGTTTACAGAGGAGCAGAACACAGTGGGCTCAGCAGCATGGTGGACTGGAGGAAGAGTGAATATGTGGTGTGTATGGAGCAGCATTATCTGAGCAGAGCTGTCTGTGACTCATCCATCAGTAAGATAACAAGGAGATCCAGGTGTGCAGTGAATGGGCAGGCATTGTGGGGGGAGGGGAGAGATACATTAGTATGGCTGAGAGAGACTGATGGGAGAGCGAGACATGTAGAATGATGAGTGAGACACATGGAGCGTGATGGGGAGAGAGATACACATGGAGCAGCAGGGGTGAGACACATATGGAGCGTGATGGGGAGAGAAATACACATGGAATAGCAGGGGTGAGACACATGGAGCGTGATGGGGAGAGAGATACACATGGAACAGCAGGGGTGAGACACATGGGGCATGATGGGGAGAGAGATACACATGGAATAGCAGGGGTGAGACACATGGAGCGTGATGGGGAGAGAGATACACATGGAATAGCAGAGGTGAGACACACGGAGCGTGATGGAGAGCGACCCATGGGAGAGTGACCCATGTGGAGTGAGACGTGCAGGGGGGAGAGAAGGGAGAGTGACCCATGGGGAGTGAGACATGCAGGGGGGAGAGGAGGGAGAGTTACCCATGGGGAGTGAGGCATGCAGGGGGAGAGCAACCCATGGGGAGTGAGACATGCAGGGAGAGAGCAACCCATGTTATGATCCGGTGACCTTGGAGCAGCATGAAAACTTTCACTGGAGTAGGTGGTAACTATACTGACCGCAAATCCTGATCTTAACACCGCAACTAGAAGTAGCCATGGGGTGTACCTAACAAGCCCTAGACACCTCGTCACAGCCGGGGGACTAAATACCCCTAAAGATGGAAATAGGAATACTACCTTGCCTCAGAGCAGAACCCCAAAGGATAGGCAGCCCCCCACAAATATTGGATGTGAGTAGGAGAGGAAAGACACACACAGTCAGAAAACAGGATTTAGCACAAGAGGCCACTCTAGCTAAAATAGGAAAGGATAGAACAGAGTCCTGTGCGGTCAGTATTAAAACCCTTCCAAAAATATCCACAGCAGATTATACAAAAAATTCCTCCATCTAACTAAAGACGTGGAACGTATATCTGCAACTCCAGAGACTACTAAACTCAGAGCAGGAATACAATCAAAAAACAAGCACACAGCTTGTGTGCCATAGAAAAAGAAACAGACACTTATCTTTGCTGAATTGGCAGCTAAGCAGGAGAAGCCAGACAGAGATCCAACACTTCCCAAGAAACACTGACAACTGGCAAGGACTAATGAGTCCTGCAAACCTAAATACCCCAGTAAGAATTGCAATCAGTAGATACACCTGTCCAGGACTGCAGCCCAGAGACAACTGCATTACCACCTACAACCACCGGAGGGAGCCCAAAATCAGAATTTACAACAGTACCCCCCCTTGAGGAAGGGTCACCAAACCCTCACCAGAGCCCCCAGGCCGATCAGGATGAGCCAGATGAAAGGCACGAACCAAATCAGCGGCATGGACATCAGAGGCAAAAACCCAAGAATTATCCTCCTGGCCAAAACCCTTCCATTTGACAAGGTACTGAAGCTTCCACCTCGAAAAACGGGAATCCAAAATCTTCTCAACAACATATTCCAACTCCCCATCAACCAACACAGGGGCTGGAGGATCAACAGAGGGAACAACGGGCTCCACATATTTCCGCAATAAAGATCTATGGAAGACATTATGGATCACAAAAGAGGCCGGAAGCGCCAGTCGAAAAGACACCGGATTAACAATCTCAGAAATCCTATAAGGACCAATAAACCGAGGCTTAAACTTAGGAGAAGAAACCATCATAGGAACATGATGGGAAGACAACCAGACCAGATCCCCAACCCGAAACCGGGAACCAACACACCGATGACGGTTAGCAAAACGTTGAGCCTCCTCCTAAGACAACACTAAATTGTCCACCACATGAGCCCAAATCTGCTGCAACCTGTCAACCACAGAATCCACACCAGGACAGTCAGAAGGCTCAACCTGCCCAGAAGAAAAACGAGGATGAAAACCAAAATTACAAAAGAAAGGCGAAACCAAAGTAGCCGAACTAGCCTGATTATTAAGGGAAAACTCGGCCAATGGCAAGAAAGCCACCCAATCATCCTGATCAGCAGACACAAAGCATCTCAAATAAGTCTCCAAAGTCTGATTAGTTCACTCGGTCTGACCATTTGTCTGAGGATGAAACGCAGAAGAAAAAGACAAATCAATGCTCAGCCTAGCACAAAAGGCCTGCCAAAATCTAGAAACAAACTGGGAACCTCTGTCGGACACAATATTCTCCGGAATACCATGCAAACGGACCACATGCTGAAAAAACAACGGAATCAAATCAGAAGAGGAAGGCAATTTAGGCAAAGGCACCAAATGAACCTTCTTAGAGAACCGGTCACAAACAACCCAGATAACCGACATCCTCTGGGAAACCGGAAGATCCGAAATAAAATCCATAGAAATATGCATCCAGGGCCTCTTAGGGACCGGCAATGGCAAAAGCAACCCACTAGCACGGGAACAACAAGGCTTGGCCCGCGCACAAGTCCCACAGGACTGCACAAAAGAAGGCACATCACGCGACAAAGAAGGCCACCAAAAGGACCTACCAACCAAGTCTCTGGTACCAAAAATGCCAGGATGACCAGCCAACACAAAACAGTGAACCTCAGAAATCACTCTACTAGTCCATCTGTCAGGAACAAACAGTTTCCCCACAGGACAGCGGTCAGGTTTGTCTGCCTGAAATTCCTGAAGAACCCGTCGTAAATCAGGGGAAATGGCAGAAAGGACCACCCCTTCTTTCAGAATACCGACCGGTTCTAAGACCTCAGGAGAATCAGGTGAAAAACTCCTAGAGAGGGCATCAGCCTTAATGTTCTTCGAACCCGGAAGGTAAGAGACCACGAAATCAAAACGGGAAAAAAACAAGGACCATCGAGCCTGTCTAGGATTCAGCCGTTTGGCAGACTCGAGGTAAATCAAACTCTTATGATCGGTCAAGACCACAATACGGTGCTTAGCTCCCTCAAGCCAATGTTGCCACTCCTCAAATGCCCACTTCATGGCCAACAACTCCCGATTGCCGACATCATAATTGCGTTCAGCAGGCGAAAACTTATGGGAAAAGAAGGCACACGGTTTCATTAAGGAACCAACAGTATCCCTCTGAGACAAAACGGCCCCTGCCCCAATCTCAGAAGCGTCAACCTCAACCTGAAACGGAAGAGAAACATCCGGTTAGCGCAACAACGGAGCAGAAGTAAATCGACGTTTAAGCTCCTGAAAGGCAGAGACAGCCGCAGAGGACCAATTCGCCACATCAGCGCCTTTCTTCGTCAAATCGGTCAAGGGTTTAACCACGCTGTAAAAATTAGCAATGAAACGGCGATAAAAATTAGCAAAACCCCAAAATTTCTGAAGGCTCTTCACGGATGTGGGCTGAATCCAATCATGAATGGCCTGAACCTTAACCGGATCCATCTCTATAGACGAGGGAGAAAAAATAAAGCCCAAAAAAGAAACCTTCTGCAACCCAAAGAGACACTTAGACCCTTTCACGAACAGGGCATTGTCACAAAGGATCTGAAATATCATCCTGACCTGTTCCACATGAGACTCCCAATCATCGGAAAAAAACAAAATATCGTCCAAATATACAATCAAGAACTTATCAATATAAGTCCGGAAAATATCATGCATGAAGGACTGAAAAACAAATGGAGCATTAGTGAGCCCGAATGGCATCACAAGGTATTCAAAATGGCCTTCGGGCGTGTTAAACGCAGTTTTCCATTCATCACCGTGCTTAATACGAGCAAGATTATATGCCCCCCGAAGGTCATTCTTCGTAAACCAACTACCTCCCTTAATCCTAGCAAATCCTGGCTCCGCCTCCAGCATCTCCACTCTTGGCTCCGCCTCCAGCATCTCCGCTCTTGGCTCCGCCTCTAGCGTCTCCGCTCTTGGCTCCGCCTCCAGCGTCTCCACTCTTGGCTCCGCCTCCAGCGTCTCCGCTCTTGGCTCCGCCTCTAGCGCCTCCGCTCTTGGCTCCGCCTCCAGCGTCTCCGCTCTTGGCTCCGCCTCCAGCGTCTCCGCTCTTGGCTCCGCCTCCAGCGTCTCTGCCCTTGGCTCCGCCTCTTGCGGCTACGTCCTTGGCTCTGCCTTCTCCTTCTCTTCTCTTAGTTCCACCTTCTACTTGTTATTTGGTCCTCCTGTGTGAACAGGTCCCTACCTGTTTCTTCATACCTCATTCCTTTCTGCTTGTTTCCTTTCCTGCACCTCCTGTGTGAACAGGTCCCTACCTGTGCCTTCATTCTCCTTTCCTTCTGGCTTGTTTCCGTACCTGCATCTTCTGTGTGTACAGGTCCCTACCTGTTCCTTCATCACACTCACAATAGGACTGCACTCGGGTGTCATCTGAGTGCAGCCTGATTCATACACCACATCAACCAGTCTTATGTATCCTGTGTTCCTGCCAGTCCTGCCGTTCCTGCCCTGCCTTCCAGTCCCGTGTTCCTGCTGTCCTAGCCAGTCCTGTTTCCTGCCGTGTCTCTGCCAGCCCTGAGTTCTCTGCCGTGTCTCTGCCAGCCCTGTCTCAGCCGTGCCAGCCTTCTCGTCTGTGTTCCAGCCGTGCTCTTCTGCCAGTCCTGCCTAATGCCCGCACCAATCCTGATGTTCCTGTCTCCCAAGTGGGATCAGCAGCCACAGCCAGACACCACCCTGGAGTAGCACCTGGCAGCTGCCTGCTGCACAAGCCTGTCCTCACCATCAGAGGCTCCAGTGAAAACCCAGGCAGCTGTCATAGTCACGCCCCTTCCAGGGTAGTCTGGTTTGTGGCACAGTGGGGCCACAAACCCCCCGAGCTCACGCCCACCAGTCAGGGCGTGAACGTGACATTTTTGTTTAAAAAGTGCATCCAATGGTCCTCTTAAAAATCTGCACCTCAATGTGTGAATTCAAGTTTCTGTTCACATTTTTTTTTCTGCATTGTGTGCACACTTCTTTAAACACAAAAACCAAAAGAATGAAATTAAAATGGAGAAGATACAGATTAGCTATTCAAAACAAAATTTGACAGTGCGGGTGATCAATGAGTGGAACAGACTTCAATGGAAGTCTTCAAACAAAGGCTGGACAGACATCTGTCTGAGATGGTTAGTGAATCCTGCATTGAGCAGGGGGTTGGACATGATGACTCTTGAGGTCCTGATGACCCTGGAGGTCCCTTTCAACCCTAACATTCTATGATTCTATCATAATATGGAGCAGACAAGAAAAAGAAAATGCAATACAGCTAAATCTTGAATATCTTGCTTAAACAGGACATGAGAGATGTCTGGAAAGGTAACATACTAATTAATAAAGTCCTGTGATCACAGCAGTATCGGTACTGATCCAACATAAGTTAGTTTCTAAGTGCATGTTAGACATAGTGTAAAGGTTAAAAAAGTAGAAGTAAAAAGTCACTCATAGGGACTAAATGCTAGGTGTCGAGTTCCCGCGGCTGCACAGGGGGAATCTCGAACCATCTCCGCTGCGGTCTCCCACTCTCCTCCAGCCGCAGTGGAGCCTGCACAGCAGAGACTTCGGTCCCAGCATCTGGCTCAAGCTGATACTGTGCGGCTGGTTACTGCTGTCCTTCCAGGCTCAACCATTGTAACCAGTACTGATCAGCGGTGAGCAAGGGTCCCTGGGACTATGTGCTGCTTTTCTTCTTCTGAGCATGCCCAAGGGACGACCTCTCATTGGAGGTCGGGGGTCACATGCTCAGGCCCTCTAGCAGCTCCTATTGGACCACTAGGAAGGTCCTGGAGAGCTTCTGCTATAAAAAGTTTGCATGGCCGTACGGCGATGTGTTAGTATAATCTTATTAACGTGTGTGTGGATGTATTCCTGTCGATGGATGAATGCTCCGAATCATTGCCATCCCTAGTGTTGTTGACTGTTCGCGAATGGTGGAAGCTACGTAGCGCCTGACAGTGCTATCCCGCACAGCTAGCATATGATACAGCGTCTGATAGCAGTGACCGCCAGTGCGGCGCCGTGCGCTAATAGAGCACTTTCCTGGCCCAAGTCTGGGTGGTTAGTGGCGACCGCCAGAGCGGCACTGCACACACTTTTGTGCAGAAAATTATTAGTTCTGTTAATCTCTGACACCCCAGTAGCGGCGTCGAGTGCAAGAGGTCTAGAGGAACTCTTTCCCTGAGTCTTGGGACAGAGTTCTGTGACTCTTTGATTGAGATCTTTGTGCGGTACTGCGGCCCTGTGACGCAACAGGGTTTGCTTCCTTCATACCGGGTGAAGCTAACCTGTGTGTATCCACATTATACCACCATATAGTCCGTCATTACTCAGCAGCAGGTTCCATCTCTGCACGGTGGACCCCGGGGTTGCAAATGCACCTTATACCATCCTTATAATTATTTGGTGCATTCCGCTAGCCCTAGCAATAAATCTGTATAGTCTCTTAGACTTATAGCATAAAAAATATATTACTTTAGGATTGTATAATGATATTTTCTGGGATGTTTAGAAGAATATTACATGGCCAATATTTGGAGGTGTCATCTGCACACTGTATGCTAGTATTTGAAAACTGATTTAAGAAATCTATGTCTTCTTTCTTAGGAAACGTTCTTTTATAAATGCAATGTGCTTTATGCAGTTATCTTCAAAGACATTAAATATTAAAGCATACCAGGACTGATAAAGGAAATGTCAATGATGCTGTACTACCCAACCATTATAGCTGCTCTACTAAGCATATCAATATTGGGCACAGCACATCTAAAATGCAAAAGTCAGCATTTTTTAACTTCATATTAGACAACAGTTTTAAATCAATGATTGAGTGATAATTTCTGCATTACTTGAATGACACTTACTTCTGAATGAAAATCTATTTTTCTCCCTTGTTTCTTGATCCTTATCATCAATGAATGATACAGATCTCCAGTAGAGAAACTTTCCACATTTTTAGTTATAGACCAAAATAAAATGAGCAGTAAGCTGTTGTATTCTGTCTCAGTTTTGAAAACCTGTCATATCCTGGACTCCATCCATGAAGATGGAGCATAGTCTATCCTAAAATGCTATTTTCATTCAAAATTACATAGATTCTAGACTAATTCTGCTGATACCTTGAAGATGGAAATAAACTCTATGGAAGAAAATATTTGGACATCTACACATTAAACCTACAGGCTTATCCATTAGACTGTAAAACAGAGTAGGAAAACTTGGCACTCCACAGAACATATGTTTCCACAGCTCCAAAATCTGCTGATGAGAACAATGATTTTTGATGTGACATAAACTACCCAATCACTCTATGAGTGAACATCATTTTGCTTGTTCAGTGGGTGGTTGCTGACATTATTACGAATTTGAACTCAATTACTCAATTACACCTATGAACTCTCATCTGTGGTACCGGAATAGATGTAGATGCCACACAAATTGCATGTTACACAAACAAGCACAAATACAAATCCATATGCAACATACACACACCTCAGGATATAATATACACAGTTATGTATATACACACACAGTAGTTAGAAAAATATCCAACTAACCTTTTCATGTATCTTTAGATCGCTCGAAGCCCAGAAATGCTCTTTCAGAGGGTGGAAGCATTCAATGGAAAAAGGAGGGAATCCAGCTCAGAGAGGACGCTACTGAACATAGAAGTTTATACAATACAGAAGAGAGAGACTTACCCAATGACTCTAGTGATAGAAAACTATTCTGCTGCACAAACTGTCCTTCACTGGAAATCGCGGATCTACTAAGGCCTATGTAGTGACTAGGGTTGAGCGAAACGGGTCGGCCATTTTCAGAAGTCGCTGACTTTTGGCAAAGTCAGGTTTCATGAAATCCGACCCGACCCCTGTGTGGGGTCGGCCATGAGGTCGGCGATCTTCTGAATCTGGTATCGGAATTCCGATACCGATTCCCGATATGTTTGCAATATCGGAAATCGGTATCGGAATCCATATTTAAGTGTAAAATAAAGAATTAAAATAAAAAATATTGCTATACTCACCCTCTGACGCGCCCTGGTACTAACCGGCAGCCTTCCTTCGTTAGAATCAGCGCGTGAAGGGCCTTAGATGATGTCGCGGCTTGTGATTGGTCGCGCGACCGCCCATGTGACCGCTCGCGCGACCAATCAGAACCGCGACGTCACCGAAGGTCCTTCAAGTGCTGATTCTTAGGAAGGAAGGCTGCCGGAAAGAAGCAGGGCGCGTTCGAGGGTGAGTATATACCTAATAGGAAAGAAGCAGGGCGCATCCGAGGGTGAGTATACACCTAATAGGAATATACTCACCCTCGGACGCGCCCTGCTTCTTTCCGGCAGCCTTCCTTCCTAAGAATCAGCGCTTGAAGGACCTTCGGTGACGTCGCGGCTTGTGATTGGTCGCGCGAGCGGTCACATGGGCGGTCGCGCGACCAATCACAAGCCGCGACGTCATCTAAGGCCCTTCACGCGCTGATTCTAAGGAAGGAAGGCTGCCGGTGAGAACCAGGGCGCGTCAGAGGGTGTGTATAGCAATATTTTGTATTTTAATTCTTTATTTTACACTTAAATATGGATCCCAGGGCCTGAAGGAGAGTTTCCTCTCCTTCAGACCCTGGGAACCATTGGAAACCCAATGCACTGCATTGGGTTTTGTGTTTCGGCCGACCCCGACTTTTTTATAGGATCGGCCGATTTCACTCGACCCGACTTTTGAAAAAGTTGGGTTTCGTGAAACCCGACCCGATCCTATAAAAGTAAAAGTCGCTCAACCCTAGTAGTGACCACCACTGTACAAGGACTGATTATTCGCTAGATGGCATGGATATAGAACATTAAGAGGAAGCCCTTGCAACCACACAAAAATACTTTATTTCGCTTTCTGATGCTTCAGCAGTGTGAAAAAGGTCTCTGATATGTTTTTTTTAACAAACTGCTGATCAAATCTCAAAGTGTTCCAATTAATCAAAAACCATGAATTTCAATAAATTTGACTTGAAATCAATGTTCCACAGACCAATATGCTCATCTATACCTGGCAATCTCTTGCAATCTCCTACCCTTTGGTTTCAGTGGCTGGGTCTGCAATTCCCACACCACCACAGACTCCTGAGTCTGGTCTCTTGGAGCTTTCTTCTGGGGTGAGCCCAGTCGCAGCTCCAGACCCCAGACTCCTCTCCTTTGCCTCTTCTCTCACTGTCCCTGCATACACTCACTAACAGACTATCTAATCCCTCCCCAGACCAGAATGTTATAGGGAAGCTCCCCTGAAATCAGGTTTAGAACTCCCCCCTCTGGTCTGGAGTCAGGATGGTGTTTCATGTCAGTATTACCTTATCAGGGGATCCCTCCTTGCCTCCAGGCATGGCATCACCCCCCCATGAGGAAGACAATGCCTCGGTGGCAACTGGACTCCTGGTGTGCCACATCAACTTCTGGGACAAATTCTGACTGGTGGCAGAAATGATAACTAAATGGCTTTGGTGTGCCAAACATGGAAATTTTGGATCCATGACCAGGAAACTACACCAGATCTCAATCCCATTGAAAAACTTTGGAAAATTCTCAAAAAGTGGATGGACAACCAAAAGGGGTGTGCACCGCTTAATGAATTAGGATCATCGGGCTCCAACATGACCCTTGAACAACGCCAGTCTTCATGACTCAGGGACTGAGTCTTTGCATAAACATAATGTTAATAAAAATGTAAAAAGTTTTTAAATGATTATAATTGTATTTTAGTAACCATAGAAACATCTAACTAATAAAAATCTAAACACAATATGGCAGCAAATATTGTGAAAACCAAAATCTGTGTCAGTCCTAAAGCTTCTGACTATGACTGTACACTCAGCATATACACACATGTATATACACATGCCTGTTTTCACCTTCATGACCAGGCCAAATTTTACAATTCTGACCTCACTTATTATGAGGTAATAAGTCTGGAATTCTTCAATGGATCCTTATAATCCTGAGAATATTTTTCTATACATATTGTACTTCATGATAGTGGTAAAAAATTTTTTTGATATGTATTTGGTGAAAATTTTGAAAACTTTGAAAATGTTCAAACTTTTAACTTTTATGCCCTTAAATAAGAGAGTTGTCACACAAAATAATTACCGTATATACTCGAGTATAAGCCGAAATTTTCAGCCCAAAATTTTGGGCTGAAAGTGCCCATCTCGGCTTATACTCAAGTCACGGTGGGCGGCAGGGTCGGCGGGTGAGGGGGAGAGGGCGCTGAGGCATACTCACCTAGTCCCGGCGATCCTGGCGCTCCCCCTGCCCGTCACACGGTCTTCGGTGCTTCAGTTCTTCTCCTCTTCAGCGGTCACGTGGGACCGCTCATTAGAGAAATGAATACGCGGCTCCACCTCCCATAGGGGTGGAGCCGCATATTCATTTCTCTAATCAGCGGTGCTGGTGACCGCTGATAGAGGAAGAGGCTGCGGCACCGAAGACCGTGTGACAGGCAGAGGGAGCGGGACGCCGGAAGCAGGTAAGTATCGCATATTCACCTGTCCACGTTCCAGCCGCCGGGCGCCGCTCCATGTTCCCGGTGTCTCTCCGCTCTGACTGTGCAGGTCAGAGGGCGCGATGACGCATATAGTGTGCGCGCCGCCCTCTGCCTGATCAGTCAGTGCGGAGAGATACCGGGACCGGACGCTGGGGAGCTGCAAGCAAGAGAGGTGAGTATGGCGTTTTTTTTTTATTGCAGCAGCAGCAGCAATGGCACAGCTTTCTATGGCACATCAATGGGGCAATACTGAACGGCGCAGAGCACTATATGGCAGCTATGGGGCAATACTGAACGGTGCAGAGCACTATATGGCACAGCTATGGGGCAATACTGAATGGCGCAGAGCACTATATGACAGCTATGAGGCAATACTGAACGGCGCAGAGCACTATATGGCAGCTATGGGGCAATACTGAACGGTGCAGAGCACTATATGGCACAGCTATGGGGCAATACTGAACGGCGCAGAGCACTATATGACAGCTATGAGGCAATACTGAACGGCGCAGAGCACTATATGGCAGCTATGGGGCAATACTGAACTGCGCAGAGCACTATATGGCAGCTATGGGGCAATAATGAACGGCGCAGAGCACTATATGGCACAGCTATGGGGCAATACTGAACGGCGCAGAGCACTATATGGCAGCTATGGGGCAATACTGAACGGTGCAGAGCACTATATGGCACAGCTATGGGGCAATACTGAATGGCGCAGAGCACTATATGACAGCTATGAGGCAATACTGAACGGCGCAGAGCACTATATGGCAGCTATGGGGCAATACTGAACGGTGCAGAGCACTATATGGCACAGCTATGGGGCAATACTGAACGGCGCAGAGCACTATATGACAGCTATGAGGCAATACTGAACGGCGCAGAGCACTATATGGCAGCTATGGGGCAATACTGAACTGCGCAGAGCACTATATGGCAGCTATGGGGCAATAATGAACGGCGCAGAGCACTATATGGCACAGCTATGGGGCAATAATGAACGGCGCAGAGCACTATATGGCACAGCTATGGGGCAATACTGAACGGCGCAGCGCACTATATGGCACAGCTATGGGTCAATAATGAACGGTGCAGAGCACTATATGGCAGCTATGGGGCAATAATGAACGGTGCAGAGCACTATATGGCACAGCTTTATATGGCACATCTATGGGGCAATAATGAACGGTGCAGAGCACTATATGGCACAGCTTTATATGGCACATCTATGGGGCAATAATGAACGGTGCAGAGCACTATATGGCACAGCTTTATATGGCACATCTATGGGCAATGATGAACTGTGCAGAGCACTATATGGCTCAGCTTTATATGGAGCATTATATGTGGCACAGCTTTATACAGAGCATCTATGGGGCAATAATGAACAGTATGGAGCATTATATGTGGCACAGCTTTATATGGAGCATCTTATGGGGCAATAATGAACGGTATGGAGCATCTATTTTTATTTTTGAAATTCACCGGTAGCTGCTGCATTTCCTACCCTAGGCTTATACTCGAGTCAATAAGTTTTCCCAGTTTTTTGTGGCAAAATTAGGGGGGTCGGCTTATACTCGGGTCAGCTTATACTCGAGTATATATGGTAATAAATAACATTTCACATATGTTTACTTTACATAAGCACAATGTTTGAAGAATATATTTTTTGGTAGGAAGTTATAAGTTAAAAGTTGACCAGCAGTTTCTCATTTTTCCAACAAAATTTACAAAACCATTTTTTTAGGGACACATCACATTTGAAATGTATTTGTGGGGCCTATGCGACAGAAAATACCCTAAAGTGACACAATTCTAAAAACTGCACTCCACAAGGTGTTCAAATCCACATACAAGAATTTTGTTAACCGTTCAGGTGTTTCACAGGAATTTTTGGAATGTGGAAAGAAAAAAAAATAATTTAAATTTTTGACACAAAAATTTTATTTTATACCATATTGTTTTCATTTTTTGCAAAAAATTTGCAAGGGTGTCATTTAAAATTGGACAGTAAATTTTTTTGTGCAATTTCTTCTGAGCACGCCGATACCCCATATGTGAGGAAAACAACTGTTTGGGCGCACAGCAGGGCTTGGAAGGGAAGTAGTGCCATTTGTCTTTTTGAATGTAAAATTTGCTAGAATAATTAGCTCACCGCTCACGCGACCAATCACAAGCCACGACGTCATCGAAGGTCCTTAACGCGCTTATTCTTAGAAAGGGAAGCATGGCGGTTGCAGAGGTGACAACCAGGGCGCGTCCGAGGGTAAGTATATCAATATTTTTTATTTTTATTCTTTATTTTACACATGAATATGGATCCCAGGGCCTGAAGGAGAGTTTCCTCTCTTTCAGACCCTGGGAACCATAGAGGATACCTTCCGATATTTGTGTCCCATTGACTTGTATTGGTATCGGATATCGGTATCGGCGATATCCGATATTTTTCGGATATCGGCCGATACCATCCGATACCGATACTTTCAAATATCGGACGGTATCGCTCAACACTAGTCATAATCATTTAGAAACAAGAATACCGTTTTAACTCAGGAAGAGTTCAGAAATCAATATTTTGTGGAATAACCATGATTTTTAATCACAGCTTACTGTATGAGAGTATGAGCAGGGGCAAAACATGCCTAATGTAGATAAATTGAACAACAGTAATCCCAAAAGGGGTATATACCATATGTGCAACATATAATTATGACTCAAATGTTCAACCAAAGTGATTGTCATAAACCCCATACCTAACAGAGTCACATACCTTACCTAATTGGCAATAGCAGTCGAGGCCCCCACCACTCCGGGGGAACGTTTCGCATGAAATGCTTCATCCAGGTGTATGCTTCGTCCACCTGTGGTATTTGGCACATAGGAGACGTTAGCCAACGCTGCTTGAAGAGACCGCTGGGGCTGATGGTGATGCAGCAGTGTTGTTACAGCTCTCCACAGGTAGAGCTACACCCCAGGGCAGTGATGGTGTTAAAGGTGATGATGGTGGTTGTAGTGCAGGGTAGGTGATGCAGTAATAATTCAGAAGACAGAAAGGTGCAGTTTCCACTTTTACTCACAGTTCTCCAGTCCACAAACACCTGCCGGCTGCTGTGTTCTCCAGGTCAGTGGTCCAGCAAACTCCCAGGTAGATTGGGATGCACCTTTCCAGGACTCCTTTCATATGCCTTTCTCTGGCCGTCTCACTACGCTGGCATCCACCATCCTGCCCTGCGCTTTCACACATAGTGACCCAATCCAGCAGCCTCAGATCTTGTAGGGTGGCCCTCTCTGTTGGTCCCCTGGATCCTATGTGGCTGCCTTTTCAGTAAATGTGTTGGATGTGGCTGCAGCACATGCAGATGCTACAGCCTCCGGTTAGCTAGCTGAGTCCTTAGTTTCTCCATTAGTTTGAGGACCAGTCCCTCACTGTGACCAGGTCCCTCCGCGTCTGGATACAGGCCCCACTGGTGGCTTCTGAACTACCCATGCCCCTAGGACCCCTTCCTTCTCTCTGGAGATTCTTTATAATCTCTTTCTTTCAGTCTGTTCTCTCTCTTTCTAGCTCTCCCTGACTGAGAGCTCCTTCTCTGTACGTTTCTCAGGAGCTGCAGACCCACACGTCTGCTCAGCTCCACTTCTCTCACTAACTGCTCTCTGCACTGTTATTTCCATCTTTTAAGCTCCTCCCCTACTCTACCTACCACCCACTCCCCAACACCCTTTCCTATCCAGCCTGGGATGAGGCCTTCCTCCCTAAGGGTATGCCCAGGTGCCCGGACTGAACTGGTGCATGTTGGGTGCGAGTGTTAGTAAGTCCTGAGTAGTGCTCCCTCCTTACTGGGTGAGGTGCAGTACCTAGCGACTGGACTCCAGGGGTGCCACACCAGTATCGTGGAAGCCCCCTGTATTTCCATAAACAGATGAAAGACCTGGGTGGAGACTTGCTTTTTTGTGGATTGAGTTGAAACTTTTATTGTGAACATTTTAAATAACATTTTAGATCACATTTATCCGGCGCTCTACGCTGAGCCCTTACATTGGTGGTTTCCCTTTAAATCTCAGAGTAACATGATTCAGATGAAACCGCTGCAGTATTCATTCACTATGATGAGACAGCAGAGTTACTCTGGACTCTGTCTGGCCTCTGTTCAGCTGTATCTTTTTTCAGAGGTGCACAAAATTGTGGCTGACAGCACTTTTACTTTTACTTCGTAATAAAAAGAGGGACACTGCCAGATCATAGGTCAGACGGCGTCCACAGTGCCTCCATTTGCCTCATTATAAGAAATCTTCTGCTGGGGGTTCTGTCTGAATCATGTATTTCAGGGATTTACACGGAAAGCCCCGGTGTAATTGCTTAGCTCAGAGCGCAGAATAAATGTGAGCTGAGCCTTATTGCGATCTTTGGAAGGCAGCATGAACAAATCAACAGCACATTAAGAATTGGTTTTATTTATTTTATACGCGTTCCTCGTGCGGTATTAGTGATAGACGACTTTACTCATTGGCTCCATGCGATAACAGCTGTACCAGAGTAATATCGGGTTTAATGTGTTGCTGCTATCACTCACTAAAAGTCGCTTTTTTTTTTCAAAAACTTGTTTTTGCATAACCATATTTTGAGAGATATAATTTTTCCAAATTTCTGCTGACTGAGTCACATGACAGGGTTTTTTTTGCAGGACAAGTTGACATTTTTATTAGTACCATTTTCGGGCTCATGACATTTATTGATCGCTTTCCGGTGCAATAGAAATAATAAAAAAAAATAATCAGGATTTTTTTTTATGCCATTTTGCGAATGATAAAATTGATAAGGCAGCCTTATTCTTTGGGTCAGTATGATTACAGTGATACCCCATTTATATTTTTTTTATGTTTTGATGCTTTTGCACAATAACAACTATTTTACAGAAAAAGTTATTATTTTTGCATTGCTTTAGTCTGAGAGCTATAACTTTTTTATTTTTCAGCTGATGGAGCTGCACAGCAGCTTGTTTTTTGTGGGAGAAGGTAAAGCTTTCAGCGATACTATTTTTATAGTTGTTATGATCGCGTTAAGTTCCACGTTTTTATTCGGTGGTATGATGTGTATATCGTTTTTTGCCTAGTTTTTTTTTTTTTTTTACAGTGTTCACTTTTTACTTAGTTCCAGTATGGAAAATTCACTTTTTGCAGTCTGATCACAATTATAAGGCATAGCCATGCAGGAGCATTGCTATACCTTATAACCTGTAAAAAATGGAAAATTTGTGGTCTGTATCTGCACTGCTAGGTGAAGAAACATCTAATGCCAGAGGTAGTGTAAAGTGTAGCCCACTTCTTCTTCAGGAAAAGTGGGCTACACTTCGAAATGCATAGAAAAATTAAAAAAAAATCTTTTTTCTTACATTATCTCTGGCATTTGATGTTTCTGGCATTTACAGATAGAAGTTATTTTTTTATAATGCTTCCAGCCAGTGCTATTAAGTACATGATTTTATAGTGGCAACTGCAAATACATGCATACTTATAGAGCATGAGGCTACATACTGGGAGCCAAAGTGTTTATTAACCTATAAAGACCAGTGTCTTGGTACTCCATTCCAGCAAAAATTCAAAACCATCATCTATCAATATGAGAAAGAAACAGTTAATGGGAAGAAAAATAAGTTTATAGGGACAAAATGGACTTTAATAAAGGTCAAGCCTATAAATGGGTACATTATGATAATAGACGTCCTCCTGTGCAAGATTCTAAAAACACTAATGAGCTAACTTTAAGACATGAAGTTTCATCAAGTGATTTTTTATCCTCGGATCCAAGGTATGCAGAAGGCGTCACAGGATAGGCCGACGCAAACAAAAAGAGGCAGAGGATAAAGAAATTGGTCACCGACATACAAGAGGGAGACCCAGTACAACAGAAGATGCTAAAACCTTCTGAGCCATACCTTGCTCCTAAAGGTTATCTGCAAATTGTGAATCTCTCGTCTTACGTACTTTTTGATCTTGAGAAGACTGTCTTGTCAGGAGGGCTCTCCTTCTCTCCTATGAATACCTTCAATAAGTTTGTACTAATCAAATGGACTTTATATGTTTTGTCATCAATTAACGTTTAAACTACTGTGCCATCAACCATCTCTTATAGACTCTTTTCCTGATAATGAAAAACAAGTATGCCTGGATCTCCTGGAACTCCTTCAAGAAAATGAGACCTCCGATTCCATGAAAAGATTCTCTAGGAGAGTACCTTCACAGGCAATGCTATTCTTTTCTTTATTTCCTGCTGTTCAAATCTTCTTTGATAGCGTCAGCAGGGATATGGACAATTTGAAACTGGATCCTTGCAAAGAAAATAACCTAAGCAGAAATGAGAGAGGAGCATTGCAGAAATTGAGAATGAACAGAGACTTTGTCATCTGCAAAGTTGACAAAGGAGGTAACGATGTCTTCTGGCCACACGATCAATGCCTAAGAGAAACTTTAAGACAACTGCACAATGTGCTATCTGCTTTTGCCATTTGATTCTGCCTTCTTCAAAAATAAAATTGACTGTTTAATCAACAGGGCCTGTCATGAGAACATCTTGAACAAGAAGGAAGCTGACTTACTGACCACGCCCATTCTGTGAGTCCATTTTATATCCTGCCCAAAGTCCATAAGTCACTAGAGGAACCTCCAGGTAGGCCAATAGTGTCTGGCATTGGTGGCCTTCTTGAACACCCTTGCATCTATGAAGACCATTTTCTCCAACCATTGGTCATCTCCCTTGATTAATTTGTCAGGAACTCAATGCAACTTATTCATCAACTGAAGAGCCTCCACATACAGTTAGGGCCAGAAATATTTGGACAGTGACACAAGTTTTGTTATTTTAGCTGTTTACAAAAACATGTTCAGAAATACAATTATATATATAATATGGGCTGAAAGTGCACACTCCCAGCTGCAATATGATAGTTTCCACATCCAAATCAGAGAAAGGGTTTAGGAATCATAGCTCTGTAATGCATAGCGTCCTCTTTTTCAAGGGACCAAAAGTAATTGGACAATGAACTCTAAGGGCTGCAATTAACTCTGAAGGCGTCTCCCTCGTTAACCTGTAATCAATGAAGTAGTTAAAAGGTCAGGGGTGGATTCCAGGTGTGTGGTTTTGCATTTGGAAGCTGTTGCTGTGAGCAGACAACATGCGGTCAAAGGAACTCTCAATTGAGGTGAAGCAGAACATCCTGAGGCTGAAAAAAGAAAAAATCCATCAGAGAGATAGCAGACATGCTTGGAGTAGCAAAATCAACAGTTGGGTACATTCTGAGAAAAAAGGAATTGACTGGTGAGCTTGGGAACTCAAAAAGGCCTGGGCGTCCACGGATGACAACAGTGGTGGATGATCGCCGCATACTTAATTTGGTGAAGAAGAACCCGTTCACAACATCAACTGAAGTCCAGAACACTCTCAGTGAAGTAGGTGTATCTGTCTCTAAGTCAACAGTAAAGAGAAGACTCCATGACAGTAAATACAAAGGGTTCACATCTAGATGCAAACCATTCATCAATACCAAAAATAGACAGGCCAGAGTTAAATTTGCAGAAAAACACCTCAAGAAGCCAGCTCAGTTCTGGAAAAGTATTCTATGGACAGATGAGACAAAGATCAACCTGTACCAGAATGATGGGAAGAAAAAAGTTTGGAGAAGAAAGGGAACGGCACATGATCCAAGGCACACCACATCCTCTGTAAAACATGGTGGAGGCAACGTGATGGCATGGGCATGCATGGCTTTCAATGGCACTGGGTCACTTGTGTTTATTGATGACATAAGAGCAGACAAGAGTAGCCGGATGAATTCTGAAGTGTACCAGGATATACTTTCAGCCCAGATTCAGCCAAATGCTGCAAAGTTGATTGGACGGCGCTTCATAGTACAGATGGACAATGACCCCAAGCATACAGCCAAAGCTACCCAGGAGTTCATGAGTGCCAAAAAGTGGAACATTCTGCAATGGCCAAGTCAATCTCCAGATCTAAACCCAATTGAGCATGCATTTCACTTGCTCAAATCCAGACTTAAGACGGAAAGACCCACAAACAAGCAAGACCTGAAGGCTGCGGCTGTAAAGGCCTGGCAAAGCATTAAGAAGGAGGAAACCCAGCGTTTGGTGATGTCCATGGGTTCCAGACTTAAGGCAGTGATTGCCTCCAAAGGATTTGCAACAAAATATTGAAAATAAAAATATTTTGTTTGGGTTATGTTTATTTGTCCAATTACTTTTGACCTCCTAAAATGTGGAGTGTTTGTAAAGAAATGTGTACAATTCCTACATTTTCTATCAGATATTTTTGTTCAACCCTTCAAATTAAACGTTACAATCTGCACTTGAATTCTGTTGTAGAGGTTTCATTTCAAATCCAATGTGGTGGCATGCAGAGCCCAACTCGCAAAAATTGTGTCACTGTCCAAATATTTCTGGCCCTAACTGTACCCAAGAATACCATCCTTGTCAGTCTGGACGTGGAGTCCCTCTACACGAGCATCTCACACAATCTTGGTATGCAGGCTGTTACCTATTTCCTTATTAAACAATCTGTAAGGAATGAAGAACATTTCAAATTTTTCCTGGAACTCCTTTATTGTATACTTGATAAGAATTACTTAATCTTTGATAGGAGATATTACAGGCAAATTTCTTGTACAGCAATGGTGGCATGTTGTTCACCCTCATATGCTAAACTTTTTCTTGGGTGGTGGGAGGAAACAATGGTCTATGCACATGAGGCTTTCTCAACCAAAATTCTTATCTGGCAATGTTACATTGATGACGTTTTGATTCTTTGAACAGGCTCCCTGGGTGACTGCAGAGGATTCATTGATGACTTGAATCACAGTATACTCAATATAAAGCTGACCTCTACCATTTCAGAATCCTTGATTGAATTTTTAGACATCAAGCTGATGATTAGGGTTGAGCGACTTTTACTTTTATAGGATCGGGTCAGGTTTCACGAAACCCGACTTTTTCAAAAGTCGGGTCGAGTGAAATCGGCCGATCCTATAAATAAGTCGGGGTCGGGGTCGGCCGAAACACGAAACCCAATGCAGTGCATTGGGTTTCCAATGGTTCCCAGGGTCTGAAGGAGAGGAAACTCTCCTTCAGGCCCTGGGATCCATATTTAAGTGTAAAATAAAGAATTAAAATACAAAATATTGCTATACTCACCCTCTGACCTGTCCTGGTACTAACCGGCAGCCTTCCTTCCTTAGAATCAGCGCGTGAAGGGCCTTAGATGACATCGCGGCTTGTGATTGGTCGCGCGACCGCCCATGTGACCGCTCGCGCGACCAATCACAAGCCGCGACGTCACCGAAGGTCCTTCAAGCGCTGATTCTTAGGAAGGAAGGCTGCCGGAAAGAAGCAGGGCGCCTAATTCCTATTAGGCATATACTCACCCTGGGACGCGCCCTGCTGAGTTATCCCTAGGGCCTTCCAATGCACAAACAATATTGATCAGCGCAATTTATTTACTAAGAAGGTACGTGATTCCAATAGACTGTTGTAATTTATCACAACTTTCAATAACCAATGGTCGGATGTCCTTAAAATTTTTACTAAAAGTTGGGATATACTTCTAAGTGACACTAAAATTAATTGCCCACATCTCATCTACTCCAAATTTTGTTGCCAGACGGGCAAGAAATCTTAGAGATAACCAATGTCACAGTCACTACCAACGACCTACAAAAAAACTTAATCGGGGTGCAAAGGTCTTTGGCTCCTATCCTTGCATCAACTGTAATATCTGTCAGTTTATGATTGCACAAGATAGTCATTCCATCTAAACCCTAACCTTCCGGATCTGACCTAAGGCATACTTTTATTGTAGGTTTCGCAACCTTATTTATACAATTATTTGTGATTGCCCTAAAGTGTTGGCCAGACCACGCAGGAAATGAGGAGGAGAATTCAGCAACACCTTTCAAATATATCCAGCGCTCAAAAAGATTGTGAAAAGAATAAAACCATCTCATCCGTAGCTTCACACTTCCTGACGTGCATCAGGGCAAGACTACCTTTTTTAAGGTAATGGGTTTGGAGAGCATCCACACAAACATCAGGGGTGGTAACATTATTAACCATCTGTTACAATGTGAATCAAAATGAATCTGTGATTTATAAAGCCTTTCTCCAAAAGAGCTAAATGAGGAACTCTTATTTACAGGATTTTATAAACAATTATAATTACCGTATATACTCGAGTATAAGCTCAGATTTTCAGCCCATTTTTGGGGGCTGAAAGTCCCCCTCTTGGCTTATACTCAAGTCATACCCGGGGGTCGGCAGGGGAGGGGGAGCGGGGGCTGTCTAATTATACTTACCTACTCCTGGTGCGGTCCTTGCGCGTCCCTGCTTCTTCCAGCGCTGCATATTCTTCCTGTACTGAGCAGTCACATGGTACCGCTCATTACAGTAATGAATATGCGGCTCCACCTCCCATAGGGGTGGAGCCGCATATTCATTACTGTAATGAGCGGCAACGGTGACCGCTCAGTACAGGAAGAATATGCGGCGCCGGGAGAAGCAGGGACTGCACCGGGCCAGGAGCAGGTAAGTATACAGGGAGGGGGAGAGCAGCGCTGCGCGATATTTACCTCTCCTAGTTCCAGTGCGGCTCTGTCATCAGCGTCCTCTGGCTGTGATGCTCAGGTCAGAGGGCGCGATGACGTTGTCAGTGCGCGCCCTCTGCTGAACGTCAGTGCTGAGGACGGAGCAGCACCCGAACGAGGAGCCGGGGTCCTGAGCGACAGAGAGGTGAGTATATGATTTTTGTTTTATTGTAGCCACAGCATATGGGGCAAGTGTCTGTATGGAGCATCTTATGGGGCCATAACGATTGTGCAGCACTATAAGGGGCAGTGTCTGTATGGAATATCTTATGGGGCCATAATGGTTGTGCAGCACTATAAGGGGCAGTGTCTGTATGGAGCATCTGTATGGGGCAATAACGATTGTGCAGCACTGTAAGGGGCAGTGTCTGTATGGAGCATCTTATGGGGCTATGTGCAGCACTATAAGGGGCAGTGTCTGTATGGAGTATCTTATGGGGCCATAATGGTTGTGCAGCACTATAAGGGGCAGTGTCTGTATGGAGCATCTGTATGGGGCAATAACGATTGTGCAGCACTGTAAGGGGCAGTGTCTGTATGGAGCATCTTATGGGGCTATGTGCAGCACTATAAGGGGCAGTGTCTGTATGGAGTATCTTATGGGGCCATAATGGTTGTGCAGCACTATAAGGGGCAGTGTCTGTATGGAGCATCTGTATGGGGCCATAACGATTGTGCAGCACTATAAGGGGCAGTGTCTGTATGGATCATCTTATGAGGTCATGTGCAGCACTATAAGGGGCAGTGTCTGTATGGAGCATCTTATGGGGTCATGTGCAGCACTATAAGGGACAAGTGACTGTATGGAGCATCTTATGGGGCCATAACGATTGTGCAGCACTATAAGGGGCAAGTGACTGTATGGATCATCTTATGGGGCCATAACGTTTGTGCAGCATTATATGGGGCAAGTGACTGTATGGATCATCTTATGGGGCCATAACATTTGTGCAGCATTATATTGGGCAAATGTGTCTATGGAGCATCTTATGGGTCCCTTATTACCCTTTATGCAGGATTATATGGGGCATATTTTAATATGGAGCATTTAATGGGGCTCATCAAACTTTATTGGGCATTATATGGGGCTCCTGATTCAATATGGATATTCAAAAACACTTAACCTACTGATGTCTCAATTAATTTTACTTTTATTGGTATCTATTTTTACTTTTGACATTTACCAGTAGCTGCTGCATTTTCCACCCAAGGCTTATACTCGACTCATTAAGTTTTCCCAGTTTTTTGTGGCAAAAATAGGTGGGTCGGCTTATACTCGAGTATATACAGTAGATTTATTTAATGTCAACCCTTCTCTCCCTTGACAGGATTGGGAAACTAAATATACAAAAAAGGTTGCACTCTATCGTGCAAAAGCATGTCTAATTTTTTCATATTAGACATGCTTTTGCACGATAGAGTGCAACCTTTTTTGTATATTTATGTATGGAGGTAGCTGCTCCTGGTATGCACCTATTCACACTAGTTTGGATGTGCGAGTCTTTTTTCTGTCAATACAGGATTGGGAAACTGTTATGCCTCTTTTGATGCCCCTTTAGATGACAACTGGATAGATCCCATCCCAGGTCTCTCAGCCATCAACTTACCCTCATTCCGGGTGCCGCTGTCATCTCTTGTTGACCCAGTCTATGTCTATTTTGGTTTCTTGGCACCCAGTATGGTCTACTCTTCATTATTACATATTTTTTTTCCCGTATATTAGGGATTCTATCCTTTCCTTATGTCCCTTGTTAGTAATTTTTTGTATTGTTTTGACCTTGACATGGTTTTTATTCTTTATAGACCCATCTGTGTAAGAAACTCCTCTCTTTTCATTTTTACATAGGAGGTCTGTGGTCTGTCTTTCCAAACACTTGTTTATCCCTCTCAGTTGCCTCATCATGACATCACCATAGGTCTATCAGTCTTCAACTTACCTTCATTCCGGGCACCATCACGAATTTTGGCACCCATTTTAGTCCTCATCAATACATGTTTTTCTTATATTAGTGATTATATCATTTTCCCTGTGTCCTTTGTCAGTAACCTCTTTATTATTCTGTGATCATGATATGATCTCTATTCCTCACAAACCTATCTGAGTAAGAAATTCCTCTCCCTCCATTTCACATATTGGGGTTTTGGGGAGTGCCTTATCAAACACCTTCTTATTCCTTTTAGTTGCCATATTATGACTCCACCCATATCTTGATACATTTTGTTTAAGTAGACCTTAACAAATGTCTGGTTAATTACCTTATGTCTGCTATAAATAAATACAAGCATTATTATTTTTTCAACAATTTGGCTATTTAATCGCTTTCTATCTTCAAATCCACCATAATCATGTAGCTTAATTATGCTTAAGGGAGAGCGGTACCTTAATCCGCTCAATCTTTGCCCTCTGGTGGTTCCTTATATCTTGCAAATACTGGTATTTGTGGAATTAGGTTTATCCTGATTACGTCTCAGAGCATGCGCATAAATTGAATGACTCATCCACCACTTATGCTGTTACCAAGCATCTCGTATAACTCTTTCAACGTTTGTGCAGTATGTCTCTGCTTCCCTACTCGCATCAAAGTGCATGCAATGCACATGCATGGTACTTTCGGTATTTCCGGTTTGATCGCTGATGTGACATCCAGCCCCTCGCCAATGGGTCTCACAGCTGATATGGATCGTCTCACTAAGGTATGAATATATATATGGTTAAGTGTGACTAAACCACCATATCGGCCCCTGAAGAAGCCACCTAAGTGGCGACACGCGTCGGGCTTCTAGGTGTCCCTTCTGACAATGCATCAATAATTTGGTCCCAGTCATGTTAGGGCATGTTAGGGCATGTTAGGTTAGGCAATGGGTTGAACAAGATGGACTTAAAGTCTTCCTTCAACCTTAATAACTATGTTACTATGTTACTATAAGCATTCTCTTGTGGACTTAACTTGTTGCACTGCAACTGTAGAGCTGCGGGTAAGTTATTGCTCCTCTTGTTTGCCTTTGGCAAACCAGCTCTGGTGTCCTCTTTAGGCTCTATATCAGGGGTCCCCAACTCCAGGCCTCGAGGGCCGCCAACAGTGCAGGTTTTCAGGATTTCTTTAGCATTGCATCGGTGTTAATGTGATCATCTGCACAGGTGATGATTCCAACCCCTGTGCAATACTAAGGAAATCCTGAAAACCTGCACTGTTGGCGGCCCTCGAGGCCTGGAGTTGGGGACCACTGCTCTATATGGTCTTGATGTTATTTAGAAGCTATCTTCTTGTTTCCTAGATGTATGTTTGCCTCTGCCCATACTCTTTGACTGCCTGTATGTGCAGCCATATCTTACATCATCTTGCGTTATCTTTATCATACATGAGACTCATTTATTCACAGGTTGGGTTGCCTTAAATTGGCATTTACAGATATTTTTACAGACCGTTTCCAGCCAGTGTTACTAAGTACATGATTTTATAGTGACAGCTGCAAATACATACATACTTATGAAGAATGAGGCTACATACTGGGTGCCAAAGTATTTATTAACCTATAAAGGTCAGTATCCACAGTACATTGTAGCATAATATGAACAGACTCTAATACCAGTATGAAAAGCTTACAGCAAACGATGGGTTTAGCCAGCAGGTCAAAGAAGCAATAGATTCAATTTGAAGAATCTACAGCAGATTGCAACATATTGTAAGCATAGTCTATCAACAATTCATAATACTTATAGCAAACCATGGTTTAACCAGCAGGTCTTGTGGAGCAAACAGTGCAAATTTTAGAAATCAGGAATAGATGATGGCAACAGAAAAAAGTGAGTGGTGGCACTGGCAAATTCCAAATAATGACAACTTACAATTTCAATATTCAGATATAGAGATGTGTCAAAGTGTGTCATAAAAGGCCCAGAGAAATGATGTCCTTAAGCAATGCCAGGCAATTGAAACACTCAATGTGAAGCACAGCAAATGGTGGCACCAAAGGGGAAGGAAAGAGTACCTTGCACCAAAGATGAGACAAGGTGCATAACATTAGCAGCATTTTTCACATTTTTATAAGGTTGCACATATGTGCAGCCGCTTTAGGTGCATTGTGGTTTAAAAATCATATTGGATTTAGAATTCTTGGTTCCTTTGAAAATCAATAATTTAAATAGTTACTGTATATTCCTAAGGCACATATACTGTATTTCGTAAACTTGTTGCTATAACTTATCCTAACTGAACTGTAAGTCATGTACCTTTTTGACAGTACATCATATGACAGTGTATCTGTCACAGTACAAAGTTCTTTCTGGCAAACAGCAATCAGAATTCCCTTTTAGGGCTGAATGGATTGTACAAGCTCCTGTCATGTAATTTCCAACAATTTTATCAGGTACAATGTGATGTAAAATGTCCAATATAGATACTGGAGAAATTGCAAGATTAATAGTGAAAATTCGAAAGAAGCTAAAGAAGAGAACAAAACTAGTTATCACATCCAGGAGAACAAACATATGAATGGTGAAATTCTCAAGAATCATACAGTGTATACTGTATTTCTGTCAGTTGTTTACTGTGTACATTTTGCTTTAGACACACTAGAGTAGAGCAGAAAAAACGGACGACTAAGCAGGTCATATATAGATATATCAGTAGGGTAATACTATACTCGTATGTAGAACATGCAGATGTCTATCAATTATAATGATCATAGCGCAGCGCGCCCGATGAGGAAGGTATCACTACCGAAACACGCGTCGGGGTAAAAGGGTGTCCCTGGGTGTCAGCGTCTGCAGCGACAAGGTACTGTGAGTGGTGGTCTATGCTTTGTAATTATGATAGGAATAGGTGATGTGCTATATGGGCCACTGCGCTATGATCATTATAATTGATGGACATCTGCATGTTCTACATACGAGTATAGTATTACCCTACCAATATATCAACGATATATCTATATATGACCTGTACCAGGGATATACCCTACCTTGGATTTTCTATATGTGGGTTTTGTCTCTGTACCATCTTTTGGCCCAGTTGAGTCCGATTGTCTGACTTACTATGCTTTTTATAAATTTTAGCTAATAAAATTGTTATTATTGGATTTCATGACTGCTTAGTCGTCCGTTTTTTCTGCTTTATGCGTTGCAGTTGTCCACACATCCATACATACAGTAGGTGGTAGATGAGCAGGCTTAATATTATTTTCTCATGCTTTTTGTGTTAATTAACACTTTCTACTACTGATTATGTTCATTAGAATTTGCTTTTACACTAGAGTAGAGGTGGTCTGGGGTAAGCAATGAAAATCATTAGACATCTCCTGATGTGCCCTTTATTCTCTTTCTCTTTCTACTTTACCTTCACATACTGTACATTGTATGTTTTCATTCTTTGTTACATGGTTCTCCGATATGTGAGTAACACAGACTTAGCATTTCTGCTCTTGTATAAAGGTTATACTACAAGACAGCTCCCCAAGCTTTGATTTTTGTACTTGAAATCAGCAATAAAAGGAAAAACGCTATCGCTCACCCCTAACCGAGCCTCAATCAATGGCACAAACTGCATATGGCAATTATATCTCTGAAAGTAAGGCTTGTCTCTGAATGACTCAAATACATACTTGTCACAAAAGATGAAGCTTTCAAACACTACTATTGCATCACCATAGACAACTCAAGAATGGGAGATCATCTCAGCAGTTCTCTTGTTTGTATAAACTGTCTTTATTTCACACATTTTTTTTAACCCCTTCCTGACCCATGACGCCACGTAGGCGTCATGAAAGTCGGTGCCAATCCGACCTGTGACGCCTATGTGGCGTCATGGAAAGATTGCGTCCCTGCAGATCCGATGAAAGGGTTAACTCCAATTTCACCCGATCTGCAGGGACAGGGGGAGTGGTAGTACAGCCCAGTGGCTACGATCACTCTGATTGGCTGTTGAAAGTGAAACTGCCAATCAGAGCGATTTGTAATATTTCACCTATTAAAACTGGTGAAATATTACAATCCAGCCATGGCCGATGCTGCAATATCATCGGCCATGGCTGGAAACACTGATGTGCCCCCACCCCACCCCACCGATCGCCCCCCCAAGCCACCGTTCTGTCCTGTACACAGAGTTCCGCTCCCCTCCGTCCTCCTGTCCGCTCCCCCCGTACTCTTGTCCGCTCCCCCATGCTCCAATCCCCCCTGTGCTCCGATCCAACCCCCCTGCACTCCGATCCACCCCCGGTGCTCCAATCCACCCCCCCGTGCTCCAATCCACCCCCCGTGCTCCGATCCACCCCCCGTGCTCCGATCCACCCCCCCGTGCTCCGATCCACCCCCCCGTGCTCCGATCCACCCCCCATGCTCCGATCCACCCCCCCGTGCTCCCCCCCACCCCATCATACTTACCGAGCCTCCCGGGGTCCATCCGTCTTCTCCATGGGCGCAGCCATCTTCCAAAATGGCGGGCGCATGCGCAGTGCGCCCGCCGAATCTGCCGGCCGGCAGATTCGTTTCAAGTGCATTTTGATCACTGTGAAAACCTATCACAGTGATAAAAATAAAAAAATAGTAAATGACCCCCCCCCCCCTTTGTCACCCCCATAGGTAGGGACAATAATAAAATAAAGAATTTTTTTTTTCTTTCACTAAGGTTGGGGTAAGAACTAGGATTAGGGTTAGGGTTAGGGTTTCGGTATGTGCACACGTATTCTGGTCCTCTGCGGATTTGATTTATCGCGGATTTACCGCGTTTTTTCTGCGCATTTCACTGCGGTTTTACAACTGCGATTTTCTATTGGAGCAGTTGTAAAACCGCTGCAGAATCTGCAGAAAGAAGTGACATGCTGCGGAATGTAAACCGCTGCGTTTCCGTGCAGTTTTTCCGCAGCATGTGTACAGCGATTTTTGTTTCCTATAGGTTTACATTGAACTGCAAACTCATGGGAAACTGCTGCGGATCCGCAGCGTTTTCCGCAGTGTGTGCACATACCTTAGAATTAGGCTATGTGCACACTGTGCGGATTTGGCTGCGGATCCGCAGCGGATTGGCTGCTGCGGATTCGCAGCAGTGTTCCATCAGGTATACAGTACCATGGAAACCTATGGAAAACCAAATCCGCTGAGCCCATGGTGCGGAAAATACCGTGCGGAAACGCTGCGTTGTATTTTCCGCAGCATGTCAATTCTTTGTGCGGAGTCCGCAGTGTTTTACACCTGTTCCTCAATAGGAATCCACAGGTGAAATCCGCACAAAAAACACTGGAAATCCGCGGTAAGTCCGCAGGTAAAACGCAGTGCCTTTTACCCACGGATTTTTCAAAAATGGTGCTGAAAAATCTCACACGAATCCGCAACGTGGGCACATAGCCTTAGGGTTAGGGTTGGAATTAGGGTTGGGGTTAGGGTTGTGATTAGGGTTATGGCTACAGTTGGGATTAGAGTTAGGGGTGTGTTGGGGTTAGTGTTGGAGGTAGAATTGAGGGGTTTCCACTGTTTAGGCACATCAGGGGTCTCCAAACGCAACATGGCGCCACCATTGATTCCAGCCAATCTTGTATTCAAAAAGTCAAATGGTGCTCCCTCACTTCCGAGCCCCGCCGTGTGACCAAACAGTGGTTTACCCCCACATATAGGGTATCAGCATACTCAGTACAAACTGCGCAACAATTATTGGGGTCCAATTTCTCCAGTTACCCTTGTGAAAATAAAAAATTGCTTGCTAAAACATCATTTTTGAGGAAAGAAAAATGATTTTTTATTTTCACGGCTCTGCGTTGTAAACATCTGTGAAGCACTTAGGGGTTCAAAGTGCTCACCACATATCTAGATAAGTTCCTTGGGGGGTCTAGTTTCTAAAATGGGGTCACTTGTGGGGGATTTCTACTGTTTAGGCACACCAGGGGCTCTGCAAACGCAACGTGACGCCCGCAGACCATTCCATCAAAGTCTGCATTTCAAAAGTCACTACTTCCCTTCTGAGCCCCGACGTGTGCCCAAACAGTGGTTTACCCCCACACATGGGGTATCGGCGTACTCAGGAGAAACTGGACAACAACTTTTGCAGTCCAAAATCTCCTGTAACACTTGGGAAAATAAAAAATTCTGGGCTAAAAATTATTTTTGAGGAAAGAAAACGTATTTATTATTTTCACGGCTCTGCGTTATAAACTTCTGTGAAGCACTTGGGGGTTCAAAGTGCTCACCACACATCTAGATAAGTTCCT
The DNA here is from genome assembly GCF_032444005.1 of Ranitomeya imitator. Classification (NCBI taxonomy): domain Eukaryota; kingdom Metazoa; phylum Chordata; class Amphibia; order Anura; family Dendrobatidae; genus Ranitomeya; species Ranitomeya imitator. The sequence goes on from NC_091285.1 coordinate 179,940,232, forward strand.
TTGGGGGTCTAGTTTCTAAAATGGGGTCACTTGTGGGGGGTTTCTACTGTTTAGCCACATCAGGGTCTCTGCAAACGCAACGTGACGCCCACAGAGCATTCCATCAAAGTCTGCATTTCAAAATTCACTACTTCCCTTCTGAACCCCGACGTGTGCCCAAACAGTGGTTTACCCCCACACATGGGATATCGGCGTACTCAGGAGAAACTGGACAACAACTATTGGGGTCAAATTTCTCCTGTTACCCTTGGGAAAATTAAAAAATTCTGGTCTAAAAAAATTATTTTTGATGACAGAAAACTTATTTATTATTTTCACGGCTCTGCGTTATAAACTTCTGTGAAGCACTTTGGGGTTCAAAGTGCTCACCACACATCTAGATAAGTTCCTTTGGGGGTCTAGTTTCCAAAATGGGGTCACTTGTGGGGAGTTTCTACTGTTTAGGCACATCAGGGGCTCTGCAAACGCAACATGACGCCCGCAGAGCATTCCATCAAAGTCTGCATTTCAAAACATCACTACTTCCCTTCCAAACCCCGACATGTGCCCAAACAGTGGTTTACCCCCACATATGGGGTATCAGCGTACTCAGGAGAAACTGGACAACAATTTTTGGGGTCAAATTTCTCCTGTTACTCTTGGGAAAATAAAAAATTGCGGGCTAAAAAAAATCATTTTTGAGAAAAGAATTTTTTTTTAATTTTCATAGCTCTGCATTATAAAATTCTGTGAAGCACTTGGGGGTTCAAAGTGCTCACCACATATCTAGATTAGTTCCTTTGGGGGTCTAGTTTCCAAAATGGGGTCATTTGTGGGGGATCTGCAATGTTTAGGCACACAGGGTCTCTCCAAACCCGACATGGTGTCTGCTAATGATTGGAGCTAATTTTCTATTTAAGAAGCCAAATGGCGTGCCTTCCCTTCCGAGCCCTGCTGTGCGCCCAAACAGTGGTTTACCCCCACATATGGGGTATCAGCGTACTCACGACAAACTGAACAACAACATTTGGGGTTTAATTTTTCCTAATACCCTTGGCAAAATAGGAAATTCCAGGCTAAAAAATAATTTTTGAGGAAAGAAAAATTATTTTTTATTTTCATGGCTCTGCGTTATAAACTTCTGTGAAGCACCTGGGGGTTTAAAATGCTCAATATGCATCTAGATAAGTTCTTTGGGGGGTCTAGTTTGCAAAATGGGGTCACTTGTGGGGGAGCTGCAATGTTTAGGCACACAGGGGCTTTCCAAACGCGACATGGTGTCTGCTAACAATTGGAGCTAATTTTCCATTCAAAAAGTCAAATGGCGCGCCTTCCCTTCCGAGCCCTGCCGTGTGCCCAAACAGTGGTTTACCCTCACATATGAGGTATCGGCGTACTCGGAAGAAATTGCCCAACACATTTTAGGATCCAATTTATCCTATTACCCATGTGAAAATGAAAAAATTGAGGCGAAAAGAAATTTTTTGTGAAAAGAAAGTACTTTTTCATTTTTACGGATCAATTTGTGAAGCACCTGAGGGTTTAAAGTGCTCACTGGGCATCTAGATAAGTTCCTTGGGGGGTCCAGTTTCCAAAATGGGGTCACTTGTGGGGGAGCTCCAATGTTTAGTCACACAGGGGCTCTCCAAACGCGACATGGTGTCCGCTAACGATGGAGATAATTTTTCATTCAAAAAGTCAAATGGCGCTCTTTCCCTTCCGAGCCTTACCATGTGCCCAAACAGTGGATTACCCCCACATGTGAGGTATCGGTATACTCAGGAGAAATTGCCCAACAAATTTTAGCATCCATTTTATCCTGTTGCCCATGTGAAAATGAAAAAATTGATGCTAAAATAATTTTTTTGTGAAAAAAAAGTACTTTTTCATTTTTACGGATCAATTTTTGAAGCACCTGAGGGCTTAAAGTGCTCACTATGCATCTAGATAAGTTTTTTGGGGCGTCTAGTTTCTAAAATGGGGTCACTTGTGGGGGAGCTCCAATTTTTAGGTACACGGGGGCTCTCCAAATGCGACATGGTGTCTGCTAAAGAGTGGAGCCAATTTTTCATTCAAAAAGTCAAATGGCGCTCCTTCCCTTCTAAGCCCTGCCGTGCGCCCAAACAGTGGTTTACCCCCACATTTGAGGTATCAGCGTACTCAGGACAAATTGGACAACAATTTTCGTGGTTCAGTTTCTCCTTTTACCATAGGGAAAATAAAAAAATTGTTGCTGAAAGATCATTTTTGTGACTAAAAAGTTATAGGTTCATTTTTTCCTTCCATGTTGCTTCTGCTGCTGTGAAGCACCTGAAGGGTTAATAAACTTCTTGAATGTGGTTTTGTGCACCATGAGGGGTGCAGTTTTTAGAATGGTGTCACTTTTGGGTATTTTCAGCAATATAGACTCCTCAAACTGACTTCAAATGTGAGGTGGTCCCTAAAAAAATGGTTTTGTAAATTTCGTTGTAAAAATGAGAAATCGCTGGTCAAATTTTAACCCTTATAACTTCCTAGCAAAAAAATTTTGTTTCCAAAATTGTGCTGATGTAAAGTAGACATGTGGGAAATGTTATTTATTAAATATTTTGTGCCACATAACTCTCTGGTTTAACAGAATAAAAATTCAAAATGTGAAAATTGCGAAATTTTCAAAATTTTCGCCAAATTTCCGTTTTTATCACAAATAAACGCAGAATTTATTGACCTAAATTTACCACTAACATGAAGCGCAATATGTCACGAAAAAACAATCTCAGAACCGCTAGGATCCGTTGAAGCGTTCCTGAGTTATTACCTTATAAAGGGACACTGGTCAGAATTGCAAAAAACGGCCAGGTCATTAAGGTCACAATAGGCTGGGTCATGAAGGGGTTAACGATACAACACACAACATTCAATACATTTATACTGATGTATATATATATATATATATATATATATATACACACTAAGTGCAGAATTATTAGGCAAGCTGTATTTTAGAGGATTATTTTTATTATTGATCAACAACTATGTTCTCAATCAACCCAAAAGACTCATAAATATCAAAGTTTAATATTTTTGGAAGTTGGAGTGGGTTTATTTTTAGATTTGGCTATCTTGGGAGGATATCTGTTTGTGCAGGTAACTATTACTGTGCAGAATTATTAGGCAACTTAATAAAAACCAAATATATTCCCATCTCACTTGTTTTATTTTCACCAGGTAAACCAATAATACTGCACAAAATTTAGAAATAAACATTTCTGACATGCAAAAACAAAACCCCCAAAATTAGTGACCAATATAGCCACTTTTCTTTATGATGACACTCAGCAGCTTTCCATCCATAGATACTGTCAGTTGCTTGATCTGTTTACGATCAACATTGAGTGCAGCAGCCACCACAGCCTCCCAGACACTGTTCCGAGAGGTGTACTGTTTTCCCTCCCTGTAGATCTCACATTTTATGAGGGACCACAGGTTCTCTATGGGGTTCAGATCAGGTGAACAAGGGGGCCATGTAATTATTTTTTCTTCTTTGAGACCTTTACTGGCCAGCCACGCTGTGGAGTGGTTGGAGGCATGTGATGGAGCATTGTCCTGCATGAAAATCATATTTTTCTTGAATGATACCGACTTCTTCCTGTACCACTGTTTGAAGAAGTTGTCTTCCAGAAACTCGCAGTAGGTCTGGGAGTTGAGCTTCACTCCATCCTCAACCCGAAAAGGTCCCACAAATTCATCTTTGATGATACCAGCCCACACCAGTAATCCATCTCCTCCTTGCTGGCGTCTGAGTAGGAGTGGAGCTCTCTGCCCTTTATTGATCCAGCCTCTGGCCCGTCCATCTGGCCCATCAAGAGTCACTCTCATTTCATCAGTCCATAAAACCTTTGAAAAGTCAGTCTTAAGATATTTCTTGACCCAGTCTTGATGTTTTATCTTATGTTTCTTGTTCAAAGGTGGTCATTTTTCAGCTTTCCTTACCTTGGCCATGTCCCTGAGTATCGCATACCTTGCGCTTTTTGTTACTCCAGTAACGTTGCAGCTCTGAAATATGACAAAACTGGTGGCAAATGGCATCTTGGCAGCTTCACGCTTGATTTTCCTCAATTCATGGGCAGTTATTTTGCGCCTTTTCGCCCAACACGCTTCTTGCGACCCTGTTGGCTATTTGCCATGAAACGCTTGATTGTTCGGTGATCACACTTCAAAAGTTTGGGAATTTCAGGACTGCTGCATCGCTCTGCAAAACATCTCACAATTTTGGACTTTTCAGAGCCCGTCAAATCTCTCTTCTGACCCTTTTTGCCCAAGGAAAGGAAGTTGCCTAATAATTAAATAATGTACAAAAAAAAAAACAGTATATAGACTTGCAGTCCAATAACTTGTCACAATTCCACCTGCTTTGGAGGTGGAAATGGACCCCTTTACTTCTTGGGCACCTGTGCTTTTGCACAGTATACTTGCCTCTGACTTACCACTGGCATCTCATCTGATAGGAGGCATTTATTTGTTTCTTCTTTAGAAACCTTTGGTTGACGTCTTAAAATCATGACTCGGTCACTGCTTCACTGGTCACTGTCACCTTGGAAATAAAAAGGTCACATATATGTATACATTTGTATCCCCAATACATACATCTCTGTAATTAGCCACTTTTTCCTGCCTATAAAAATATATTAGATACTGTAAATTCATTACCAGTTGCTCTCCTGTGTTCTCAACCTCCTACCTGTCACAGGTTTACTGCTACAGAGAGGAACCAGAAGAACGTAGCACCTGATTTCTCCTATTTCTGCACTGATTAGAAGCACTTTATATTCTTATTAAACCGTGTAAATTTATTTTGGCAGTCCAGGGGTTAATATATTCTGTTGAGAGCTCCTGGAGTGTTATAGCTCTCAGCTGTTCACTTGTAGACACTCCCATGTCCTATATAAACTAGGTCCTGGCTAGCATTCACTGTCAGAGCTAGATTATAGAGATGAGCAAACATTTCGGTTCGGATTACGTTGTCCGAATTTGCAATATTAATTTGTCGATTATTCACCGAACATAACCAAACACCATTCATGTCAATGGGAGGCAAAAACAAATGCATGCACAACACCTTATAACGGCCCCAAAAGCTGTCAAAACACATCAAATGAGGGATAGACACCAAAAAAGTGGCCTCAATTCACCCACAATACAGATTTTAGCATAGCACAGCAGCAATCAGCCAGGCATGAGGTATCGGGGTATGGGCAGCAATTACAGCTTTCAATTGAATGTCACAGTAAAACGAGGTGGGTGAGGGATAGGTGTAGGGCCCCTTTGCTGTTAGCCCTGATACCACATGCAACACCTCTACCTGCTTTCATGCTGAGCGACACTCAGGTGGCACAAATATCAGTTTTGTAGACTACCATTGTCAGAAAAATTTAAGGATAGTAAAATGGGTAGTTGAGTCCAGGTAAGTGGAGGCCTCACTGTTTCTGAGACCTACTGGTTCAGGCAACGCGCATGAAGGAGACCTAACTAGGAGTGTTCACATTCACAAAAATTATTGACAGACACCACAGAAGTGACATTAATTTCACCACAGTAGAAATAGTATAATAGTCTTCCACTACACCCAATACAGCATATGGACACCCAACCAGTAGTGTTCACATTTTAAAAACTGAGTGCCTGACACCACTGAAGTGGAATAACTGTCACAAGAATAGAAATAGTATAATTGGGACCGAGAGATCTTCCAGTGCAGCTAACCCAGCAGATGTAGACCAACCATGACTTTTCTACATTTCCACAAATTTGTGTTGACATCAGCAGAAGCAGCAGCCACAGCAGGCATAGAAGCCACACTAAAGATATCACAGAGTGCAGTTGGATCGCCCCAGACACAGGGCCACGCGTTCTCGGTACCGGGCCTCTCTGGTTCTGTTCTGAGGCTGTCACGGTGGCTAGACCCGGTCCGCGACCCTGCTAAGGGGCGTCCAATAAAGGTGGTGCAGTCTGTCAGGGGTTCGTGACGCCACCTGTGGTGTTCGGTCAGGGTGACCGACGCTGCTGTGGGGTCCGCTGGGGTGATGGAATAGCAGCTGGATGGTATACCTTCCCACAGGTCAAGTATGTCCCCAGGGCTTCCCAGTAAGGTAGATGGTGATGGTGTGAGGTGCAGGCAATAACGAGGACACAAGGTTGCAGTCTCTATACTGAAGACTTCAGGATCCTCAATCCAGAGCACGTTTAACAGGGCTATCAGAGACAGGCCGGCCTGATGGGCACTTCCAGAGTTTCCCTCACAGATGGAAATCGTTGCCCACCACTAGCGCCTGTGTGTTGTAGTCCTACCCTGCTGAGTATTTGGAATAGTCCTCACAACTGCTGTTCTCGTTCGTCGTTCTCTACAGCTCTCTCTCTCTTTAGTTCCAGATGTTGCTAGTTTCTCATCCCCCAGTATGTTTTGGCCAGGACGCACCCGTATGACGGGAAGGCATGGAGGTCTTCCGGGACCCTAGAGACACCCCTCTCCCACTGTTTCCCCCTATGTCTTCTTAGGAAATTTAAGGTAGACAGCCAACCTATAATTCACTGTCCTGCGTCACATTGCATTTGCAGAGCCCCTAATGTACCTAAACAGTAGAAACCCCCCACAAGTGACCCCATATTGGAAACTAGACCCCCCAAGGAACTTATCTAGCTGTGTTGTAGGAACTTTGAACCCCCAAGTGTTTCACTACAGTTTATAACGCAGGGCCGTGAAAATAAAAAAAAACATTTTTTTCCGACAGAAATGTTTTTTAGCCCCCCCAATTTTTTTCCCAAGGGTAACAAGAGAAATTGGACAACAAGAGTTGTTGTCCAATTTTTCCTGAGTAAGCTGATACCCCATATGTTGGGGTAAACCCCTGTTTGGACACACGGAAGAGCTCGGAAGAGAAGGAGCACTGTTTTACTTTTTCAACGCAAAATTGGCTGGAATTGAGATGAGACTCCATGTCGTGTTTTGAGAGCCCTGATGTGCCTAAACAGTGGAAACCCCCAATTCTAACTGAAACCCTAAACCAAACACACCCCTAATCCCAACCACACAACCCTAACCCCAACCACACCCCTAACCCCAACACACCCCTAATCCTAATCCCAACCCTAACCACACCCCTAACTCCAACACTCCACTAACCCTGATCCCAACCATAACCGTAACCACACCCCTAACCCTGACGCACCCCTAAGCCTAATCCCAACTGTAAATGTAATCCAAACCCTAACTTTAGCCCCAACTCTAACTGTAGCCCTAACCTTAACTTTAGCCCCAACCCTAACTTTAGTCCCAACATTAACCCTAACTTTAGCCCCAACTCTAACCCTAACTTTTGCCTGAACCCTAACTGTTGCCCTAACCCTAACTTTAGCCCCAACCTTAACCCTAACTTTAGCCCCAGCCCTAACCCTAACTTTAGCCCCAACCCTAACTGTAACCCTAACCCTAGCCCCAACCCTAGCCCTAACCCTAGCCGCAACCCTAACCCTAGCCCTAACTCTAACCCTATGCCTAGCCCTAACCCTAGTCCTAACCCTAGCCCTAACCTTAACCCTAACGCTAACCCTAGCCCTAACACTAACCCTAGCCCTAACCCTAGCCCTAGCCCTAACCCTAGCCCTAATGGTAAAATAGAAATATATACATTTTTTTATTTTTTTTATTTTTCCCTAACTAAGGGGGTGATGAAGGGGGGTTTGATTTACTTTTATAGCGGATTTTTTAGCGGATTTTTATGATTGGCAGCCGTCACACACTAAAAGACGCTTTTTATTGCAAAAAATAGTTTTTGTGTCTCCACATTTTGAGAGCTATAATATTTCCATACTTTGGTCCACAGGGGCATGCGAGGTCTTGTTTTTTGTGAGACAAATTGACGTTTTTCCTGGTAACATTTTTGGGCATGTGACATTTTTTGATCCCTTTTTATTCTGATTTTTGCGAGGCAGAATGACCAAAAACCAGCTATTCAAGAATTTCTTTTCGGGGGGGGGGGGGAGGGGCGTTTATACCATTCCGCGTTTCGTAAAATTGATAAAGCAGTTTAATTCTTCGGGTCAGTACGATTACAGCGATACCTCATTTATGTCATTTTTTTATGTTTTGGTGCTTTTATGCTATAAAAACTATTTTATATAAAAAATAATTATTTTTGCATCGCTTTATTCTGAGGACTATAACTTTTATAATTTTTCGCTGATGATGCTGTATCGCAGCTCATTTTTTGCGGGACAAGATGACGTTTTCAGTGGTACCATGCTTATTTATATCGGTATCTTTGATCACGTGTTATATATGTTAGCGCTATTTAAAAAAAAAGAAAGAAAAGAAAATTTACCAAATGGCTGCAATGAAACAAAGAGAGAAAAATGTAAAGGGGTCTGAATACTTTCTGTACTCACTGTACATTACAAGCAATGTGTATATGTCTATCATGTAACAGTTATATTTCTTACTGCACTTAATCACACACTTGAACTTTATCAGACATAGTTCCTGTTCTGAATAAATACTATAGTGGTACAGAAAATGAATATAATAATATGGAGCATTAATAAAATCAGTTTCCTTAGAATCGTGAACAGGTGGAATCCATATCATAGAATGTTATAGAAACATGTTACACTGTTACGAGTTTTTGTATTATCATTTCCGGATTGCTCATTTTAAATGGAATGAAGATAACAAAAATGTTTTGCCTCATAGTAAGCATACTGACAGCAGACATAATCCAGAATTCGGCTCCTCTGGATGTGCACAAGTCCAAGAAGACTGGAAGCATTATGCCTCTATCAACTAAATGACAACTCTCGTCTAAACGTGGTTGTCTCTGTGGATCTGTGGAATGAATGTTCAGCTCTTTTGTCTGCAAATGATAACGTTTTGGCCAATATTAGAACATGAATCCAATCATGAAGATATGACGACATTCTTTGATATTATTTAATATACTTCAGGCATGTATCACAGGTTCCAAAATGTCTAGGTTTATTGAAATTTGAAAATGTTTGAAAACTAATGTAAGAAGAAAAGTTTATTAACACCTTCCCACATATGACTGTGAATTAACATCCTGGGAAGAGGTCTGCATTATGGAGAGGGCTCAGGAGGAGTTGAGCTTCCTCTATATGTCACAGGTTGTATATTACATTGACGGCATCTGGCTCTAATAGGAGATCAGCTGTTAGCCATTTACATGCTGCTGTTAATCTCTGACAATGCTGACAGTGGCACATAAATGGAATGTGTGCCAGTGATCTCACACATTGGCTCTCACTGCCCATCCCGTGATGCAATCACTGGGAACTAATGGGTTACATTGGCAATAGAGGGCTCCCTGATGACACCCATCACTATCATTCATTAGCTGAGGCACCAGTCTTATCCAATTTTACCATGACAAAACCAATTAATATCCTATACTGAAGTTGCATTTCAAGTTGTGGTTTTTATGCTTCGTTACACATGGACCAAGTGCAAGCACATCAGGCATTTGTGTAGAAAGGGAAATCTCTTAAATCCACAATTTTCCTTAGGAGAAGTCAGTTTGTTTTCCTTTTTTGATCTGGTGTAAAGTCTCTAAGGGTGTTGGCCACTTTTTCTTGTTGATGCAACTTTCCTCCCAAACTGACCAGCACTTCTGTCTATAAAATGGCTGCTGATGGAGGGGCATGTGACCAGACCTGCTCATCAGCCTTTTCCAATTGTAAAACATCTCACAGGTGCTTTTCTATTTTGTGAGTCTGGACATAAGTGATGTAATGAAAGCTGCACTGACAAGAGACAATGGCCAATCTCTTTTCTCATTTACAGAAACTGGCACTGTTCACACATAGGATAGCTTAAAAATATGTCTTAAAAAAGATTTTTACTCTCTGAAACAATGTAGCTCAGAAAGTGCACATTCGGGTTTGGACCAAGCACTTTGAACAATGTCTGTCCGGTGTTGTAGAACTAATACAGTTTTGCATTCCACAACTGGAAAACCCCTCTTTTCTGGCTGCAGTTTATTTAAAAGCAAGCAAACTGTGCTTTACTTACCCTCTTGGGTCCAGCATTGAGTTTTTGCCACTGCTCTCAGTGTCTGCTATTGTTAGCAGCTCTAAAGTCATGTCAACAGGTCTGCAGTCAATCAGTGAGCTCAGTGGCTCTGGCTGGCATAAGATGCTGAGCTCAGTTATTGTCTGTAGCTTTGAAGCCACGTTGACAGGTCTGCAGTCAATCAGTGAGCTCAGCGGCTCTTGGTGGCGTGAGATGCTGAGCTCAGTTATTGTCTGTAGCTTTGAAGCCACGTTGACAGGTCTGCAGTCAATCAGTGAGCTCAGCGGTTCTTGATGGCATGAGCTGCTGAGCTCAGTTATTGTCTTCAGCTTTGAAGCCACGTTGACAGGTCTGCAGTCAATCAGTGAGCTCAGCGGCTCTTGGTGGTGTGAGCTGCTGAGCTCAGTTACTGTCTGTAGCTTTGAAGCCACGTTGACAGGTCTGCAGTCAATCAGTGAGCTCAGCGGCTCTTGGTGGCGTGAGCTGCTGAGCTCAGTTATTGTCTGTAGCTTTGAAGCCACGTTGACAGGTCTGCAGTCAATCAGTGAGCTCAGCGGTTCTTGATGGCATGAGCTGCTGAGCTCAGTTATTGTCTTCAGCTTTGAAGCCACGTTGACAGGTCTGCAGTCAATCAGTGAGCTCAGCGGCTCTTGGTGGTGTGAGCTGCTGAGCTCAGTTACTGTCTGTAGCTTTGAAGCCACGTTGACAGGTCTGCAGTCAATCAGTGAGCTCAGCGGCTCTTGGTGGCGTGAGCTGCTGAGCTCAGTTATTGTCTGTAGCTTTGAAGCCACGTTGACAGGTCTGCAGTCAATCAGTGAGCTCAGCGGTTCTTGATGGCATGAGCTGCTAAGCTCAGTTATTGTCTTCAGCTTTGAAGCCACGTTGACAGGTCTGCAGTCAATCAGTGAGCTCAGCGGCTCTGGCTGGCATAAGATGCTGAGCTCAGTTATTGTCTGCAGCTTTGAAGACACGTTGACAGGTCTGCAGTCAATCAATGAGCTCAGCGGCTCTTGGTGGCGTGAGATGCTGAGCTCAGTTATTGTCTGTAGCTTTGAAGCCACGTTGACAGGTCTGCAGTCAATCAGTGAGCTCAGCGGTTCTTGATGGCATGAGCTGCTGAGCTCAGTTATTGTCTTCAGCTTTGAAGCCACGTTGACAGGTCTGCAGTTAATCAGTGAGCTCAGCGGCTCTTGGTGGTGTGAGCTGCTGAGCTCAGTTATTGTCTGTAGCTTTGAAGCCACGTTGACAGGTCTGCAGTCAATCAGTGAGCTCAGCGGCTCTTGGTGGCGTGAGCTGCTGAGCTCAGTTATTGTCTGCAGCTTTGAAGCCATGTTGACAGGTCTGCAGTCAATCAGTGAGCTCAACGGCTCATGGTGGCGTGAGCTGCTGAGCTCAGTTATTGTCTTTAGCTTTGAAGCCATGTTGACAGGTCTGCAGTCAATCAGTGAGCTCAGCGGCTCTTGGTGGCGTGAGCTGCTGAGCTCAGTTATTGTCTGTAGCTTTGAAGCCATGTTGACAGGTCTGCAGTTAATCAGTGAGCTCAGCAGCTCTTGGTGTCGTGAGCTGCTGAGCTCAGTTATTGTCTGCAGCTTTGAAGCCACGTTGACAGGTCTGCAGTCAATCAGTGAGCTCAGCGGTTCTTGATGGCATGAGCTGCTGAGCTCAGTTATTGTCTGTAGCTTTGAAGCCACGTTGACAGGTCTGCAGTCAATCAGTGAGCTCAGCGGCTCTTGGTGGCGTGAGCTGCTGAGCTCAGTTATTGTCTGTAGCTTTGAAGCCACGTTGACAGGTCTGCAGTCAATCAGTGAGCTCAGCGGTTCTTGATGGCATGAGCTGCTGAGCTCAGTTATTGTCTTCAGCTTTGAAGCCACGTTGACAGGTCTGCAGTCAATCAGTGAGCTCAGCGGCTCTTGGTGGTGTGAGCTGCTGAGCTCAGTTATTGTCTATAGCTTTGAAGCCACGTTGACAGGTCTGCAGTCAATCAGTGAGCTCAGCGGCTCTGGCTGGCATAAGATGCTGAGCTCAGTTATTGTCTGCAGCTTTGAAGACACGTTGACAGGTCTGCAGTCAATCAGTGAGCTCAGCGGCTCTTGGTGGCGTGAGATGCTGAGCTCAGTTATTGTCTGTAGCTTTGAAGCCACGTTGACAGGTCTGCAGTCAATCAGTGAGCTCAGCGGTTCTTGATGGCATGAGCTGCTGAGCTCAGTTATTGTCTTCAGCTTTGAAGCCACGTTGACAGGTCTGCAGTCAATCAGTGAGCTCAGCGGCTCTTGGTGGTGTGAGCTGCTGAGCTCAGTTATTGTCTGTAGCTTTGAAGCCACGTTGACAGGTCTGCAGTCAATCAGTGAGCTCAGCGGCTCTTGGTGGCGTGAGCTGCTGAGCTCAGTTATTGTCTGCAGCTTTGAAGCCATGTTGACAGGTCTGCAGTCAATCAGTGAGCTCAACGGCTCTTGGTGGCGTGAGCTGCTGAGCTCAGTTATTGTATTTAGCTTTGAAGCCATGTTGACAGGTCTGCAGTCAATCAGTGAGCTCAGCGGCTCTTGGTGGCGTGAGCTGCTGAGCTCAGTTATTGTCTGTAGCTTTGAAGCCATGTTGACAGGTCTGCAGTTAATCAGTGAGCTCAGCAGCTCTTGGTGTCGTGAGCTGCTGAGCTCAGTTATTGTCTGCAGCTTTGAAGCCACGTTGACAGGTCTGCAGTCAATCAGTGAGCTCAGCGGCTCTTGGTGGCGTGAGATGCTGAGCTCAGTTATTGCCTGTAGCTTTGAAGCCACGTTGACAGGTCTGCAGTCAATCAGTGAGCTCAGCGGTTCTTGATGGCATGAGCTGCTGAGCTCAGTTATTGTCTTCAGCTTTGAAGCCACGTTGACAGGTCTGCAGTCAATCAGTGAGCTCAGCGGCTCTTGGTGGTGTGAGCTGCTGAGCTCAGTTATTGTCTGTAGCTTTGAAGCCACGTTGACAGGTCTGCAGTCAATCAGTGAGCTCAGCGGCTCTTGGTGGCGTGAGCTGCTGAGCTCAGTTATTGTCTGCAGCTTTGAAGCCATGTTGACAGGTCTGCAGTCAATCAGTGAGCTCAACGGCTCTTGGTGGCGTGAGCTGCTGAGCTCAGTTATTGTCTTTAGCTTTGAAGCCATGTTGACAGGTCTGCAGTCAATCAGTGAGCTCAGCGGCTCTTGGTGGCGTGAGCTGCTGAGCTCAGTTATTGTCTGTAGCTTTGAAGCCATGTTGACAGGTCTGCAGTTAATCAGTGAGCTCAGCGGCTCTTGGTGGTGTGAGCTGATGAGATCAGTTATTGTCTGCTGCTTTGAAGCCACGTTGACAGGTCTGCAGTCAATCAGTGAGCTCAGCGGCTCTTGGTGTCGTGAGCTGCTGAGCTCAGTTATTGTCTGCACCTTTGAAGCCACGTTGACAGGTCTGCAGTCAATCAGTGAGCTCAACGGCTCTTGGTGGCGTGAGCTGCTGAGCTCAGTTATTGTCTGCAGCTTTGAGGCCACGTTGACAGGTCTGCAGTCAATCAGTGAGCTCAGCGGCTCTTGGTGGTGTGAGCTGCTGAGCTCAGTTATTGTCTGCAGCTTTGAAGCCACGTTGACAGGTCTGCAGTCAATCAGTGAGCTCAGCAGCTCTTGGTGGCGTGAGCTGCTGAGCTCAGTTATTGTCTGCAGCTTTGAAGCCACGCTGACAGGTCTGCAGTCAATCAGTGAGCTCAGCAGCTCTTGGTGGCGTGAGCTGCTGAGCTCAGTTATTGTCTGCAGCTTTGAAGCCACATTGACAGGTCTGCAGTCAATCAGTGAGCTCAGCGGCTCTTGGTGGTGTGAGCTGCTGAGCTCAGTTATTGTCTGCAGCTTTGAAGCCACGTTGACAGGTCTGCAGTCAATCAGTGAGCTCAGCGGCTCTTGGTGGTGTGAGCTGCTGAGCTCAGTTATTGTCTGTAGATTTGAAGCCACGTTGACAGGTCTGCAGTCAATCAGTGAGCTCAGTGGCTCTTGGTGTCGTGGGCTGCTGAGCTCAGTTATTGTCTGCAGCTTTTAAGTCATGTTGACAGGTCTGCAGTCAATCAGTGAGCTCAGCATCTCTGGGTGGATGTGAGCTGCTGAGCTCAGTCACTGTCTTCAGCCGCAGACATTATCACATTAACAGACACTGGGAGCAGTGGCAGAAACTCAGTACTGGAACCGGACAAATGGAGAAAAACACGGTTACAAAACAAACTGCTCCTGGAGACTTAGGTTTTCTAAAATCAGAAAACCACTTTAACTTTTTTTTAGCATCTTTAGTTCTTTTTGTATTTTTGGCTTGTATTCAGTTGTAATAGTTTCACTATAGACAGGAGAATTAGCTCTAGGCGGTTCACAGATATGAGGTCACATAGTTACTTTTAGAATGTTAAGTACAGCTATCAATTCCCTCAAACTAGAGCACAACACGTGACATAGATAATACTATCGCTATAGGCCTGACACGCAGAGGAAGTGTTCTGACACTGATTGACTCATAGATCAAGCATACTATTGGTCCGCTTCACTGTTTCTTGTAAATGTAACCTTTGTTCTACACTGAAAAAAAGTTAAGTAAAGACTAAAATAATAATAATAATAATTTTTATTTATATAGCGCCAACATAATTTTTATTTACAGTATATAGCGCCAACAAAATATATGTACTGTAGGTATCCATCCATTTATTTCGGCAAATAGGCCTTACAATAGGCCTTGGCATTTCTTCTCTGATCAACACAGCTTAATCCTGAGTTTTACACTCTCAAAAGCATGAAACTGAGAAACCAATATGGATACTTATTTGAAAAATAGTTTGAGTTGTTTTTCATGTTAGATCCTTATAGGTAAATGGTATATATTTTCCTACACTGTTGTATGGCCACTATTACAGAAACCCATCTAGTAGCACATTGGACCCATTTTGGCTTTTAGAACATTAACAATTCATCATGACATAGTTTCCACTTGGTGTTAAAATTGTTCTGCAAGAATAAAAAAATATTGACTCATCTGGAGAGCATATCTGCTTGTGGTTGTTGTTAACTAAATATGTCAACATGTCAACATGTCAGAGATGCTCTGTAGGCTAGGCCGGTTTTAGACAAACTGTGGCCATTGGCAAAATTTAAATGTGGGTCCCTAAATGCTAACTTATTGTAATATTATTTCAATGCCCAGACACATTTAGAGCAGTGGTGTGCAGCCAATGGAGGCAGACTACGCGACCGCTATGGGTCCCATGAGTCAGGGGTCCTGTCCCAGTGTCAGCACCAGGCTCTCAATCCGGCATCATACTTTCAATTGTATCAACATCCTGGAAGCTGATACCGATGGAAGCCATCTGCTCCCTGCTCTATTATTCTGCAACTGATGTCTCTGCGCAGAGGGTGCAATGACATCACTTCAACATGCCAGCTGTGCCAAGCAGTGCAGTGCAGCAGAAGGCATGCTGGACACCAGAGCAGATGGGGAACAAGGCGTTGTTAGTATTTAATTTATTTATTTTAAATCAATGACTACTTTTGGGGCTATTATATTATATTGAAGACTATGTGGGGCCCATTACATTATATGGAATGCAATATGGGGTCATTACATTGTATCAAAGGCAATATGGGGCCATTATATTATATGGAAGGCTATATGTAGCCATTACATTTAATGGAAGGCTATATGGGGCCATACTATTATATGGAGAGCTATGTGGGGGTATTATGTTTTATGGAAGGTATTGTAGGGCCATTACATTATATGGAAGGTTATGTGGGGGCCACTATATTATATGGAGGGCAAAGAGGGGCCATTATATTATACTAGATGGTGGCCCGACTCTAACGCATCGGGTATTCTAGAATATGCATGTCCACGTAGTATATTGGTCAGACACGTAGTATATTACGTAGTATATTGCCCAGCCAAGTAGTATATTGCCCAGTCACGTAGTACATTGCCCAGCCACGTAGTATATTGCCCAGCCACGTAGTATATTGCCCAGCCACGTAGTATATTGCCCAGCCATGTAGTATGTTGCCCAGCTACGTAGTATATTGCCCAGCCACGTAGTATATTGGCCAGTCACATAGTATATTGCCCAGTGACGTAGTATATTGCCCAGCCACGTAGTATATTGCCCATCCACGTAGTATATTGCCCATCCACGTACTATATTGCCCAGCCATGTAGTATATTGCCCAGTGACGTAGCATACAGAACAGAGCCACGTAGTATATTGCCCAGCCACATAGTATATTGCCCAGTCACGTAGTATATTGCCCAGCCACATAGTATATTGCCCAGTCACGTAGTATATTGCCCAGCCACATAGTATATTGCCTAGCCACGTATGTCACAGGTTAAAAAATAAAAAATAAACATACTCACCTTCCGATCCGAGGGCCCCTTGTAGTTGTAACATACTCACCATACTTGTAGTTCTGTCGCCTGTGCGAGGTCCAGGTGGTAGCTTCCGGTCCCAACCTGCTCGCGCAGGCGCGCAGGGCGTATGATGACGTCGCGGTCACATGACCGTGACGTCATGGCAGGTCCTGGTCGCCAAGGCATGCAGGGCCTGTGATGACGGCGTGGGTACATGACCGTGACGTCATGGCAGGTCCTTCTGCTAGATGATCTGTGCCAATGGAACGTGGCAGTTGTATCGCGAGGAACAGGAAAGGCGGCGTAGGTGAGTATATAGTCATTTTTTTTAATTATTATTTTTAACATTAGATGTTTTTACTATTGGCGCTGCATAGGCCACATCAATAGTAAACAACTCGGTCACACAGGGTTAAGGGCAGCGGTAACGGAGTGCGTTACCCGCGGCATAACGCGGTCCGTTACCGCCGGCATTAACCCTGTGTGAGCGGTGAGCGGAGGGGTGCATGCGGGCGCAGGGCAGTCAGTGCGGGGAGTAAGGAGCGGCCATTTTCTTCCAGACTGTGCACGTCGCTGATTGGTCGCGGCAGCCGTGACAGGCAGCTGCCGAGACCAATCAGCGAACGAATAACCGTGACAGAAGGACAGACAGACGGAAGTACCCCTTAGACAATTATATATATAGATGGAGGACAATGTGGGTCCATTACATTATACGGAATGCTATGTGGTACCATTATGTTATATTATTTGACTGGCAATGTGGGGCAATTATATTATATGGAGGACAATGTGGGTCCCGTTATTCTGCATAAAAGGTAATGTGGGGCCATTATATTATATGGATGGCTATGTGGTGCCCATTACATTATAAGCAAAGTCATATGGAGCCCATTACATTATATGGAAGGCTATGTAGGGCCCATTACATTATAAGGAAGGCTATGTGGGGCCCATTACATTATATAGAAGGCTATGTGGGGACACTAAATTATATGGAAAAAAATGATCAATTATATGAAAGGCAATGTGGAACCATGATATTATATGAAAGTGTAGCATTTGCCAGCGTCTCCACATGTTTCCCCTCCTCTCATCATGTGGAGATGCCGGCTTACTCACTATCTCAGCTGCAGCAGCGTTCCCGTTTGCCTCCTCCCTCTCTTCTGTGCATGCCGCACTGTGTTCTGGTGGCTCAACTAGTATGTGCATGCGTGTGCTCCCTTGATCTTAAAGGGGCAGCACATATTAACAGCTGGGAGGCATTTTGTTAAAGTATTCACCTTCAAGGTGTATCCTAGCCAATAGCTTGGAGGCTTCTTGTATATAAGGTACACTCCCCAATTGGGCGGTGCCTGAGCAACCCTTATAGTTTAGGTGTGTGGGTGTATGCAACTGTATGCTGCCAGGGCCCTGTCCCTAATCTGATAGAACCATTTCCATATCCTCTGCTCCCATAGTTTATTATTGAGATTTTCCATCCTTTACTGTCCCTGTAGTTGTGTCTAGATTACTTGTTATCCTGAAAATCGCATGCACAGTATCTGTACCCCATGGTCACATTGGCAGTAGCAGAACTGTTTCCCAAGTGTCCATCCTGTTTGCACAGTCTGAGCCTGTCCCAAGTGGCCATCCTGTCTGTACAGTCTGAACCTGTACCAAGTGGACCTCCTGTCTGCATAGTCTGAACCTGTCCCAAGTGGTCTGAACCTGTCTTGGACTCTCTATCCAAGTTAACGTCTTTGAACCTTGGGGTCAGCTGCTACTGCCAGACGCTGCTATGGGGAGGCACCTGGCAGCTACCTGCCACACAAACCTAAACTTACCACTAAAGGCTCTAGTAAACATCAAAGTAGATGCTTAGTCAAGCCCCTCCAGGGTAAGTCTTTGGAGGGCTATGGAGTCAGCTGCTGTTTCTAAACACTGCCACTGCCAAAGGAGTTGCACCTGGCAGCTACCTGCCGCACAAGCCTGATCTCATCAGTTGAGGCTCCAGTGAACACCAAGGTAGCTGCTAAGTCAAGCCCCTCAAGGGTAAGCCTGGACTGTGGCACAGTAGGTCCATGAAATATGTGCGCCACCTGTAATCATGACAGAACGACTATGTCGGCCCCATTATGTTATATGGAAGGCAATGTGGGGCCCATTATATTATATAGAAGGCTATGCGCGGGCCATTACATTATATCGAAGGTTATGTGGGGCCAATATACTGTTTGGAGGCCTATATAAGGGGTCACTACACTGTTTGAAGGGCTATGGAGGGCATTATACTGTTTGAAGGGCATTGTGGGGGCTATTATACTATTTGGAGGGCTATGTTGCAGCCATTATACTGTTTGAAGGGCTATGTGGGGGCCATTATACTGTTTGGAGAGCTATGTGGAGGCCAGTATACTGTTTGGAGAGCTTTGTGGGGGCATTTTACTGTTTTGAGAGCTATGTGGAGGCCATAATACTGTCCTGTATCTCTATCCAAGTCTCTGACCCTTGGAGTCAACTGCTGGTGCCGGACACTGCCACTTCCAGAGGAGTGGCACCTGGCAGCTATCTGCTGCACAAGCCTGACCTCACTACTAGAGGTGCCAGTAAACATCAAGGTAGCTGCTTAATCAAGCCCCTCCTGGGTAAGTTCGGACCATGGCACAGTGGGTCCACGAAATACGTGTGCCACCTGTGAGTGTGACAGAAAGACTATGTGGGGCCCGTTATTTTATATGGAAGGCTGTGGGGCCCATTGCAATATATAGAAGGCTATGTGGAGGCCATTATAATATGTGGAAGGTTATGTAGGGCCAATATATTGTTTAGATGCTATGTCAGGGGACATTACACTGTTTGAAGGGCTACAGGGGGGCATTATACTGTTTGAAGAGCTGTATGGGGGCTATTATACTGTTAGGAGGGCTATGTGGCAGCCATTATACTGTTTGAAGGGCTATGTGGGGGTCATTATACTGTTTGGAGAGCTATGTGGAGGCCATTATACTGTTTGGAGAGCTATGTTGGTGCATCATACTGTTTTGAGAGCTACGTGGGGGCCATAATACTCTCTTGGACTTTCTATCCAAGCCTCTGACCCTTGAAGTCAGCTGCTGCCGGACACTGTCACTGCCAAAAGAGTGGCACCTGTCAGCTACCTGCCGAACAAGCCTGACCTCATCAGTTGAGGCTCCAGTGAACACCAAGGTAGCTGTTTAGTCACACCCCAGGAAAAGTACGGTCCATGGCACCATGGGTCCACAAACCACGTCCCCCACCTCCAAGCATGACAGTTTGCTAAGTCCATGGATTCCGCTGATTCTAAGATCCCCCGGTCCTTGGATCTGTACCAAGAAATCTCCTGTCAGCGTGATCAGGAAGGAATTTTTTTTCATATTTGAGGACTGTAAATTCCCGTTGGGATGCTCTGACTACGGCCTCTTCTTCAGCTCCAGCTCAATTTGACACAGCTGCCAGCAAGTCTACCCTGCCTGCGACTTATACCCCAGGAACTAATCACCACTTATCAGCTCCTCCATGATTCAGCGAAGACCAGGCTGTGGTAGATCGGTATCAAATTCCTTTTCCTAGTCTTCAGAATCCATTCAGAGTGTAATCTGTTAAGGGGAAGGACCTACCAGAAATAATTCAAGTTGTCACTGAAACTGTTTTCCTCCTGATATGGGCACTCCATTCAGAGAAAATTACTTTAATTTGCTGGCTGATATTTATCACCCCATTCTCTTAGTTTTTCCATAACTGAGAGCTCTTGAGGCTGTCCTAGAATGGAAGTCCAGTGAGGTGCTTCATTGGGGAGAGTCATGTCAAAAGGGGTGTCTTGTTCCAGTGCTTCCAGCTGAGTTGCTAGTGTTGCCATCTTCTTCAACAAATGATGGTTACAGGTGGTCGCAGGATGACAACATCAAGGTGGAGGCAACTTCCTATATTCTACTATCTACCAGTAGTAGAAGTCCTAGTACATCTTTGTTTCTGCCAAGGGGACAGATATTCCTACCAGACTAAGATAAACTCAGCAAGTTATGGTACCTATTTACAAATGTGCTTCATTCTGCTTCATGGATGTCCAGTCGATAAGAGGCATCCTTGTCAAGAAGAAGGTGGGAGATGTAACATTTCTTCCAGCGGCTGGGAGAGAACATGGTCCTGATGAGAGGTAGTGGGAGTTTTGAAAGAAGAATTCGGCTTTATCTTCTCAACAAAGAGTCCTCGGAGGCTTGAAGAAGAGGGGGCATAAAGGGGGATATTGTAGAGTCTGTTGGTGCTTCCGCATGGTTCCCCTCCTCCAACCATGCAGGGATGCCAGCTTACCTGTGAACAAAAATGAAGATATCCAACTCAGGAAATAAAATCAAAAGTCTTTATTTTGTACAAGTTAAAATAAGCTGCTTGACAAGCTGGTGCATACTGGAGGAAGGAATGTCTTGAGTAACTGGACGCGTTACGAACACGTGTTCTTAGACCTCAGTTTCACAAGTACCTGGCGCCAAGAAGAGATGTTTCCGTGCTCGGACTAATTGCTCATGGGCTGTGAGAATACCATCATAAGGGTGAGATGAATCATTTATTTTTTTTCATGCCAGCTTACTTACCTTCCCGGTGGCAGCAGCATTCCCGTGTGCCTCCTCTATGTGTTTCAGCAGTGCATCTAGTAGGTGCGCTCCCCTGCTCCTAAAGGGGCAGCGCATGCACATGGCAAAATGCCTCAAGCTGACAGCTGGGAGGCATTTTGTTAAAGTATTTGCCTGCATGGTGTCCCCCAGCCAATAACTGGGAGGTATCTCGCATAAAAGGTATCCTCCCCATTTGGGAGGTGCCTGTGCAACCACTATAGTTTATTACATGTTGGTGTGTGCAAATGGATGTTGCCAGGTCCCTATCCCTCGTCTATGAGTCATTTCCATATCCTGTCTTCCCATATTCTATAATTGAGATATCACATCCTTTACTGTCCCTGTAGTTGTGCTTAGGTTACTCGTTATTCTGCAAGCCGAGTCCACACTATCTTTACACTGTGGACACATTGGTGGTACCAGAACTGTTCCCTAAGTAGACATCCTGTCTGCACATTCTGAACCTGTTTCAAGTGGCCACCCTGCCTGCACAGTCTGAACTTGTCCCTAGTCATCGTCCTATCTTCACAGTCTGAACCTAACCCTGCCTTAAGCTCTCTATCTGAATTAACATCTCTGACTCCTGCAGTCAGCTGCTACTGCAAGACGCTGCCCTGGAGAGGCACCTGGCAGCTATCTGCAACAAACAAGCCTAACGTCACCACTGGAAGTTCCAATAAGCACCAGGGTAGCTGTTTAGTCACGCCCTTCCAGGGTAAGTTTGCTCCATGGCACAGTGGGTCCACAAACCACGTGCCCCACCATTACAGAAAGACAATGTGGGGCCCATTATATCATACGGAAGGCTATGCGGGTGCCATCATTTTATGTGGAAGGCTTTGGGGGGTTATACTGTTTGGAAGGCTATGTGGGGGACATTATACTCTT
Source organism: Ranitomeya imitator (assembly GCF_032444005.1). Lineage (NCBI taxonomy): Eukaryota > Metazoa > Chordata > Amphibia > Anura > Dendrobatidae > Ranitomeya > Ranitomeya imitator. The sequence goes on from NC_091285.1 coordinate 179,962,141, forward strand.
TGAAAGGCTATGTGGGGGACATTATACTGTATGAAGGGCTATATGGGGCTATTCTACTGTTTGAAGGGCTATCTGGCAGCCATGATACAATTTGAAGGGCTAAAAAATATACATTCCTATGGTCACCTTTGTCTTGAGTTTCATTTTTTGGACACAGATTAGCCAACAATGCTATGTGCACTGAAAGTGTTATGGAGATAGGACACTTCTAAAATTCTTGCAAAATCCCTTACAAAAATACTTGTGAGACTAACTCTTCCTACTAATTTCATTTTCATGCACTGGCACTTTATTATGCACAAGCACCTTTACATGCTGTACACTCCATCTTGGCTGGTCTCTGTCTAGCCATGACCTCATTGTAAGGCTGTGTGCACACAATGCAGATTTGGTGCAGAAAAATCTGCTGCAGTTCTGCACTAAATCTGCATCTCCTGGCAGAATCTGCAGGTGCATTTTTATGCGTTTTTTATGCGTTTTTTGAGCACAAATCTGCACAAAAAACGCATCAAAAACGCATCAAAAACGCACCTGCAGATTTCTATTATGGAGGGGTGCAGAAACGCTGCAGAACTGCACAAAAGAAGTGACAGGCACTTCTTTGAAATCTGCAGCGTTTCTGCGCAGATTTTTCTGCACCATGTGCACAGCTTTTTTTTTTCACATTGATTTACATTGTACTGTGATCACAGTGCAGTTCTGCAGCGTTTCTGCTGCAGAAAAATCTGCTGCAGTTCTGCACTAAATCTGCATCGTGTGCACATACCCTAATACTTTTTTCCTTGTAAGTTGTCCTTCACATGAACTTGATTATAATTTATATCTGATTACTCTTATACACCTATAGTAATTCTATCTACTGGACTTGTGAATTGTTATCTTATGGTCCTATAACATATATAGGTACACATTCTCCACAACTGACTATGCTCCTTTGTTACTTTGCACAATTGATACTATCTGTCATCTGACTTATCTGACTTCTATCTACATTGATCCATTTACATGATGCACTTTATTTACATTGCTTTCTAGCCATAATTATTATTATTTAATCATTCAATTATTTATTGGATTAGGTAGGCATATTTATTTACCTTATTCAGCATTATTTATTAGTGATGAGCGAGTAAACTCGTTGCTTGGGTTTTCCCGAGCACGCTCGGGTGGTCTCAGAATATTTGTTAATTTTCGGAGATTTAGTTTTCATCGCCTCAGCTGCATGAATTAAGACTGCTAGCTAGACTGAATACATGTGAGGAATGCCTGTTTGTTGGGGAATTCCCACACGTATTCAGCCTGGCTAGCAGCTGTGAATCATGCAGCTGAGGCGAAGAAAACGAAATCTCCGAACACTAACAAATACTTGCAGATCACCCGAGCGTGCTCGGGAAAACTCGAGCAAAAAGTATACTCGCTCGTCATCACTATTATTTATTTATTGATTTATTTGGATCATGTATGTGTTCTTGTCATGGTGACTTACCAGCAATTTATTTATGTATTTGCTTACCCCACACCACCCTGTGCAATTTTTGATCTGTTGGATTCTCCCTTCTCTTTTTCCCATTTTATTATTTATAACTAAAAAATTATTATCTATCATCCTAGTTGTGTATCATATTTGTAGGTTACATTGTAAAACCAGTTTAGGGTTCATATAGTCAGCATTTTGAAAGCCTTTTTCCACTTCAGGTTTTAAAAAATTCCCGTGTGGAAACATGGAAAGTGCTTCTTTGAAGCGACTCCTGAGGAAATCTGCTCCAATCTAGAGATTGTTGAATCAGAAGGCTGCAAAGAGGCAAACCAGAAAATAAATTCTTCTAAAACGCTTCAAATCTGCTTCAGGAAACGCTTCAGAATAACGAAAACTCTGCCAAAAAGTTCTCCAAAGCAGGAAAGTATCCTGAAGCAGTTTCCACTTGAAAAACCTCATTGTTTTTCAGTGCCTCGGAAAACACCATCTGCATATAGCCTACAATTATTATATGTTCCTTCTTGAAGTTCAGCCATCTGTAATTTTCCCTTTCCCACATGGATGTTTGACTCTATTCATTGAAATCTACAATGAAATGAACAATGTTAGTATTGAGGTTTACGACTAGCACCAGACCAACTGTAAATTTATAATAAAGTTTATGTTTAGTAGTAGGTAACACATGTTGGTTTTTATTAGAAATATCTTTCAGAGCTTTTGGCTCGATCAGTCCATAGCACTTGTGCAAGTTCAGACTTACCTGAACAAGGGATTGTTATTAGGGAAAAGTGTGATGAAGTTACATAATTGCTAACGCTGACATAGGTGTCACCTCATACAGGAACTTGTACAGTAATACCACAGCAAAAAAGCTAATAAATAAAACACTTCTCTACATCATTAGCATCATCTTATTTTTCTTTCTTATTAATATCTCCATTATACTAATGTAAAGCCATTCTATTGGCTTTCCCAGGCAAAATAAAATTATAAAGGGATTAAAATTTCATACAACATTAAAGCTATTCCAAAATGGAACAGAAGAGGAGTTGGGGTCAAATTCAACAAATGTGCCTCTGTTTTGTACACCAGAAATGCTTCTTGAGTCACTGGTTGGAATAGCATTTCTGTCATGATGCAAAGATGCACACTTCACCCAGAAGAGATGTCAAATTCATTAAGTGGCGGGTTTGCCTCTTATTAACTTCGGTACCTTTTACTCCAGCAAGACTGAAGTCTTGATGAATCAACTCCTTTGTCTAAGGACTCATTCAGATGTCCATTTTTCACGTGCGTGATTGTGGAGAACCACAGATGGGTCAGTCTGTAGAGCTGTTCATACATTCTATTCCGTAGGCATCATATGTCTGCTGCAATGATTCACAGAATCCAGAGGAAGAAAGCATCTACACCGATGACCAAAATATTTTCCTGTTGGATCCGGGGCTGGACAAAGTAGGGTCCAAGAAGAATCCAGACCCTCATCCCCAGACGTTAAACCCTGGGAGTGGAGGTGATACTGATGAGACTCCATATACCAGAGGTGCATGTGGACTGTACTGTGCTGTCAGGGCAGGAATAGGAGGTGGGTGACTCCCTGGGAGAAGAGTGGGAGAACTGAGAGGATGACTTAAGAGGTTGTAGATCATGCTAGGTATGAACCCATAGGCACGCAGCTGAGTAGCTCAGCAGAGGAGATGGAGGAGGAGTAAGACAAGGAGATTAAGTTGCAGACGTGGATTGATGCAAACACGACAAGCGCTGCATCCTCAGTCACAATTGTGGCTGTGACAAGCATCGGTCATGAGTCTGCAGTTCCCAGGGGCAGTAAGGGATGCCTAGCCTGGGCCTTTTTTGAGACCACAAAGGATGACCCAACTGGACAGACTAGGTGATGGTGTGGCTTTTAGTGTCATGCATTGATGTTGTTTTATTGCAGTCTGTGACACCTTTGTCGTGGCTTCTGTGCCTGTTGTTGCTACCGCTGCTGATGTTGCAAATAATTTTTTGAATTGTGTAGACTCCCAAGTTGGGTCTCAATCTGTTGGGTTGCTTGTAGTGGAAGGTGTATAGGAGGCCCATTTTACTGTTTCTACTCTGTGAAAATTGATATCACTTTAATGGCATGTGAAAATAATTTTTTGAAATGTGGAGACTCCAATTTGGGTCTCCATCTGTTTGTTCGTCTGTAGTGGAAGGTGTACCTGAGGCCTATTGTACTAGTTCTTCTTTGTGGAGATTGATGCCACTTTAGTGGTGTGTGACAATAATTTTTTGAAATGTGAAGACTCCAAGGTAACCCTCCCTCATCTGTGTTGCCTGTAGCAGTAGGGCACTAGACCAACAGGCCTGCACTTACTTTCAGTCAACTATCTGTGTTACTATACTTACATTTTCCTAACATTAGTGCTCTACCAAGCTGATATTTGTGCCACTTGAATGTGGCTGGAAAAAAAAAACTATTTCAGCTGTTGCATGAGGTATTAGGGCTCCCAGCAAAGAAGGTTTGGACTGCTCCCTTACACACCTCTTGCAAATTGAAGCTTCAATTCAAAGCTCTAAATGCTGGCGCAGACCATGATACCTCATGCATGGCCCATGGCTGGCTGCTTCTATGTCATTCTAAAATGTTCTACAACGGTGAAATTGATCAATCAACTACCTGTGTTATGATCTTAACAGTTTTCTAACATTAGTGCTCTGCCAAGCTGATATTTGGACCACCTGAGTGTGGCTGGGAAAAAGCTAATTGAGCCGTTGCATGATGTATTAGGGGTCCCTTACCCACCTGGTCTTCATTGATACTTCAATTCAGTGCATGGTCCATGGCTGACTGCTGCTGTGCCATTATCAAATTTCTACTGTGGGTCAATTGATACCACATTTCATGGTGTCTGCCCCTAATTTGAGCTGTTTGGGAAGCTTTTTTTCACCTCTTAAGGTGTTGTGTATACATTTGGCTTTGCCTTCCATTGATTTTAATGGGGTTCGGGTACATTCTACAAAATCTACGGTGAACATCGGGACAATCGCTGAACTGGACCTTGAAAGGTGCGCTCATCTGTAGCGACAAACTTCTCCAGGTACTGGAGAAGATCCATGATGAGACAAAGTGCCATTTGGTAGCCCATTGGGACACTATGGGACGAACCCAGAATAATCTACTCCTCCCCCTATCTTCTGGTGCCCTACATTGCTGGCTTCCAAATGTCAGAACACTAGGCATAATGTGAGGGCTCAGTCATCAGGCATCACGGTGTAATTAGCATTTGCAGGTCACATAAAATCATGATGTTGGAGCAAACACAAACACCACAATATTAATTGATGGTTAGCAAGAGAAAATGGTGTGTCCACAGTCAAGTGAGCGAACAGGTGGCTTTTCATGTTTCTGGCCAAAAATAGCCATTTCTCTTTATAATAATATGAAAAAAAAAATTAACAGATGTCACAGAGATGTCACACGGGCATAAAAAAAAAACCGACACATGGATAAAAATGAGAAAAAAATCTTTTTTTTCATATGCTCGTCTGCAGCCTGCTTTAGTCTGTGGAAGGGCAATGTAAGATTGCTCTCACTAAGTGTATTGGGGGACACTCGCTTGGTATGGGATTAACGTAGTCAGGCACGATTTTTGAACACAAAACAGTCCATACGGTTTATTAACGTGTCATAAACCGAGTTATGCACAGTTCATTATATACATTTCATAGAACACAATAGGCACCAACCGGTGATATTAACTTGCAGCTTTGTCTTAAACACTTCATATACGGCTTTGTCTCACAGACACTAAACATGCTGGACCTCTCACTTCGCCCAGTTACCATGGGTGTCTGTACGCCGTACACTTCACCAATGTCCCAAGTCACATACAGCGCATGTGACACTGGGTCGCGGTCTCTAAACATGCCGAACCTCACTCCGTTCAGTCACCGTGGGCGACCACACAGTTGATAGAACATCACAAGCACCAACAGTCTGCATAGTTACCTGACTGGAGCTCCTGCTCCACCTGCTGACTCCTTGTCAGTCCACTCCTCTGGGAAAGCTGCCTCACAGGGATCACCAACTTGCCTGGGCGGCATATCTTAGTCAGTCCAGACCCACCAAAGGACGGTAGCTTCCCCAACATAGACCATCCAGAACCACAGTCACTGTGCGCTATTCAGGGATCTGGCCCTACTCCCAGAACCTCCCAACACCCCAGCATGTTCTCTTCAGGAAGCCTCCTCCCAGGTCTTCCAACACAGGTTGCCCAGTGTGCTATTCAGGATTCCTACTCCCAGGAAATCCAACACACTGGCATCCCCTCCTCACATGAACCGCACATGTGACCTGTCCAGGTGCTATTCAGGACCTTGTCCAACACCCCAGGCATATGACCTGTCCAGGTGCTATTCAGGACCTCATCCAACACCCCAGGCATATGACCTGTCCAGGTGCTATTCAGGACCTCGTCCAACACCCCAGGCATATGACCTGTCCAGGCGCTATTCAGGACGTCAGTCCAATACCCTGAATTGTCCAGGTGCTATTCAGGACCTCGTCCAACACCCCAGGCATATGACCTGTCCAGGTGCTATTCAGGACATCAGTCCAATACCCCAGGCATATGACCTGTCCAGGTGCTATTCAGGACCTCGTCCAACACCCCAGGCATATGACCTGTCCAGGTGCTATTCAGGACGTCAGTCCAATACCCCAGGCATATGACCTGTCCAGGTGCTATTCAGGACCTCGTCCAACACCCCAGGCATATGACCTGTCCAGGTGCTATTCAGGACGTCAGTCCAATACCCCAGGCATGTGACCTGTCCAGGTGCTATTCAGGACATCAGTCCAACACGCCAGGCTACTAGCAAGTCCAAAGCCCCACCATGTGCTCTTCAGGACTCCTACTCCCAGGAAATCCAACACAGGTTGTTCAGTGTGCTATTCACGACTCCTACTCCCAGGAAATACAACACACCAGCATGTGCTCTTCAGGACTCCTACTCCCAGAAAGTCCAACACATACTTCCAGGACCGTCACCACTCAGGTCCAAACAATGGAATCACACAGGAACATGTGCCCCACACCCTGGTCACATTATATACCCTTAACCACTCCCCTGGATGGGAATGTTAGTGTGTGGCTAGTTTGTCCCGCCCATCTCACATAACTAGCCTAGTAAGTCTCCCTTACAACTACACCTACATATACACACTCTTGAGGGACTACAGGTCCCAGAACAACAACATTGCATCAGACATACTACGCAGACTCCCTCTGCGACACATATCGGCCACTCACAATTCTGCCAATCACGGTTTCACCACCAATATAACAACAGATATGCCTCCATGCACATTCCAAGGGGCACTCACAGCACCCCCTAGCTGCCACAGGGGTCACTGCATCACAGCAGATATAGGCTGATATAAAACAACATGATTCTGCCAATACTTGACAGGAAAGCCTCAGGGCATCTGCATTCCTACACAACTTCCCTGCTCAATTTTTGGAATGCTGTTACATGTAAAAGGAGTGTTTCTGATACTAGACATATTTGAGATAATTGCTGTTTATTTAATTCCATAATATATTAGTGAGTTTGCCAAAAGGAACTTATATCTTCACAGCATATTGCACATTCAGCACAACACTCATTACTAAAACTGACTTTGCAGAAAATATGCATAAAGTGTTAGGAGTAAGCTACAGCAGAGCCATAAGAAGGCTATCCTTCACCCAGTGGTGCCCATCCTTCCATGTATACCAATATTGCCAACTTGATTTTTTTACGTTTTTCTGGACAGACCATCAAAAAATCACAGACAGCCAATATTTTTTACGGATACATTGGAAAACCATAATAAATCATTATTATAAGAGAAAAAAGTCTACAGTCCATTATTCTGATATGAAGATATAAGCTGCATTCACTGAAAACTATAACATGATGATAATTACAGTCAAAATAATCTGCATAAATTTCTGTAGCTTCAAAAAAAATGACAGGCTCCTTACATTTTTTTTAATGGATAGGGCAAAAAAGTGACCAATTTTTATGGACTACAAATATCAAAATACTGACTGGTACTTCCAAACAGAAAAAGGCAAGTGTGAACATGTGCAAGCTAAGAGAGACACTCTATATAAGGCCTCTGTAATAGACATAATTGAGGCCAGGCTGAACTGTGGTGACCTCAGGACTAGAGTTGAGCGACCTTGACCTTTTTAGAGTCGAGCCGGGTTTCGCGAAACCCGACTATCTCAAAAGTCGGGTCGAGTGAAATCGGCCGATTATGACGTAAAGTCGGGATCGACCGAAACACGAAACCCAATGCAAGTCAATGGGGCAGCATAGTCGGCAGTGAGTGGGGGCCAGGAAAACACCTAGAGTGCCCATTTTAATGTCAAAACCATCCATTCTTCTTAATGAAGCTTGTCAAGCGTAATTTACCTTATAATAATTGGAAGGCATTTGAAATTGGGGGTCATTTGGCTAAAGTTGTGTGGGGTAGGGCTGGTTCAAGTAATTAGTGGGCCCAGGAAATCTGGACCACGTCACGGCAGTGGAGCAGGGAGAGGTAAGTATTTCAACTTTGCAAGTGCTGTGATCCTGAGCAAGCAGGGGGGGCCCACTTGTTGGCATTGGCACTGGCACAGGGCCCCTCAAAGTACAGCGGTGTGTTTGCACGGCGGGGGCGCCTCCCACCGGCAGCAACACTTTTGCGTACTATGAGAGGCCCTGTGCCAGTGACGTCGCCAACTAGTATTCCTCCCCCCACCTGATGAAGGAACCTGCACTTTCATCTGCACCTTCCTCTTTGTCCCCGTGTAAGGTGGTATGGTATGCGGGAAGAGCAACCTGACTTTCAGCAGGGTCACAATGTTGTTGTGTAGCATGCACGGGGAATGTTGCGTTATGGGTCAATGTACCAGCAGACTCATCTATCACTGGCTGGGCAATGGGCACGATGAAGTGGAAACACAGATATAGGCCCAAAGAATAAAGTGGGGTAAATGCAGTTCAAAATTGGTAACACAGGAATAACCAGGGGGCATTGCAGTGGAGGACAACTGGAATGAGAGGCTGACACAGAGAGTAGGGCCAAATCAGTAAGTAGTCGAAATGCAGTTCAAAATTGGCAACCGTAGTAAACAGGCGGCACAGCTTTGTTCAGTGGAGGAGAACAGCAAGGAGTGGCAGACACCGATAGTAGGCCCCAACCCAACTAGTAGGCCAAATGCAGTCTAACATTAACAACTACTTAACGAGAGCCTGAAAATGGAATTTCAGGACAGGAAACCAGGAGAACAGCAAGGAGTGGCAGACACCGATAGTAGGCCCCAAACCAACTAGTACGCCAAATGCAGTTGTTCCATTTAACCACAATTTAATGAGAGCCTGAAGATAGAAGCTCAGGAAAGGCAACCTGGGGAACACCTTGGAGTGTAACACACCATCTCTCTCCACCCCATACCCATTTTGTAGGCCTAATGCAGTGTACTTTTCTACAACTACTAAACGAGAGTCGGAAGACCGAAGCAATGGCAAGGAAACCTGGGGAACACCTTGGAGTGTAACACACCATCTCTCTCCACCCCATACCCAATTTGTAGGCCTAATGCAGTGTAGTTTCCAAGAACTACTAAACGAGAGCCGGAAGATCGAAGCTCAGGAAAGGCAACCTGGGGAACACCTTGGAGTGTAACACACCCTCTCTCTACACCCCATACCCAATTTGAAGGCCTAATGCAGTGTAGTTTCCAAGAACTACTAAACGAGAGCCGGAAGATCGAAGCTCAGGAAAGGCAACCTGGGGAACACCTTGGAGTGTAACACACCCTCTCGCTACACCCCATACCCAATTTGAAGGCCTAATGCAGCGTAGTTTCCAACAACTACTAAACGAGAGCCGGAAGATCGAAGCTCAGGAAAGGCAACCTGGGGAACACCTTGGAGTGTAACAAACCCTCTCTCTACACCCCATACCCAATTTGTAGGCCTAATGCAGCGTAGTTTCCGACAACTACTAAACGAGAGCATGAAGATCGAAGCTCAGGAAAGGCAACCTGGGGAACACCTTGGAGTGTAACACACCCTCTCTCTACACCCCATACCCAATTTGAAGGCCTAATGCAGTGTAGTTTCCAAGAACTACTAAACGAGAGCCGGAAGATCGAAGCTCAGGAAAGGCAACCTGGGGAACACCTTGGAGTGGAACACACCATCTCTCTACACCCCATACCCAATTTGAAGGCCTAATGCAGCGTAGTTTCCAACAACTACTAAACGAGAGCCGGAAGATCGAAGCTCAGGAAAGGCAACCTGGGGAACACCTTGGAGTGTAACACAACGTCTCTCTACACCACGGAAGGGCTGATTCTTAGGAAGGAAGGCTGTTGGAAATAAGCATTGCGCGTCCGAGGGTGATTATATTCTTATTAGGTATATACTCACCCTCGGACGCGCCCTGCTTCTTTATTTGGAATGAATGTTTATTTGCAATGTGGTGTTGACTTTCTCTATTATTTTGGTAATTAATGATTTTATTATTTTCATTGTTTTGCATCTTCTCGGCAATAATATAAAGAAGACGCGACAGGACAACACTCGGTGGATGCCATATCTGTGTTTTCAATTTAAAAAACCTTTCAGTTAACTACTTGCAGGAGAAAGTAATTGTAGCTGGTGGCCATTTTTAGTACTGTACCAGATTTTAGTTGTGTGTTTGTTTTTAATGTTAAAATGTCTGCATTTGATATCTCTCCAGTATTTTCTTTTTTGTAAGCAAAATACTTATTTTTATATTTTCTGATGTTGGTTCCAGGGGTACACGGGCAGCAGTGCCCTGGTCAGTGTAGTAGTAGTTGAAAGAATGGACCGCAGACAGGCATCGAAGGCCTAAAATAAAAAAATTGGGCTGGCTGTAGGCAATTTTAAATTGGTTCCAGGGGTACACGGGCAGCAGTGGTGTGGTCAGTGGAGGCCTAGTGGAAGGAGTGACCGCAGACAGGCATCGAAGGCCTAAAATAATAACACATGGCTGTAGGCAATTTTAAATTGGTTCCAGGGGTACACGGGCAGCAGTGGTGTGGTCAGTGAAGGCCTAGTGGAAGGAGTGACCACAGACAGGCATCGAAGGCCTAACATAACAAAAATGTCAATACAATGGTATTGCCAGTGGGGGGAAACTGTCTTGTGGCCGGCGGTACAGGCCCAGGGCCCCTCATATTACAACGGTGTGTCTGACGTTGGGTGCGCACCACCACCGCCAGAGACACTTTATTGTACTAGGAGGGACCCAGTGGCAGTGCCGTCGACCAAAAGCGGGCTCACCCACCTCTTCAGACAAACTGCACTCTCACGGGTGCTGTCGCCAAGTGTCGATACCACGGCCCCGTGTGGGGAGTTTGGCCATTTAGTGAGGTGTAAACATGTCGTATGCTGGACAATCAGGTGCTGAAAATTACGAGATTGGAAAAGGCATTCAGAATAGTCCACAGGCAAGACCTTTTCATAGGAAAGCTAGGTGTCAGCCGGGCAAGGTGGGGCAAAAGATTTCGAAATCCAGTTGTGGTTCATTTTAATGAAGGTTAGATCATCTACATTTTGGGTAGCCAGACGAGTCCTTTTTTCTGTTAGTATTGAACCTGCAGCACTGAATACTCTTTCTGATAGGACACTAGCTGCCGGGCAAGCAAGCTCCTGCAATGCATATTCTGCCAATTCTGGCCAGGTGTCTAATTTTGATGCCCAGTAATCAAATGGGAATGACGGTTGAGGGAGAACATCGATAAGGGATGAAAAATAGTTTGTAACCATACTGGACAAATGTTGTCTCCTGTCACTTTGAATTGATGCTGCAGTACCTGTCCTGTCTGCGGTCATAGCAAAATCACTCCACAACCTGGTCAGAAAACCCCTCTGGCCAACGCCACTTCTGATTTCTGCCCCTCTAACTCCTCTGGTCTGCTGGCCCCTGCAGCTCGTGTGAGAACGATCACGGGCGCTGTGTGCAGGGAATGCCAGAAGCAAACGGTCAACAAGAGTTGATTGTTTGGTTGCTAATATTAGTTCCAAGTTCTCATGTGGCATTATATTTTGCAATTTGCCTTTATAGCGAGGATCAAGGAGGCAGGCCAACCAGTAATCGTCATCGTTCATCATTTTAGTTATGCGTGTGTCCCTTTTGAGGATACGTAAGGCATAATCCGCCATGTGGGCCAAAGTTCCAGTTCTCAAATCTGCGGTTGTGCTTGGTTGAGGGGCAGTTTCAGGCAAATCCACGTCACTTGTGTCCCTCAAAAAACCAGAACCCGGCCTTGCCGCGCCACCAATTTCCAGTGGCCCCGGAAAAGCTTCCTCATTAAAAATATAATCATCCCCATCATCCTCCTCGTCCTCCTCCTCCTCTTCGCCCGCTACCTCGTCCTGTACACTTCCCTGGCCAGACAATGGCTGACTGTCATCAAGGCTTTCCTCTTCCTCAGCTGCAGACGCCTGATCCTTTATGTGCGTTAAACTTTGCATCAGCAGACGCATTAGGGGGATGCTCATGCTTATTATGGTGTTGTCTGCACTAACCAGCCGTGTGCATTCCTCAAAACACTGAAGGACTTGACACATGTCTTGAATCTTCGACCACTGCACACCTGACAACTCCATGTCTGCCATCCTACTGCCTGCCCGTGTATGTGTATCCTCCCACAAAAACATAACAGCCCGCCTCTGTTCACACAGTCTCTGAAGCATGTGCAGTGTTGAGTTCCACCTTGTTGCAACGTCTATGATTAGGCGATGCTGGGGAAGGTTCAAAGAACGCTGATAGGTCTGCATACGGCTGGAGTGTACGGGCGAACGGCGGATATGTGAGCAAAGTCCACGCACTTTGAGGAGCAGGTCGGATAACCCCGGATAACTTTTCAGGAAGCACTGCACCACCAGGTTTAAGGTGTGAGCCAGGCAAGGAATGTGTTTCAGTTGGGAAAGGGAGATGGCAGCCATGAAATTCCTTCCGTTATCACTCACTACCTTGCCTGCCTCAAGATCTACAGTGCCCAGCCACGACTGCGTTTCTTTCTGCAAGAACTCGGACAGAACTTCCGCGGTGTGTCTGTTGTCGACCAAACACTTCATAGCCAATACAGCCTGCTGACGTTTGCCAGTAGCTGCCCCATAATGGGAGACCTGGTGTGCAACAGTGGCAGCTGCGGATGGAGTGGTTGTGCGACTGCGGTCTGTGGACGAGCTCTCGCTTCTGCAGGAGGACGAAGAGGAGGAGGAGGGGGTGCGAACGGCTACAACCAATTGTTTCCTAGACCGTGGGCTAGGCAGAACTGTCCCAAACTTGCTGTCCCCTGTGGACCCTGCATCCACCACATTTACCCAGTGTGCCGTGATGGACACGTAACGTCCCTGGCCATGCCTACTGGTCCATGCATCTGTTGTCAGGTGCACCTTTGTGCTCACAGATTGCCTGAGTGCATGGACGATGCGCTCTTTAACATGCTGGTGGAGGGCTGGGATGGCTTTTCTGGAAAAAAAGTGTCGACTGGGTAGCTCGTAGCGTGGTACAGCGTAGTCCATCAGGGCTTTGAAAGCTTCGCTTTCAACTAACCGGTAGGGCATCATCTCTAACGAGATTAGTCTAGCTATGTGTGCATTCAAACCCTGTGTACGCGGATGCGAGGCTAAGTACTTCCTTTTTCTAACCATAGTCTCATGTAGGGTGAGCTGGACTGGAGAGCTGGAGATCGTGGAACTAGCGGGGGTGCCGGTGGACATGGCAGACTGAGAGACGGTGGGAGATGGTATTGTTGCCACCGGTGCCCTAGATGCAGTGTTTCCTACTACGAAACTGGTGATTCCCTGACCCTGACAGCTTTGGCCTGGCAAAGAAACCTGCACAGATACTGCAGGTGGTGCGGAAAATGGTGGCCCTACACTGCCGGAAGGGATGTTGCGTTGCTGACTAGCTTCATTGGCCGAGGGTGCTACAACCTTAAGGGACGTTTGGTAGTTAGTCCAGGCTTGCAAATGCATGGTGGTTAAATGTCTATGCATGCAACTTGTATTGAGACTTTTCAGATTCTGTCCTCTGCTTAAGGTAGTTGAACATTTTTGACAGATGACTTTGCGCTGATCAATTGGATGTTGTTTAAATAAATGCCAGACTGCACTCTTTCTAGCATCGGATACCTTTTCAGGCATAGCAGACTGAGCTTTAACCGGATGGCCACGCTGTCCTCCAACAGGTTTTAGCTTTGCCACGCGTTTTGGGCAAGATACGGGCCCGGCAGATGGAACCTGTTGCGATGTTGATGCCTGCTGCGGCCCCTCCTCCTCCGCTTCAGAACTGCTGCCGCCTGCACCCTGTTCCCCCAATGGCTGCCAATCGGGGTCAAGAACTGGGTCATCTATTACCTCTTCTTGTAGCTCGTGTGCAACTTCGTCTGTGTCACCGTGGCGGTCGGTGGTATAGCGTTCGTGATGGGGCAACATAGTCTCATCAGGGTCTGATTCTTGATCAGCACCCTGCGATGGCAATGTTGTGGTCTGAGTCAAAGGACCAGGATAGTAGTCTGGCTGTGGCTGTGCATCAGTGCACTCCATGTCAGATTCAACTTGTAATGGGCATGGACTGTTAACTGCTTCACTTTCTAAGCCAGGGACGGTATGTGTAAAGAGCTCCATGGAGTAACCCGTTGTGTCGCCTGCTGCATTCTTCTCTGTTATTGTTTTTGCTGAAGAGGACAAGGAAGCGACTTGTCCCTGACCGTGAACATCCACTGCTGCTGCTTTGGCATTTACCAGTTTCACGAGAGGAGGCAAAAGAGCTAGAGGCTGAGTCAGCAAGATAAGCCAAAACTTGCTCTTGCTGCTCCGGCTTTAAAAGCGGTTTTCCTACTCCCAGAAAAGGGAGCGTTCGAGGCCTTGTGTAGCCAGACGACGAACCTGGCTCCACAGCTCCAGACTTAGGTGCAATATTTTTTTCCCACCACCAGCTGATGCTCCACCACTACCACTACCCTCATTACCAGCTGACAATGAACGCCCCCGGCCACGACCTCTTCCACCAGACTTCCTCATTGTTTTAAAAACGTTAACAAACGAACGGTATTTGTTGCTGTCACACAACTTACACGGTGAGCTATAACTTCAGTATGATTTAGCTACCCCTTTACAGGTGGGTGAGACCACAACGAAAATCAGGCACAATGTTACACACTCTGTTGTTGTTGGCAACAAATGAGATGGCACACACGCAGGACTGTCATTGAAGCGCAAATGTAAATATTTATCTCCCACTGATTTGTGTTTGTGTTTTTTAAAAGGGAGACTTCAGAAAAAAAAAAAATTAAAAAAAAATTATTTTTTAAAGAAGAATTTAGAAAACAAATAAAATGAAATGATTGTTTCAGGGAGAATTTAGGAAAAAAAAAAAAAAAAGGCTTTGTAGGGCCCACTGAGTGAGAGAGGACGCACACAGGAGTCAGGAGTGGCACACAAGCCCAGAGGCCAATATTAATCTCCCACTGATTGATTTAGTGATTTTTTTTGGTAGATTTTGGAACCCAAATCAAGCAAAAAAATTAATAGGCTTTCTATGGCCAACAATTGGGGAGAGAGAGAGAGATGGCACACCCAGGAGTCAAGACTGGCACACAAGCAGAAGGGGCAATATGAATCTGCCACAGATTTTTTTTTTTTTTTTTTTTTCAGGGAGACTTGAGAGAAAAAAAAATACAAAAAAAATGATTTTTTTCAGGAATAATTTAGAAACCAAAGAAAATAAAATGATTGTTTCAGGGAGAATTTAGAAAACAAATAAAACAAAAAATAGGCTTTCTAGGGCCCACTGAGTGACGCACACAGGAGTCAGGAGTGGCACACAAGCCCAGAGGCCAATATTAATCTCCCACTGATTGATTTAGTGATTATTTTTGGTAGATTTTGGAACCCAAATCAAGCAAAAAAATTAATAGGCTTTCTATGGCCCACAATTGGGGAGAGAGAGAGAGATGGCACACCCAGGAGTCAAGACTGGCACACAAGCAGAAGGGGCAATATGAATCTCCCACAGATATTTTTTTTTTTTTTTTTTTTTTCAGGGAGACTTGAGAGAAAAAAAATACCAAAAAAATGATTTTTTTCAGGAATAATTTAGAAACCAAAGAAAATAAAATGATTGTTTCAGGGACAATTTAGAAAACAAATAAAACAAAAAATAGGCTTTCTAGGGCCCACTGAGTGACAGATGACGCACACAGGAGTCAGGAGTGGCACACAAGCCCAGAGGCCAATATTAATCTCCCACTGATTGATTTAGTGATTTTTTTTTGGTAGATTTTGGAACCCAAATCAAGCAAAAAAATTAATAGGCTTTCTATGGCCAACAATTGGGGAGAGAGAGAGAGATGGCACACCCAGGAGTCAAGACTGGCACACAAGCAAAAGGGGCAAGATGAATCTCCCACAGATTTTTTTTTTTTTTTTTTCAGGGAGACTTGAGAGAAAAAAAAAATACCAAAAAAATGATTTTTTTCAGGAATAATTTAGAAACCAAAGAAAATAAAATGATTGTTTCAGGGAGAATTTAGAAAACAAATAAAACAAAAAATAGGCTTTCTAGGGCCCACTGAGTGACAGATGACGCACACAGGAGTCAGGAGTGGCACACAAGCCCAGAGGCCAATATTAATCTCCCACTGATTGATTTAGTGATTTTTTTTGGTAGATTTTGGAACCCAAATCAAGCAAAAAAATTAATAGGCTTTCTATGGCCCACTATCTGAGAGAGAGAGATGGCACGCTTAGGACTGGCACACAAGCCCAAAGGCCAATATTAATCTCCCACTGATTGATTGATTTTTTCAGGTAGAATTATGAACCCAAATCAACCAAAAAAATAAATAGGCTTTCTATGGCCCACTATTTGTGAGAGAGATGGCACGCTCAGGACTGGCACACAAGCCCAGAGGCCAATATTAATCTCCCACTTTTTTTTTTTTTCCAGGGAAAATTTATAAACCCAATAAAATAATAAAAAAATAGGCTTTCTATGGCCCACTATCTGAGAGAGAGAGAGATGGCACGCTTAGGACTGGCACACAAGCCCAAAGGCCAATATTAATCTCCCACTGATTGATTTATTGATTTTTTCAGGTAGAATTTAGAACCCAAATCAAGCAAAAAAATTAATAGGCTTTCTATGGCCCACTGAGTGAGAGATGGCACACACAGGAGTCAGGAGTGGCACACAAGCCCTGAGGCCAATATTTTTCTCCCACTGATTGATGTTGTGATTTTTTCTGGTAGATTTTGGAACCCAAATCAAGCAAAAAAATAAATAGGCTTTCTATGGCCCACTGAGTGAGAGATGACACAGACAGAGATGGCACTCTAGCAGAAATGTCAATCTTAATCTCCCACAAAAAAAAAAAAAAAAGGAACTGTCCTTCAATTACTATCTCCCTGCAGTAATCTCAGCCAGGTATGGCAGGCAGCAATAAGGAGTGGACTGATGCACAAATTAAATAAAAAGTGTGGACAAACAAACAAGATAGCTGTGCAGAAAGGAAGGAACAAGAGGATTTGTGCTTTGAAAAAAGCAGTTGGTTTGCACAGCGGCGTACACACAGCAATGCAGCTATCAGGGAGCCTTCTAGGGCAGCCCAATGAGCTACAGCGCTGAGGAAAAAAAAAAAAAAAGGAGCTTCCACTGTTCCTGCACACCGAAGGTGGTGTTGGGCAGTGGAAATCGCTACAGCACAAGCGGTTTTGTGGTTAATGGACCCTGCCTAACGCTATCCCTGCTTCTGACGAAGCGGCAGCAACCTCTCCCTAAGCTCAGATCAGCAGCAGTAACATGGCGGTCGGCGGGAACTCCCCTTTATAGCCCCTGTGACGCCGCAGACAGCAAGCCAATCACTGCAATGCCCTTCTCTAAGATGGTGGGGACCAGGACCTATGTCATCACGCTGCCCACACTCTGCGTTTACCTTCATTGGCTGAGAAATGGCGCTTTTCGCGTCATTGAAACGCGACTTTGGCGCGAAAGTCGCGTACCGCATGGCCGACCACGCACAGGGGTCGGATCGGGTTTCATGAAACTCGACTTCGCCAAAAGTCGGCGACTTTTGAAAATGTTCGACCCGTTTCGCTCAACCCTACTCAGGACCGTGGGAAAATGCCAGTGATGATGTCACAACTGAAATCTAAAGCAACTTCTAGAATATAGTAAGGCCGGGTGCAAGTGCCCTAGAACACAGTGTCCACTTTTTTGTGCCCTAGAAAGTAATAATGCCCTCTGTGTGCCCCTATGACAGTCACAGTAACCTGACTTTCCCTATAACAATAAGTGCCCACTTTACAATTAATAATGTCCCGAGTCTCCCCGGTGTACAGCTCCTCTATACACAGTATGATGCTCTCTTATACACATTCTAATGCCCCCTCACTGTATATATACAGACCCCTTAGTATACCCCAAACTATTTGATAGCTCCAACACTGTAGTCTCCATACTGATACATGATGGCCCCATAGATATTCTCCATATAGTATAATGCACAAGACAATCCTCAATATAGTCCTCAATATAGCATAATGCACTCCTCATAGGCCTCTTTATAGTATAATGCACTCACCTTAGGCCTCCATATAGTATAAAGCACTCCCCATAGGCAGTCTTGATAGAAAAAAGCACTCCCATTCGGCATACTCGATATAGTATAATGCACTTTCCATAGTCAGCCTCTATATTATAATGCAGCCCTTAAGATAATGCACCCCCATAGGCAGCCTCTATAGTATAATGCACCCCCTAATATAATGCACCACCATAGGCAGCCTCTATAGTATAATGCAGTCCTTAATATAATTCACCCCTATTGGCAGCTTCTCTAGTATAATGCAGCCCCAAATATAATGCACCCCCATAGGCAGCCTCTATAGAATAATGCAGCCCTTAATATAATGCACCCCCATAGATAGACTCTATAGTATAATGCAGTCACTAATATAATGCCCCCCCACAGGCAGACTCTATAGTATAATGCAGCCCCTAATATAATGCACCCTGCTAGGCAGCCTCTATAGTATAATGCAGCCCTATAAAAAATAAATCCAATACTCAACTTTCCTCCTGGTTCCTCCGCTGCTCTGAGCGCCCTCACATTTCCGGACAGAGGACGCTGAGTAGTGACGTCATCGTGACCCCCTGTCAGTGTTGGAGTCGATGATGTCTCAATGCGGTAGGCTGTATTGGCATCCAGCCGATACAGTTGATCTTGTGATCATAGGCGGGGGGGCACTGCTGGTATCGGGCCCCCCGCCTGCTCAGGGGCCCATAGTGCCTGGGTGGCCGAGCAGGGAGATCGATTCTCCCTGCTCTGCTGCAGAATGTAACTGTATCAGTGTGCTTTGCATGCCGATACAGTTACAGTAGCGTAACTCTGGGTGGGCCCCCTCATAGCGCCCCCTATGCCCCCCGGTAGATGCACTACTGGCGAGGCTAGACACATCTAGTCAGAATGTGACCAGAACTATGCACTGGAAAGTCCTGACAAAGCGAACTGCGTGTTCTGTGAGGATTCACATGTCTGCAGTCACATGGACTGACTGCAAATTTGAACCTGAAGCCTTGACAACCTCTTTAATTATGAACAGCACAAGGACTGCACACTTATACCATCCATATGATATCATGATAACAGACTTCTACAGACATAGATTTTCATCTGTGACACCGACAAAAAAATTAACATGTCCCTTTGATTTTTTGTAAACACATGGTTTGCAAAAATCATGAACATATGAACATTAACATAGACTATAAAGGGTATGTGTTCTATCCATCAAAACCACCGATAGAGCATGATTAGATGTAGATGTCTGAATTAGGCCTTAGTATGAGAAAAAATGATCTTGGATAGTTAAGTAGTGGACAGGTCTAAAAGCCTCCATGCATATTAGATTATTATAGTTGGCCAAACTGAGTTTACCTGTGTGTAGGGGAGTCGGCAAAGATAACTGTCAGACGAATGTCCGTGCGGCCCATAGCTTTCTAATGTGTAAGGGGCCTTAAGCTCTGTATCTGCACTGCCTCCCAAACCTTGTTATATGGACACTAATAGGTAAACCTATTATGGCACTGAGAAGTACAGCAGCTACACAGATGATTTATTAGGAAGACAGAAAAAATCTAAGAGGAATAAATTAATAAAAAAATTCTATTTTATTTTACTCACTTGCATTAAAGATGATCCACACCCAGTACATTTATGTTCTTATGATGACCCCAGCATGAGGATGGACGCTTATTATAAATGGCTGTGTTTTCTGCTTGATCTGCTCTATTTCTTTGGTTGACTTATTTTTCTTTTGGCACACGCTGGTCAATCACAATCTGTCTGATATCACGTCTTTCATCAGCCCTTTCCTTTAGCCAGCGTGTCCAACTAAAATAATAGGAAGATTGTGGTCATTATGTGACATCAACATTTTAATAACATCTACCATGTTATGTACCATAGCTTAGTAATATAAGTCTATTAAAAATTAATGAATCTCATACCGCTTCATAAGTACTAGACAGATGTAAAATAAATACATAAAGCCATTCAAAGATATGTAAGAAACATTTTAGAAGACCATACAGAGCTAAAGACGCAGAACTGTGTACATCAGTACATCATTATACAGACAAAATGATCAATAGAGCCACCTCATAAGAACAACACATCCATCAGCAGTAGCTTGTAGTCATTTTCTGGGTAGAAACAAGAAATATTTTCCCAGCAGTGAAAGACTAATCAAAATCCAAGTGAAAAAAAGCAAAACATGTAATGATGCTATATCATAGTATAAAGAATACTGCTACATTGCAGGCCTCATTTAGACATCCGTACTTCACATACGTGCTCTAGCTGTAATTTTCACAGATACAACACATACCCATTATAATATATGCTGCTATTTAAAGGGAACCAGTCATGTCCTTTGCAGCATGTAAACTGTCCCTAGTGCGTTGTTAGGGTCGCAATGTGCAGCACTAACAACTTTTTTCATTAAAAACTGAGCTGTAATAATGTGGAAAATTCACTTGTACAGTTAGATCATACCTCCTCATTTAGTCATCGGGGAGTGTATAATTGGATTCAGTCACGGTTGTCACCGCCCACGCAATTTGAATAATGTTCTCTGGGTTGTGCCGACGTCACTCAAATCTGATTAGAAAATCCCACACTTGCGCAATGTGTAGCATGGAGCCGCGATTCTACAGTGTCGCTCGGGGAGCAGCGCATGCGCCATGACGCGCAGCTCCCTTCGCGCACTGAAGTTGTGTGTAGTACCCAGCTTCACCGACTGTGCGGCCAGAGCCGCCGGTCACGGCACATGCGCGGCTTCCCAATTAACACTGCGTAAGTGTGGCTCCATGATACACTGCGCAAGCGCAGGATTTTCAAATCGGATGTGAGTGACATCGGCACAACCCCTGCATAGGCAAAGACAAAATTGACTGAACCCACTGAAACACACCCCGATGACTAAATGAGCAGGTACGATCTAACTGTATAAACTGCTTTTTCCACAAGACTAGACTGCCGTTTTTAATTTTAAAAAAATGTTGGTGATGCACTCTGCATCACTAACAACACACTCGGGACAGTTTACATGCTGCAAAGGACATGACAGGCTACCTTTAAATGTTGGCATCTTTTCACAGTGTTTGTAAGAAAATCACGGAGACATGTCCATTTTTTTCTGGCAACATGGAAGAAAAGGGCTAATAAAAGTCTATTGGTCTGTGAACAACACAGCACAAAGATTGCATCCATGTACAGTGAATGATGCTGTCTGTGCTTAACATTGTAAAGTATAGAAGAAGCTTTGTCATTTATTTATTTATCCATCCATGAAAAACATGACACACTGACCAAACACCTATAACATATGACTTCAAAACACTAATGACACAGGTACCATTTTTCTACATAAGTGAAAAACATGGCCGTCTGAATGAAAAATGACACTATGTATTGCACTAGAGTTCTAGTCCTCTTCCTCTCTGAAGAGACAGTTTGCATATTTCCCAGAGGAGCATTGCGGCTTTAAGTCTCCTCACCTCGACATGCTTAACCCCTTTCTGACATTAGACGTACTATCCCGTCGAGGTGGGGTGGGCCCCTATGACCACCGATGGGATAGTACGTCATACGCGATCGGCCGCGCGAGGCAAAAAACAACGCTTTATTATCATACCGCCGAATAAAAAGTGGAATAACACGCGATCAAAAATACAGATATAAATAACCATAGTACCACTGAAAACGACATCTTGTCCCGCAAAAAACGAGCCACCAAACAGCATCATCAGCAAAAAAATTAAAAAGTTATAGTCCTGAGAATAAAGCGATGCAAAAATAATTATTTTTTCTATAAAATAGTTTTTATCGTATAAAAGCGCCAAAACATAAAAAATGATATAAATAAGGTGTTGCTGTAGTCATACTGACCCGAAGAATAAAACTGCTTTATCAATTTTACCAAACGCGGAACGGTATAAACGCCTCCCCCAAAAGAAATTCATGAATAGCTGGTTTTTGGTCATTCTGCCTCACAAAAATCGGAATAAAAAGCGATCAAAAAATGTCACGTGCCGAAAATGTTACTAATAAAAACGTCAACTTGTCCCGCAAAAAACAAGACCTCACATGACTCTGTGGACCAAAATATGGAAAAATTATAGCTCTCAAAATGTGGTAACGCAAAAAATATTTTTTGCAATAAAAAGCGTCTTTCAGTGTGTGACGGCTGCCACTCATAAAAATCTGCTAAAAAACCCGCTATAAAAGTAAATCAAACCCCCCTTTATCACCCCCTTAGTTAGGGAAAAATTAAAAAAAGTATTTATTTCCATTTTCCCATTAGGGCTAGGATTAGGGCTAGGGTTAGGGTTAGGGCTAGGGTTAGGGCTAGGGTTAGGTTTAGGATTAGGGCTAGGGTTAGGGCTAGGGTTAGGGTTAGGGTTAGCATTGGGGCTACAGTTAGGATTGGGGCTAAAGTTAGGGTTAGGGTTGGGGCTAAAGTTACGGTTAGGGTTTAGATTACATTTACAGTTGGGAATAGGGTTGGGATTAGGGTTAGGGGTGTGTCTGGGTTAGAGGTGTGGTTAGGGTTACTGTTGGGATTAGGGTTAGGGGTGTGTTTGGATTAGGGTTTCAGTTTTAATTGGGGGGTTTCCACTGTTTAGGCACATCAGGGGCTCTCCAAACGCGACATGGCGCCCGATCTCAATTCCAGCCAATTCTGCGTTGAAAAAGTAAAACAGTGCTCCTTCCCTTCCGAGCTCTCCCGTGTGCCCAAACAGGGGTTTACCCCAACATATGGGGTATCAGCGTACTCAGGACAAATAGGACAACAACTTTTGGGGTCCAATTTCTCCTGTTACCCTTAGGAAAATACAAAACTGGGGGCAAAAAAAAAATAATTTTTGTGGGAAAAAAAAAAGATTTTTTATTTTCACGGCTCTGCATTATAAACTGTAGTGAAAAACTTGGGGGTTCAAAGTTCTCACAACACATCTAGATGAGTTCACGTCTAGTTTCCAATATGGGGTCACTTGTGGGGGGTTTCTACTGTTTAGGTACATTAGGGGCTCTGCAAACGCAATGTGACACCTGCAGACCATTCCATCTAAGTCTGCATTCCAAATGGAGCTCCTTCCCTTCTGAGCCCTCCCATGCGCCAAAACAGTGGTTCCCCCCCCCCACATATGGGGTATGAGCGCACTCAGGACAAATTGGACAACAAATTTTTAGGTCCAATTTCTCCTGTTACCCTCGGGAAAATACAAAACAAGGGGCTAAAAAAATAATTTTTGTGGGAAAAATTTTTATTTTTATTTGTACGGCTCTGCATTATAAACTTCTGTGAAGCCCTTGGTAGGTCAAAGCGCTCAAAACACATCTACATAAGTTCCTTAGGGGGTCTACTTTCCAAAATGGTGTCACTTGTGGGGGGTTTCAATGTTTAGGCACATCAGTGGCTCTCCAAACGCAACATGGCGTCCCATCTCAATTTCTGTCAATTTTGCATTGAAAAGTCAAACGGCGCTCCTTCCCTTCCGAGCTCTCACATGCGCCCAAACAGTGGTTTACCCCCACATATGGGGTATCAACGTACTCAGGACAAACTGTACAACAACTTTTGGGGTCCAATTTCTTCTCTTACCCTTGGGAAAATAAAAAATTGGGGGCGAAAAGATAATTTTTGTGAAAAAATATGATTTTTTTATTTTTACGGTTCTGCATTATAAACTTCTGTGAAGCACTTGGTGGGTCAAAGTGCTCACCATACCTCTAGATAAGTTCCTTAGGGGGTCTACTTTCCAAAATGGTGTCACTTGTGGGGGGTTTCAATGTTTAGGCACATCAGGGGCTCTCCAAACGCAACATGGTGTCCCATCTCGATTCCAGTCAATTTTGCATTGAAAAGTCAAATGGCGCTCCTTCGCTTCCAAGCTCTGTCATGCGCCCAAACAGTGGTTTATCCCCACATATGGGGTATAGGTGTACTCAGGACAAATTGTACAACAACTTTTGGGGTTCATTTTCTCCTGTTACCCTTGGTAAAATAAAACAAATTGGAGCTGAAGTACATTTTTTGTGAAAAAAAGTTAAATGTTCATTTTTATTTAAACATTCCAAAAATTCCTGTGAAGCACCAGAAGGGTTAATAAACTTCTTGAATATGGTTTTGAGCACCTTGAGAGGTGCAGTTTTTAGAATAGTGTCACACTTGGGTATTTTCTATCATATAGACCCCTCAAAATGACTTCAAATGAGATGTGGTCCCTAAAAAAAATGGTGTTGTAAAAATGAGAAATTGCTGGTCAAATTTTAACCCTTATAACTCCCTAACAAAAAAAAATTTGGGTTCCAAAATTGTGCTGATGTAAAGTAGACATGTGAGAAATGTTACCTATTAAGTATTTTGTGTGACATATCTCTGTGATTTAATTGCATAAAAATTCAAATTTGGAAAATTGCGAAATTTTCATAATTTTCGCCACATTTCCATTTTTTTCACAAATGAACACAGGTACTATCAAATAAATTTTACCACTATCATGAAGTACAATATGTCACGAGAAAACAATGTCAGAATCACTGGGATCCGTTGAAGCGTTCCAGATTTATAACCTCAGAAAGGGACAGTGGTCAGAATTGTAAAAATTGGCCCGGTCATTAACATGCAATCCACCCTTGGGGGTAAAAGGGTTAACATGTCACTCTATGCAAGGAGAAAAGATACTTCTTAGGCCGGTTTCTCCGGTACGTGAGGTGACAGTTTCCTCACGTACCGGAGACACTGACACATGTAGACACATAAAAATCAATGCATCTGTGCAGATGTCATTGATTTTTTGCGGACCGTGTCTCCGTGTGCCAAACACGGAGACATGTCAGTGTTTGTGGGAGCGCACGTATTACATGGACCCATTAAAGTCAATGGGTCCGTGTAAAACACATACCGCACACGTTGTCCGTGTGCAGTCCATGTGCCGTGCAGGAGACAGCGGTACATTAAGCGCTGTCCCCCCCACTGGTGCTGAAGCCGCGATTCATATCATCCCTGCAGCAGCGTTTGCTGCAGAGAAGATATGAATAATAGTGTTTAAAATAAAGATCTATGTGCCCCCTGCCCTCCCACCCCCTGTGCGCCCCCCCCCCCCGCTGTTCTGAAAATACTCACCAAGCTCCCTCGTTGGCTATCGCTGCTTCCTGTTCTGGCCGCATCTTCTCCTGTATGCGGTCACGTGGGGCCGCTCATTTACAGTAATGAATATGCGGCTCCACCTCCCATAGGGACCGCATACAGGAGAAGATGCGGCCAGAACAGCGTGTGCCACACTGATGTGCCACAGAAACGTAGGGGCACACGGACACGGATAATTCCGGT
Source organism: Ranitomeya imitator (assembly GCF_032444005.1). NCBI lineage: Eukaryota > Metazoa > Chordata > Amphibia > Anura > Dendrobatidae > Ranitomeya > Ranitomeya imitator. Next base: position 179,987,582 of record NC_091285.1, read on the forward strand.
ACCGATTTTTTCCGGTACCGGAATTATCTGGACGTGTGAAACCGGCCTTAGATGCCAAAACAGCTGAAAAAAACAACAAAAAAGGAGCGTCACCTGAAGAGCACGGTAGGGTCCACATGGGCAGTTGGGGAGCTGAGGGGGATTGAAGTTCCACTTTCTTTGTAGGGGGAAGGAAGATTCCTATCCCCCCCTTCCTTTCAGGTTAGCCTTTTCTCCTTGCATACTAAACAAAGTAGTGGAAGTTTAATTTATATTCAACAGTAATTGACAATCCAGCAAGAGACTCGCAGAATGAATTTAATAGATAAAAAGAATTTTACAACCCATTAACAAATAAAAAAAAAAACAGCCTTTTTCTTTTCAGCCTATTTTCATGCTTTTTACTATGTATTTCAAAGAATAGAATCTGGCTCATATCTCCTTGCAGAACAAAAAAAAAAATGAATGCAGCCCAAAATAGTACCAATAAAAACTTTAACTCATCCCACAAAAAAAATCTTAGTAACTATATGGATTTGATAATGGAAAAACAAAAGTAATTATATATAGGTCTTGGGTCGCAGCGAACAAATTATGACATTTTTCAATGGAACATGATTTTTTCAAAACTACTGAAACAAAAAAATTCTAAAAAATTAAGCCATAGAATAAAGATGGTTTGAAAAATCCAGCTTCAAAAATAAAATAAAAATAAAGCCTTTCTGTGATCATATTAAAACAATAAATGGCATAATTGTAAAACATCAAATGAGGCAGGATCCGGCGAATTTTTGAAAAAACGGATCAGTTGCAAATAGTGAAAAACTGATGCAACTGATCCGTTTTTGTTTTTTTAGAGAGAGAGAATGAAAGATGTGCATGATTTCAATGGAAAAAACGCATGAGAAACCAGATTCTGAGGCCGGATTCTTAATTTCACATCTCAGTTTCATACACTTTTCGCAGGATTCGTCGCTGTGCTGTGTTTTTTCGCCGGACAGAAAAAACGTTCTTCTCCATCCGCCGGAAACAGCTTTTCTGACGGATCGGGCAAAAAACGGATGAAACGTGTGGCCATCAGGCGCAATTCGGCGCTAATACAACTCTATGAGAAAAAAACGATCCGGCGGGAAAAAACGGATCCGTTTTTTTCAAAACTCGCCGGGTTGTGCCTGACGGCAAAAACCTGATGTGTGAAAGCAGCCAGATATATGGATAGATACATTTATATATCTATAGATATATCTATCTATAAATATATCTATAGATCGATATAGCCATAGATATATAATAGCAAGGCTGATGTTTCTTAATGAGCGTTTAATTAAAAAAAAAAGGAAAAAATTGGCGTGGGCTCCCGCACAATTTTATGCGCCAGAGGGGGAAAGCGGACGGCCGGGAGCCAATATTTGTAGCCTGGGAAAGGGTTAATACCCATGGCCCCTCCCAGGCTATGAATATCAGCCCACAGCTGTCTGCGTAGCCTTTACTGGCTATTAAAATAGGGGGACCCCCAAAAACAAATGACGCGGGGTCTGCCTATATTTTATAGCCAGAAAGGCTATGCAGACAGCTGCGGGCTGATATTCATAGCCTAGAGAGGGGCCATGGATATTGGCCTCTCCAGCTACAAATACCAGCCCGCAGCAGCCCCAGAAATGGCGCATCTGTAAGATGCGCCAATTCTGGCACTTAGCCTCTCTCTTCCCACTCCCGAGTAGCTGTGGGATATGGGGTAATAAGAGGTTAATGTCACTTTGCTATTGTAAGGTGACATTAAGCCGGGTTAATAATGGAGAGGCGTCAATAAAACTAGGGACTATTTTTTCAGCGGCGGAGGAATACAGTGCGGAAGGATATCTTTTATTATTATTATTATTATTATACATTTTTATAGCGCCATTTATTCCATGGCGCTTTACATGTGAATACGGGGCAAATATAGACAAATACATTAAACATGAGCAGATAACAAGGCACACGAGTACATTAGGAGGGAGGACCCTGCCCGCGAGGGCTCACAGTCTGCAGGGGGTGGGTGTCTACCGTCATTGTATTCCTGGAGCCCCTAGAGAGCGGTCTCATCAGCTCATGCTGCTGCTCTCTAAGGGAGATCGTCGTGGGTCACTCGTTTTTATTGGATTTCTGCGGATCAGGGAGTATAGTGTTTGTTTATTATTTTAATATTTTTTACAGGTGACACTGGCTTCTGGGATCAAGGTGACAAGTGATGATGAGTATGTACTCTATGTTATATGTACTGTATATTATATGAATGTATTGTATGTAATGTATGAATGTATTGTATGTAGTATGTATGTACACTGTGTGCAGAATTATTAGGCAGGTTGTATTTTAGAGGATTATTTTTATTATTGATCAACAACTATGTTCTCAATCAACCCAAAAGACTCATAAATATCAAAGCTTAATATTTTTGGAGGTTGGAGTGGGATTTTTTTTAGATTTGGCTATCTTAGGAGGATACCTGTTTGTGCAGTTAACTATTACTGTGCAGAATTATTAGGTAACTTAATAAAAACCAAATATATTCCCATCTCACTTGTTTATTTTCACCAGGTAAACTAATATAACCACAACATTTAGAAATAAACATTTCTGACATACAAAAACAAAACCCCCCAAAATTAGTGACCAATATAGCCACCTTTCTTTATGATGCCACTCAACAGCCTTTCATCCATAGATTCTGTCAGTCGCTTGATCTGTTTACAATCAACATTGCGTGCAGCAGCCACCACAGCCTCCCAGACACTGTTCCGAGAGGTGTACTGTTTTCCCTCCCTGTAGATCTCACATTTTATGAGGGACCACAGGTTCTCAGGTTCAGATCAGGTGAACAATGGGGCCATGTCATTATTTTTTCTTCTTTGAGACCTTTACTGGCCAGCCACGCTGTGGAGTAGTTGGAGGCATGTGATGGAGCATTGTCCTGCATAAAAATCATGTTTTTCTTGAACGATACTGACTTATTTCTGTACCACTTGTTAAAGAAGTTGTCTTCCAGAAATTGGCAGTAGGTCTGGGAGTTGAGCTTCACTCCATCCTCAACCCGAAAAGGTTGCGGGATGTTATTCTGGATTATCTCAATGAGAATAACTGTTTAACTCCATATCAGCATGGGTTTATGAGAAATCGCTCCTGTCACACCAATCTATTCAGTTTTTATGAAGAGGTAAGCTATAGGCTGGACCATGGTGAGTCATTGGACGTGGTATATCTCGATTTTTCCAAAGCGTTTGATACCGTGCCGCACAAGAGGTTGGTACACAAAATGAGAATGCTTGGTCTGGGGGAAAATGTGTGTAAATGGGTTAGTAACTGGCTTAGTGATAGAAAGCAGAGGGTGGTTATAAATGGTATAGTCTCTAACTGGGTCGCTGTGACCAGTGGGGTACCACAGGGGTCGGTATTGGGACCTGTTCTCTTCAACATATTCATTAATGATCTGGTAGAAGGTTTACACAGTAAAATATCGATATTTGCAGATGATACAAAACTATGTAAAGCAGTTAATACAAGAGAAGATAGTATTCTGCTACAGATGGATCTGGATAGGTTGGAAACTTGGGCTGAAAGGTGGCAGATGAGGTTTAACAATGATAAATGTAAGGTTATACACATGGCAAGAAGGAATCAATATCACCATTAGACACTGAACGGGAAACCACTGGGTAAATCTGACAGGGAGAAGTACTTGGGGATCCTAGTTAATGATAAACTTACCTGGAGCAGTCAGTGCCAGGCAGAAGCTGCCAATGCAAACAGGATCATGGGGTGCATTAAAAGAGGTCTGGATACACATGATGAGAGCATAATACTGCCTCTGTACAAATCCCTAGTTAGACCGCACATGGAGTACTGTGTCCAGTTTTGGGCACCGGTGCTCAGGAAGGATATAATGGAACTAGAGAGAGTACAAAGGAGGGCAACAAAATTAATAAAGGGGATGGGAGATCTACAATACCCAGGTAGATTAGCAAAATTAGGATTATTTAGTCTAGAAAAAAGACGACTGAGGGGCGATCTAATAACCATGTATAGGTATATAAGGGGACAATACAAATATCTCGCTGAGGATCTGTTTATACCAAGGAAGGTGACGGGCACAAGGGGGCATTCTTTGCGTCTGGAGGAGAGAAGGTTTTTCCACCAACATAGAAGAGGATTCTTTACTGTTAGGGCAGTGAGAATCTGGAATTGCTTGCCTGAGGACGTGGTGATGGCGAACTCAGTCGTGGGGTTCAAGAGAGGCCTGGATGTCTTCCTGGAGCAGAACAATATTGTATCATACAATTATTAGGTTCTGTAGAAGGACGTAAATCTGGGGATTTATTGTGATGGAATATAGGCTGAACTGGATGGACAAATATCTTTTTTTGGCCTTACTAACTATGTTACTATGTTACTATGTCCCACAAGTTCATCTTTGATGATACCAGCCCATACCAGTACCCCACCTCCACCTTGCTGGCATCTGAGTCGGAGTGGAGCTTTCTGCCCTTTACTGATCCAGCCTCTGGCCCATCCATCTGGCCCATCAAGAGTCACTCTCATTTCATCAGTCCATAAAACCTTTGAAAAGTCAGTCTTAAGATATTTCTTGGCCCAGTCTTGACATTTTATCTTATGTTTCTTGTTCAAAGGTAGTCATTTTTTCAGCCTTCCTTACCTGGGCCATGTCCCTTTGTATAGCACACCTTGTGCTTTTTGTTACTCCAGTAACGTTGCAGCTCTGAAATATGATAAAACTGGTGGCAAATGGCATCTTGGCAGCTTCACGCTTGATTTTCCTCAATTCATGGGCAGTTACTTTGCGCCTTTTTTGCCTAACACGCTTCTTGCAACCCTGTTGGCTATTTGCCATGAAACGCTTGATTGTTCGGAGATCACGCTTCAAACGTTTGGCAATTTCAAGACTGCTACATACCTCTGCAAGATATCTCACAATTTTGGACATTTCAGAGCCCGTCAAATCTCTCTTCTGACCCATTTTGCCAAAGGAAAGGAAGTTGCCTGAACAGCTTGGAGTAGGACAACATGTATAAAAAGTATCATGTGATCAAAATACAACTTGCCTAATAATTCTGCACACAGAGTATGTAGTATGTTGTATGTATGTAGTATGTATGTAGCATGTTGTATGTAGTATGTTGTATGTATGTATGTTGTATGTAGTATGCATGTAGTATGTTGTATGTAGTATGTTGTATGTATGTATGTATATAGTATGTTGTATGTAGTATTTTGTATGTATGTATATATTTAGTATGTTGAATGTATGTAGTATGTTGTATGTATGTAGTATGCATGTAGTATGCATGTAGTATGTATGTAGTATGTTGTATGTATGTAGCATGTATCTTGTATGTATATTGTATGCATGTATGTTGTATGTATGTATGTAGTATGTATGTAGTATGTATGTAGTATGTATGTTATATGTATGTAGCATGTATGTAGTATGTAGTATGCATGTAGTATGTTGTATGTAGTATGTATGTTGTATGTATGTAGTATGTTTGTTGTTGTGACACCCGTCAGGCCCGCACAGACCCCCGATAGGCCCGAACAGACCCCCGGCAGCCCGCACAGACCCCAGACAGGCCCGCACAGACCCTTGGCAGCCCGCACAGACCCCAGACAAGCCCGCACAGACCCACGGCAGCCCGCATAGACCCCCAACAGGCCCGCACAGACCCCAGGCAACCCGCACAGACCCAGGACAGGCCCCCGGCAGCCCGCACAGACCCCCAGCAGTCCCGCACAGATCACTGACAGGCCTGCACAGACCCCCGAGAGGCCCACACAGACCCCCGACGTTCCCGCCTGCACACACAGACACACACAGTCTCCGCCCATGCATCGCCCACTCTCCACCCACACTCTTCCCCCCTCCCGATCTGCAGCGTTTCACCACAGCTAAACCGCAGATCTTTTTTATATCTGCGGTTTTGCTGCGGAAGTGCCCGGCTCAATACAAGTCAATGGGTGCAGAAACGCTGCAGATCTGCACAAAGTTTTCCGCGTGTTTTTTTTTTCTCCGCATGTGCACAGTGGATTTGGCTTTCCATAGGTTTACATGGTACTGTAAACTGCATGGAAAACTGCTGCAGATCCGCAGCGCTGAAACAAAAAAAAATTTTCATACATCTATAAGGAAAGAAAAAAGTTATCACTAAAGATGAGTAAATTAATTTGATGTGAATCAAATTTATGTAGAGTTTTGTGGAATTTCCAAAAATTTTAAATTCGATTTTTGTGATTTAATTCATGTCCAATACTATTTTACACAAAGAAGAAAATTACATCAGCCAGAAAAGTCTCATATTATTTCTGGTGGTGGTTTCCTCATAATGCCTTGAAGATCAGACCACATGACATAGCACAGCCAATCAGGTGGGACTTTCATAGCCTGTATAAAATCCAAGGTTGGGAATGCAGAAGACATTTTGTGGAGAATCTTGAAAGTAAAAGGAAACATCAGAGCTCACAGCCTGGCAAAAGAGACAGAAAGAGCAAGACATAAAACATTATAAAAATGCTAAAGAGTTTGTGTTCTACAACTGCAGTAGAGAAGATGAGAGTAATATTTTGTGAATAATACAGTGATTTAAGAGGAGAGATAGGAGAGCTGGTAGCTGCAGTACCAGTGTGATTGAGCACTCAGTGCTATCGTGTAGCTGACAGCTTTCCTGCTGCATTTCAATTGCACAATTTTTTTATTCTTCATGCACAAGCAAGCAGCAAGCCAACACAATATTTCTTACAGAAAAAAACTCTGTTGCTGCCACTCTAAAGTGTAGATGTCACAAGTGAGCTTTTCCAGTTCTTCACCAATTCTTTTTGAGAAGGGGGAAACATTTGTGTTAAAATAATGCAAAAGAAAATAAACAAAAATCCAGACTTTTGACTTTTACTGTCTACTTCACAAAGTGTGCATGTTATAAACTATACCTGTCTTAGGCTACGTTCACAATTGCATCTATGGGCGCAGCGTCGTCGACGCAACACACAACGCATGTCAAACGCATACACAACGCAGCGTTTTTTGACGCATGCGTTGTCCTATACCATTGAAGATCAAAAACGCCCCCCAAAAATACATCACTTGCATTTTACTCAAAAGGCGCATGTGTCAAAAAACGTGGCTCAATGCAGGCACCTGCATGTGTTTTTTTGGCACATTTACGATGCAAGTGCGTTGCATGCATTTTTTTCGAAATTGTGACGCATCAAAAATGCAACCTGTAGCGTTGTCCGCACCCTGTCTGGTGCACCAAAATAACGCATGCGTCATACAACGCATGACAACGCACACCGGCGCATGTCCATGCGCCCCCCATGTTAAAGATAGGGGCGCATGACGCATGCGTCGATATCCATCAACGACGCTGCGCCCAAAGACGCAAATGTGAACGTAGCCTTAGCAATAAAATTTGACAGCTTTACTAGCCATAATAATACTGCACCCTGCTGGCATTTCATAAATATACAGAGCATTTTTTACACAACCAAAGCAAACGCATGCCTCCTGACGAAGCCACAGGCGAGACGCATGTTGAGGCCATCATATGATCCCCCATGTGCTTCTGCTCTTATTTACAGTGGCACCTATTACGTAATAACTAACCAATATGTGATTCCTAATCAATATAAAATGTATTTGGCACTGTAGTATGCACTTTATTGGCACATGTGACACCTATATCTGTTTGTTAACTCTGTTTGACTACAAGCTGGTTTATTTATTTTTTGTCCTCTATTATTCACTTACATTTTACTGGATATGCGTGAGTGGTATAATACTATATCTATCAATTGACTACCAAATTCCTCACTCATATCCTGTAAATTATATGAACTTTCATTTACATAGGGTGTATTGTGTTGTTTCCATTGCCACTCTTGTGCTATGTGATTTATACTTACCATATTCTTCACTTTTTTGTATTAACTGTACATGCTATCTGGTCCGGGCCTTCCACCAAATTTTTCCATTTGTGGTTTCCTTTGTTTTTAACAAATACTTGAATATCATGTTTATGCTTTTACAGTTCAATAAAATGTGATTTTAACTTGTACTCTGGTCTGTATTTAAAGTATGTTCTTTTTTGGTGATTAGCTAACATTGGCTTCATTGCCTTTGGGTTTGTAGGCCATGTGTGTGTCTTCACATCATTTCCACTGTTGACTTGTGGCATCAGTTTCTTTATGCAGTCATTCTAGTCTGTGTTCTATTTTAGTACATATTATGCATGTTACTTTTACAATGGTGTTCATTACATTTTTTGTCAGGAGGTTTCCACCTCATGAGAGATTTGTTGGTCTCTGGCTCGGATTTGGTATTTTTTCCATCTATTTTCATATCTGATTTCAGTCATTTTTCTCTCCTTACCCCATTTTTTCTTCTTTTCTAGGCATGTTAATATTATTATTGTACAAATAAAATGTATTATCTCGCCACCATTTTTCTTTGGTGTCTCTATCTTTCCTGGCGTGACTACTTATATGACATAGTATTACTATCTGTCCAGGCCAGGTTGAACACAGATTGAGATCCAATTACAGACATTTAAATGTGACAGTATTTTTTGGCATTTCTGTTTTTAGTAACCAAATTCTACACCGGTAATGCCACATGCACACCAATACTACGGAATGTTGATATCTTTTTGGATGTATACCTGTTCAGTCCTTTTTTGAAAGGGAGAATTATTGGAGTTGAAAAAAGTGACAAATAGTTAATTAGAGTGTAATAAAAATATATGGAACACAGAAAAAGAAGGTATTTTGTACAGGAAACAAACCTCCATACCATGGCATCAGAAAATAAGAATGTGGTAGATGGAAGCAGTAGAGGCACTATCACTATTACTGGCACCATTTGTCTGGGCAATAGTATTATCAGACGCAGTTTACCACTGGCTTTCTTTGCCTCCTTTAAGTATAGATGTGGGTAGTAATGTTATATGTGGCATCTCACACATGTTAGCCATATTAGAATTTGCTTACCTCTGACAGAGACATTACTTAGAATCATTGTATTTCATAGTCCACCACTGCCATCGTAGCAGTTAATCTTTTACTTTGCAGACTTTCAGTTTGGTCAATGACACCTGTCACGATTCCCCTGACCGCTGTCACCACTGGGTCAGGATTCACACCGTGACCGTCACCCCTACGTCACGGATCAGGGTGACTTTAGGCCAACAGACGGCTATCACATGTGCAGGGGGGCTTATCTTAGTTATCCCTCCACTGCTAACAATGTGATGAAAAACCACACACAAGGCTATTGACCTCTTAGTTTACAGCAGGGGCTTATTCTAGGTATCCCACTGCTTTTCTATATACCACGAACTGCAGGGATTTATGTATATCCCGCTTACAGTTCCACTTAACACTTGCAGCTCTCTGGCGCCCCCTTACTCTCAGGTCAGATTAGGTACTGCACCCTGGGTAATTAGTCGCCAGAAAGGCTGCCTGCTATGTACTGGCTATTGGGCACGCTGCAGCGACGCGATAACTACTCCCACACAGGCAGGAACAATAATTATCAAACCCGCAGTTGCTTCAGCATAATCCAACCGTCAGCACACTTTCGCTGCCACCAGCTTCGATTAAACGGGTCCGAAGCTAACCCAACACAACAGTAACAGTAGCGTATTTTCCCTTCAAGAGACTTAGGGTACGGTTTAGAGCAGGAGAACGAACTAATATATAATAGTATATCCCATTCAAAATAACTAGGCAGTGCGTTATTAAAAATAGTTTATAAAGATGTTATACATGAGACAATTGCAAATATGTACAAGGGTAATTATAACATAAAGGGAATAAATGAGAAAAGATAACACTCACATATTAAAAGCATTGCAGGCATCCAGGCTAGTGCAGTTTCCATACATCCCAGTCCATGGGATGTACTCAGCTCTTCCAGGACAATAGGACAAAGCAGTCCAGAAGGAGAAATCAGCAAAAAGTGACTCCTCAGAGCCTGCCAGACACTTAAAACATTAAGGCTGTGACATCACAGAAAGGCTGGCTTATCCAGACCCTCCTCTCTCTACATTCTGCCTAAACTTTAAACTATTCTCTCTAATTTCTATAACTTCACTACAAAACATGACAGAGTCATACCAAACCCATAATTCATCTCGGATTAACGTGAGCATTCTAATGAGATCAAATATGTCCTATCTGGGATACATATTTACAGAGAAAACCCTACTTCTTTACCAGATGGAGTTAGAAACCCGAGTGTCATGAGATGTGTAGCTACACCGAGTGGGACTACGAATATATATTTTCGTATTTCTAGCTTAAATCGTTTGCCTAATATCTAACAAAAACTAAACAAAGAATCTTTCATGGATTTTTGGAGCCATTTTTCCTGTTCTAGCTGGACAAGAGCTTACACAGGAAATGCCAGTCGTAAATTCCGTTCGGCCATAAAACTTCTAACCCCCACACTCTCTGAGAAGGAAAGCCAGGAATTTGCAGCTACAACTGTTACTCCAAGAAGGGGGGCTTAGCCCACTCAGGCTAGCAAAAGAACTACTTATGATATTTCATACCATATCGTGACACCTCCCCCTTTTGGTGTGCGCTAGGGAGGCAGTACCCCACGGTATGCCTCCATGGGCACCTCAGTAGGTTCACCCTGGCGGGAGAGTCCATCTGCATTCCCATGCTCTTTGCCCGTTTTATGTTCAATGGTGAAGTCAAACTGCTGAAGGGCAAGGCTCCAGCGGAGCAACCTGCCGTTGGTTCCACACATGGCGTTTAGCCAGCGCAGAGGGTTGTGGTCGGTCACCACAGTGAAGGTGTGACCGTACAAGTAGGGCTGCAAGCGCTGCAGGGCCCAGACTATGGCCAGGCACTCCTTCTCGATGGTGGAGTAGGCCACTTCCCTCGGCAAAAGTTTCCGACTCAGGTATAACACGGGGTGCTCTTGGTCCTCCGAGTCAACCTGGCTGAGTACAGCACCAAGGCCAAACTCGCTGGCGTCGGTCTGCACCAAGAACGGTCGACTGCTGTCGACTGCTTTCAACACAGGGGCGTTGCACAGTGCGGTTTTCAACGCCTTGAAAGCCCCCTCACAGCCATCTGTCCAGTTGACGATGTGGGGTAGCTTCTTCCTGGTGAGGTCCGTCAAAGGTTTTGCCAGGCTACTATAGTGCTGTACGAAGCGCCTATAGTACCCTGCAGTGCCCAAGAAGGACATCACCTGTTTCTTGGTCACGGGAGTGGGCCAGTTCACGATCGCGCCCACTTTCTCCGGCCCTGGCTTCAGGGTGTCTCCGCCTACCCGGTGTCCTAGGTAGTGAACCTCCCTCTTGCCCATCTGACACTTCCCCGGCTTGATAGTCAGTCCTGCTTGGTGAATTCGCCTGAGCACCTCCTCGAGATGCTGCAGGTGTTCCTCCCAGGAGGAACTGAAGATGGCAATGGCATCCAAGTACGCCACGGCGTACGTCTCCAGTCCCTGAAGCAGGCGGTTGACCATCCGCTGGAAAGTGGCAGGGGCATTCTTCATGCCGAAGGGCATGACCGTGGACTCGTACAGTCCAAAGGGTGTGATAAAGGCGGACTTCTCCTGCGCCTCGGGGCTCAGGGGAATCTGCCAGTATCCTCTACTCAAATCCATTATTGTCAGGTATTTTGCGCCAGCTAACTTCTCAAGCAGCTCCTCGATGCGCGGCATTGGGTGCGCATCCGAGGCTGTGATGGCGTTGAGCCCCCTGTAGTCCACGCAGAACCGTGTGGTCCGGTCCTTCTTTGGCACGAGAACTACAGGCGATGCCCACGCGCTCTTTGACCGTCGAATCACCCCCAGCTGTAACATCTCATCGATCTCTTGGCGCATAGTCTGCTGCACCTGGTCAGAGATTCGATAGGGTGTTCGCCGTAGTGGGGCGTGATTCCCGGTGTCCACCTCGTGGACGGCTAACTCAGTCCTCCCAGGTCGGTTGGAGAATACGACCCGGAAGGGTTCCAGTGTGGTTTGCAACTGCACCCGCTGGGGTTCAGTTAACGAGGCGCTTACCTCCACATCCTCGATGGACCCATTGGCCTTGGCTTGGGCCAGCAAGTCCAGGAGGGTGTCTTCCCCACCGTCTTCGGGCAAGCTGCAGACCGGTAGGACGAAAGGTTCACGTTCGTGATGAGCCTTCATCATGTTGACGTGAAAGGCCTTTCGCCTACCCCGAGCGTGGTCAAGCGTGACCACATAAGTGACCGGGTTGAGCTGTTGGTGGACGACGTACGGGCCCTCCCAGGCTGCCTGAAGCTTATCCGTTGGTACGGGGACCAGCACCCACACCTTTTGACCCACGTGGTAGGTCCGCTCCCGGGCGTTCTGGTCGTACCAGTGCTTCTGATCAGCCTGAGCCTGCGTCATGTTGTCATGCACCAACTGCGTCAAGGTCTGCATCTTGTCACGGAAGCGCATGACATACTCCACTATGGACACTTCAGAAGGGTTCGGCTCCTCTTCCCAGGATTCTCTTACCAACCCAAGGGGTCCCCGAACTCGCCTGCCGTACAGGAGCTCGAAGGGGGAGAACCCCGTCGAGGCCTGCGGAACCTCTCGGTAAGCGAACAGCAGGTGTGGGAGGTACCGCTCCCAGTCGCGCCCTTGAGTCTCAACCAGCATGCGTAGCATCTGTTTGAGGGTACCATTGGAGCGTTCACACAAGCCATTGGTCTGTGGGTGGTACGCACTCGATACCAGGTGCTTCACCTGCATTTTCTTACAGAGAGCCTCCATTAGGCGAGACATAAATTGGGTCCCTTGATCAGTAAGCATTTCCCTGGGAAATCCTACACGTGAAAAGATGGCCAACAGGGCATCCGCCACCTTATCTGCCCTAGTTGACGACAGAGCTACTGCCTCTGGGTACCGGGTAGCATAGTCTACCACAGTAAGGATGTATTGCTTTCCAGAGCTGCTGGGGACGGCCAGCGGGCCCACAATGTCCACCGCGATCCTCTGGAAAGGCTCTTCTATCACTGGCAAAGGGATCAGGGGAGCCTTAAGAGCAGGCCCTGCCTTCCCCACTCTTTGACAGGTGACACAGGAGCGGCAGTAGTTTGACACATCTGTCCCCATCTTAGGCCAATAGAAGTGTTGAGACAGCCGGGCCTTAGTTTTGCTGATCCCCAAGTGTCCAGCTAGCGGGATCTCATGGGCAATCCGCAACAACTCACCCCGGAATTGCTGCGGGACGACCAGCTGTCTTTCCCTCAACCACTCCTTTTGTGATTCTCCGGGTACTGTCTCCCGGTATAACCTTCCTTGTTCCCAGAACACCCTCTCCTTATCAGTCACGGAGGTGGGCGTCTCGGCGAGTTGTCTCAAACTCTCTAGGCTCGCATCTGTGTGCAGAGCGGCCTGAAACTCCTGGCTAGGGGAAGCCAAAAGCGACGTCAGGGTCCCTTCCCCACGGGAACCCTCTTGGACCTGCTCTGGGTCCACCTCTGGTTCAGTCACAGTGTTGACTGAGGAGGGTCCGGAAGGCAGACAGTTATCTGCGTTCCGGGCACTCTGACTGCGGGTGACAGCAGCTACGTAGGCTGTCTCCCCGGGGGTTTCTACAGGCCCATCAGCCGGCGCTGCTATGGGCTCTACCTCCCCATCCACCCCCAACACTCCAGGGGCTGGGCTACTTATGGGCCAGTTACCTTCCTCGGTGGCACTGGTCACTTTCATGGCGTCACCTTCCTCACGGTTCCCATGCATCTCCCCATTTCCTGTAGCACCGACACTTGCCCCTGTTAGGGGTTCCTCAGCCGTCTCACTCCGCAGAGCGACGTGGCTGGGCACACCTGTACCTATGGACACATTAACCTTCACAGAAAAATCATTATCAGGTTCAGCTGGCACAGGTACAACATTTTCACCATCAATCCTAGGGAAAAAATCATTAGTAGATGCATCAACACAAGATAAAGCATGGTCAGGTAACACATGCGATTTCCCATCATCATCATCATCAGGGTTAACTTTACCCTCATTAGTAGATTGGGGAGGGGTGTCAGGAACGTAGTATGCATACATCCTCCCCAAATCAGTCCCCAACAAAACATCAGTGGGCAAATTATCAGACAGCCCCACTTCCTTCACCCCGCTCCCAGCACCCCAATCAATAAAAACCCGGGCCATTGGTAAGGGCAGCTGATGCCCCCAATCCCAGTGACAGTTAGGGTTTTCCCCGGAATGATTTCTTCAGGGGCCGCCAGTTCGGGTCGGATGAGGGTTCGTTCAGCCCCGGTGTCCTTGAGGCCTGTAGCAACATGGCCTCCCACAGTGACGGGCTGTACGTTGTCACACACCCTCCCAACCACACCACCCACCAAAAGAACTGCTGCATTAGGCCCTGGGGCCTTGGCTGGGGGGTTCTTCGGCCTGTCTGGACAGAAGGTACTGATATGCCCAGGCCGCTTGCAGGTGTAACACGCGCGAGGTTCGGTGGTAGGTCTGGTGCTGTTGGCCACAGGGACAGGACCTCTGGTGTGTTGGCTGGCAGGGGTACTGGCGTTGGTTGCAGGCTTACCCCCTCTCCAGCTGGTGGTGACTGGCTTCCGCGCTTCCGATCTACGGTTGGCCTCATAGGCATCGGCAATCTGCGCTGCTTTCGTCACGTCTTTGGGTTCTCTGTCCATCACGAACTGTCGCACCTCAGCTGGGCAAAGATGAAAGAACTGGTCTTTGATCATCAGGTCTCGCAGCTGCGCAAAGGTGGTCACTGACAGTCCTTGGGTCCACTGGTCAAAGTGGGTCCCCAGTCCATGCACCACATCACTGTAACTGTCGTGTGGGCCACGTTGGAGGGTCCGGAACTTTCTACGGTACACCTCGGGTGTAAGCTGGTACTTGGCTATCAGAGCCTTTTTGATGGCCTCATAGTCACCATCTTGTTCTTGAGGGAGGGCAGCAAACGCCTCCAGAGCTTTACCTTTCAGCCCTGGTGTCAGGTATCGGGCCCATTCATCTGTAGGCAGCCGGTACTGTCTGCAGGCTTTCTCAAAGGCCCGCAGAAAAGTGTCCAAGTCTCCGTCCTTCTCCATAACAGGGAAGTGATCGGGCCGGGGCTTAGGTATCTGAGCACTGCTGGGCTCACGGTTGGTCTGAGACAACCCCTGCATTTGCAGTCGGGCTAACTGCAGCTGGTACTCCCGCTCAGCTTGCCGCTCGGCTCGCTGGGCCTGTGCCTCTCTCTCAGCTCGGGCCTCTCTCTCAGCTCGGGCCTCTCTCTCAGCTCGCTGGGCCTCCTGCCGGTATTGCTGAATCAGCTGCCGACGTCCCTCATGGTCGTCAATGGGGAATTCTTTCAAGGCCGCCTGCAGGTGGGGGTCCAATTCGCCCGGATTGCTAACAGGGCCAGCATTCAGTGGTTGGACCTCTGCTGCAGCACCATGTTCGCTTGTGCTGGCTTCTGCGGCCTCTGAGCTCTGAGATTGGTCTCGAGCGGCTTCCCATTGCACCAGATCTGCGACCAGTTGGGCTTTGTTTTTGCTTGCAGAGTCAATGTGCTGTGACTTGCATAAGGCGACAAGGGTGTCTCTGGTCTGCTGCTCATAGAAGGTTTCTCCCAGCACAACCATGGTTGCCAAATAAAAGATAGGATAGAAAAACGAAGAGAAAGGGAGGGGATAATTACCAGTACGCAATTGTCTCACAACTAAAAAGCACTGAGTTCGTTCTCCAAACTTATTTGCGCAGAGTCCTCGCAAGAACTTTCTGCAAGTTTTTAGTGAGAGGAATGATTACTCAAACCAAATCACTAATGCTCTAAGATATCCCACCGCCTTGCCACCAATTGTCACGATTCCCCTGACCGCTGTCACCACTGGGTCAGGATTCACACCGTGACCGTCACCCCTACGTCACGGATCAGGGTGACTTTAGGCCAACAGACGGCTATCACATGTGCAGGGGGGCTTATCTTAGTTATCCCTCCACTGCTAACAATGTGATGAAAAACCACACACAAGGCTATTGACCTCTTAGTTTACAGCAGGGGCTTATTCTAGGTATCCCACTGCTTTTCTATATACCACGAACTGCAGGGATTTATGTATATCCCGCTTACAGTTCCACTTAACACTTGCAGCTCTCTGGCGCCCCCTTACTCTCAGGTCAGATTAGGTACTGCACCCTGGGTAATTAGTCGCCAGAAAGGCTGCCTGCTATGTACTGGCTATTGGGCACGCTGCAGCGACGCGATAACTACTCCCACACAGGCAGGAACAATAATTATCAAACCCGCAGTTGCTTCAGCATAATCCAACCGTCAGCACACTTTCGCTGCCACCAGCTTCGATTAAACGGGTCCGAAGCTAACCCAACACAACAGTAACAGTAGCGTATTTTCCCTTCAAGAGACTTAGGGTACGGTTTAGAGCAGGAGAACGAACTAATATATAATAGTATATCCCATTCAAAATAACTAGGCAGTGCGTTATTAAAAATAGGTTATAAAGATGTTATACATGAGACAATTGCAAATATGTACAAGGGTAATTATAACATAAAGGGAATAAATGAGAAAAGATAACACTCACATATTAAAAGCATTGCAGGCATCCAGGCTAGTGCAGTTTCCATACATCCCAGTCCATGGGATGTACTCAGCTCTTCCAGGACAATAGGACAAAGCAGTCCAGAAGGAGAAATCAGCAAAAAGTGACTCCTCAGAGCCTGCCAGACACTTAAAACATTAAGGCTGTGACATCACAGAAAGGCTGGCTTATCCAGACCCTCCTCTCTCTACATTCTGCCTAAACTTTAAACTATTCTCTCTAATTTCTATAACTTCACTACAAAACATGACAGAGTCATACCAAACCCATAATTCATCTCGGATTAACGTGAGCATTCTAATGAGATCAAATATGTCCTATCTGGGATACATATTTACAGAGAAAACCCTACTTCTTTACCAGATGGAGTTAGAAACCCGAGTGTCATGAGATGTGTAGCTACACCGAGTGGGACTACGAATATATATTTTCGTATTTCTAGCTTAAATCGTTTGCCTAATATCTAACAAAAACTAAACAAAGAATCTTTCATGGATTTTTGGAGCCATTTTTCCTGTTCTAGCTGGACAAGAGCTTACACAGGAAATGCCAGTCGTAAATTCCGTTCGGCCATAAAACTTCTAACCCCCACACTCTCTGAGAAGGAAAGCCAGGAATTTGCAGCTACAACTGTTACTCCAAGAAGGGGGGCTTAGCCCACTCAGGCTAGCAAAAGAACTACTTATGATATTTCATACCATATCGTGACAACACCGCTGTGTCATTGATGGTGACACTCACACAATAGTGACACTCAGGTCAAATCTAGAGGTGAGTATTAGAACAGGTGAGCAAGGAGCTCAGGACACAGATATAACTGTCAGCCAATTCAGAACTGATGATGATTGTATGGTGGACAAAGCCTGGGAACCAGATCAGGGTGACAAGGAGGTGTTGTCATCAGAGCAGGTGGGTGGTGGTATCAGTGATAAACAACAGAGTCAGGATCTTCCTGTGGCAGATCTGCTTCTGCAGTTGTCAGCACGGTAGCAGTTGATTCCGCAACTACTGTAAAGGTACCGTCACACTGAACGATATCGCTAGTGATCCGTGACGTTGCAGCGTCCTGGCTAGCGATATCGTTCAGTTTGACAGGCAGCAGCGATCTGGATCCTGCTGTGCCATTGTTGGTCGACGCAGAAAGTCCAGAACTTTATTTCGTCGCTGGATCTCCCGCAGACATCGCTGAATCGGCGTGTGTGACGCCGATTCAGCGATGTCTTCACTGGTAACCAGGGTAAACATCGGGTTACTAAGCACAGGGCCGCGCTTAGTAACCCGATGTTTACCCTGGTTACCAGTGTAAATGTAAAAAAAAAACACACTACATACTTACATTCTGGTGTCTGTGCTCTCCGGTGCTCTGCTTCTCTGCACTGTGTAAGCACAGCGGCCGTAAAGCACAGCGGTGACGTCACCGCTCTGCTTTCTGGCCAGCGCTTAGTGCAGAGAAGCAGAGCGCCGGAGAGGACAGACGCCGGAATGTAAGTATGTAGTTTGGCCCTGCGCTTAGTAACCCGATGTTTACCCTGGTTACCAGGGGACTTCGGCATCGTTGGTCGCTGGAGAGCTGTCTGTGTGACAGCTCTCCAGCGACCACACAGCGACGCTGCAGCGATCAGGATCGTTGTCTAGATCGCTGCAGCGTCGCTTAATGTGACGGTACCTTAAGTGGAGGAGGCTCATCAGCACCTGAAAACTCTTGTCCTTGTCGTGGTAACAAGACCTATGCACGGACATCTCAGTTGTGAGAATTATTTTCCATGTTGCTTTCCAACAAATCGTTTGCATTGTGCTGGATCTGCAGGAGTAAAATAAGTTATGGACATCAAGGCTCAATTTATTTGACTAATAAGTATAGCTTTCCATCACCACTTGAAGCATCATTACCTACTCATGTGGGAAAAGCATGCTGGCCAGCAATACGATTAAGACTCTCCTCAGTGGACATGATTCAATCCTCACAGCAACAGGGCACAGTGTTGCATCCACTCCCTTCTCTGTTCTTGTAAGCTTAAAGGCATTGTCCGGTCAAAGATTAAACAGACTTATGAATCCTCCCAGTGCAGGCACTGTATAGAGTGAGAAAAAAAACACAAAAATTGAGCTTAACTTGAGTTGGTCCACATGCAGAAATCAAACACATCTTAACATTGGCCACAAAACGCATAAAACCTACAAGAGAAAATGTGAGCAAAAAAACCCTGCTGTAGCTAAGTAAAACCACAAAAGTGCATTTAAATAACACATAGTTTTAAGTAATACTGTTTTTTGATCAAAAAATAGCACAAAAGCCATCCCACCGCGTCAAGGTAACTCTGATCGGGACAGTCCTACACTGTCAAATATTAAAACCTTACCATGTGTCAATGTTGACCTCAGTGTGAATAAGGGCAGACAAAAGGACTGGGCCCAACCAGTGAAACACGAGACTGGGGAAGCCTTATATACAATATCCAGCTCAGGAGAGGGGAAGGCCACACTCCTGCTTGCACAGAATGCAACAAAACAAGGAAAAAAAACACAAAAATTGAGCTTAACTTGAGTTGGTACACAACTGTGCTATTTTGTGCTATTTTTTGTATCAAAAAACAGTATTACTAAAAACTCTGTGTTATTTAAGTGCACTTTTGCTTTTTTTTTTGCTCTTGTAGGCTTACTGTATAGAGTGAGGTAGTTCAATCTGTACAGAAGCACGCGATCCACGTCACTGCTCGGCATAAGTAGACAGCAGGAAGGAGAGGAAGTTTATCCAGCATCTCATCCATGACTCAAATGGATATAGTTAAAAACATGAAGTCTTTATTTCCAAGGCATTCAAAGTATTTCCAAAGAATCAAAAAAAATCAATGGCTCCCCATGTGTGGGTTGGTGGGGGGGGGGGACATAAGAAATGGAAAGACCAGACTCATTTTGAATGCAATGAGCGCTCTCAGACTTGATTTGAACTGGATGCTGACAGAAGGAAGCAACTTTAAAAAGGTGTGTGATTTCTAATTAGTAGCTGGTGGTTGAGTATGATGAAAGCTATCGTCAGGAGACCGCTCTTCGCTCCCTGCATAATCAGCACTCCACCACCTATGCTGGCACTAGGGCTACAAAAAAATGGCTACGGCAGCAACAATTACAGTATATTTATAATATTACATGAGGGACCATTTGTTTTATCTGTTGATGAGCTAAAATGACACACATCAGCAAACAGAGATATACCACCGGAACAGCCAGGTTGAGTTGCACCTTAACTGTGTAATTTCTCCAGCAGATACCCTGAGCCCCGACCTCATGAACATCTAGGTAAGCAGATTGGCCTTGTGGCAACAACTGTCCTAAATTAGCATGAGCGTACCTGTCCTGACTTCTGTATATTCTCAAGCCCAAGCAGACCAGATAGTCTTCATCAAGTGTGCAAAGCCTTACATTTGTAATAAGGAATCATTGGTGCTGAATGTCATTCACTTATGACAAATTAATGATTAGATTAGCATAGTATCTGCCTGCATACCTATTACTGACCTCAAAAATATTGATCATTTTTGTACTGCTGGTTATAAAGTTATTGCTTCTTTGCTTTCCAAACAGCATACCTATTTATGCTCCAAAAAAATGTTTGCAAAAGGCAGTAACTTCTTAATTTTCCAAACAAAAAATCTGTTGTAACTGCCAGAACAGGGATAATTTTTGGATGACTGCTTATAAAAGCCTGCCTATTCAGTGTAAAGTACTTGTATATAAACACAAGCACAGAAGTCTGCCCTCCAAAAGGGATAATTTTTGGACCATTTTTAAATTCTAAAAAGCATGTCAGTGTAGTATGTTATTAAAAAGGCTGTTGGTTTCCACCGTTTGCCATATGTTTACCTATAGCCATGTATGTTGAGGTCACTTTGACTTTATTAAGGCTATGTTTGTGTTAAAGAGCTTCATCTATGTTCAGTAGAGTCCTAGGAGACCTCAGAGTGTTACACATTTTTTCAGTGCAGTTGGAGGCTTTGGAGCATTTGCCTTTGTGGCAAATCTGTCAGTTAAAAATAAATTTAAAAAAAAATGGGGAAGCTAAACTTGGATTTCAAGATTTCACCATCTTGGATTATGACTTAATGTAACAAAAAATCTTGATCCTTTAAGCACAAAATAGGCCAGCTGTTGGGGTTGAAGCAAAAACATTAAGTGTCAATCACTCTGTCCAGCATTTGCTAAATCTGATAGTAGAATATTAACTTAGATCAGGAAGTTTAGCAAGTTGTGTGAACTTGTGTGTGACTTTATTGGAATGTCATATGAGTCCTGCTATTTCTCACCTGCCTTTCTCAGAAAAGGAAGTAGAGATTTGTGTTTATTAAAGTGGTTTACTAGTTGCCTTAGCAAATGAGTATTGCAGCAGTTAGTTCCAAAGAGAAGTTGCATACCTTTAAGGGAACCTGTCATGTGAAAAAACGCTATTAAGCTGTAGATATGGTGTCAATTTGCAAGTTAATAGCATTCTAAAGCTGACACTTAGACCCTGCATCTGGGAGGAAATTAACTTTATTCCTCTCCGTAACATTAAGGTTTCAGTTTTAGAGATGGCACTAGATCACCAGTTGCAACCACGCCTCTGACACTGACTGACAGTGAACTCTAATGATGAGCAAGCTGTCAGAAAGTGAAGGACGGTAACAGCCACCGCTCTTTATACACAGAGCAGTGACTGAAACCACACTGGCATGACCCCCCATGATTGAAACACGAACGTTACCGAGAGGAATAAAACCAATTGTTGCAGCAGCTGTCAGGGTGGCTGGCCTCAGGCGGTCTAGGCAGTGAAGATACTGGATGTTGAGGTCCTGTGCTGGTGTGGTTAATATGTGGTCTGCAATTGTTAGGCTGGTTGGATGTACTGCCGAATGTCTTTGGAAATGGTTTATGGTAGAAAAATGAAAATTAAATTAATTGACAACAGCTCTGGTGGACATCCCTGCAGTCAGCATGCCTATTGCTTTCTCCCGCAAACCTTGCGACATCTGTGGCATTGTGTTGTGTGATAAAACTGCACATTTTAGAGTGGCCTTTTATTCACGTCAGCCTCGGGCACACCTGTGCCATAACCATACTGTCTAATCAGCATCTTGATATGCCACACCTGTGAAGTGGATAGAATGGATTATGTCGGTAAAGGAGAAGAGCTTACTAACAACTAACACAGAATTAGACAAATTAGTGAGCAATATTTGAGGAACAAAAGCCTTTTGATTACATTTAAAAAGTCTTAGATCTTTGAATTCAGCTCATGAAAAATGAGAGCAAAAACAGAAGTGTTGCATTTTTAATTTTGTTCATTGTGTATATACAGTACAGACCAAAAGTTTGGACACACCTTCTCATTTAAAGATTTTTCTGTATTTTTTTTATGACTATGAAAATTGTACATTCACACTGAAGGCATCAAAACTATGAATTAACACATGTGGAATTATATACTTAATAAAAAAGTGTGAAGCAACTGAAATTATGTATTATATTCTAGGTTCTTCAAAGTAGCCACCTTTTGCTTTGATGACTGCTTTGCACACTCTTGGCATTTTCTTGATGAGCTTAAAGAGGTAGTCACCGGGAATGGTATTCACCTCACAGGTATGCCCTGTGAGGTTTAATAAGTGGGATTTCTTGCCTTATAAATGGGATTGGGACCATCAGTTGTGTTGTGCAGAAGTCTGGTGGATACACAGCTGATAGTCCTACTGAATAGACTGTTAGGATTTATATTATGGCAAGAAAAAAACAGCTAAGTAAAGAAAAATGAGTGGCCATCATTACTTTAAGAAATGAAGGTCAGTCAGTCCGAAAAATTGGGCAAACTTTGAAAGTGTTCCCAAGTGCAGTGGCAAAAACCATCAAGCGCTGCAAAGAAACTGGCTCACATGAGGATGGCCCCAGGAAAGGAAGACCAACAGTCACTTCTGCTTCTGAGGATAAGTTTATCGAGTCACCAGCCTCAGAAATCACAGGTTAACAGCAGCCCAGATTAGAGACCAGGTCAATGCCACACATAGTTCTAGCAGCAGACGCATCTCTACAACTGTTAAGAGGAGACTTTGTGCAGCAGGCCATCATGGTAAAATAGCTGCTAGAAAACCACTTCTAAGGACAGGCAACAAGCAGAAGAGACTTGTTTGGGCTAAATAACACAAGGAATAGACATTAGACCAGTGGAAATCTGTGCTTTGGTCTGATGAGTCCAAATTTGAGATCTTTGGTTCCAACCACCGCGTCTTTGTGCGACGCAGAAAAGGTGAACGGATGGACTCTACATGCCTGTTTCCCAAAGTGAAGCATGGAGGAGGAGGTATGATGGTGTGGGGGTGCTTTGATGGTTGACACTGTTGGGGATTTATTCAAAATTGAAGGCATACTGAACCAGCATGGCTACCACAGCATCTTGCAGTGGCATGCTATTCCATCCGGTTTGCATTTAGTTGGAACATCATTTATTTTTCAACAGGACAATGACCCCAAACACATTACCAGGCTGTGTAAGGGCTACTTGACCATGAGTGAGAGTGATGGGATGCTACGCCAGATGACCTGGCCTCCACGGTCACCAGACCTGAACCCAATCGAGATGGTTTGGGGTGAGCTGGACCGCAGAGTGAAGTCAAAGGGCCAACAAGTGCTAAGCATCTTCAAGATTGTTGGAAGACCATTCCCAGTGACTACCTCTTAAAGCTCATCAAGAGAATGCCAAGAGTGTGCAAAGCAGTCATCAAAGCAAAAGGTGGCTACTTTGAAGAACCTAGAATGTAAGACATATTTTCAGTTGTTTCACACTTTTTTTCCACATGTGTTAATTCATAGTTTTGATGCCTTCAGTGTGAATGTACAATTTTCATAGTCACAAAAATACAGAAAAATCTTTAAATTAGGTGTGTCCAAACTTTTGGTCTGTACTGTATACTGAATATTCAGTTAGGAGCAGAGATATTTGGACTGTGATGGAATCTTCGTGTTTTGGGCTCTGCATGTCAATATTTTTTATTAAAATGAAACAAATAAGATTTAGCTGAAATGCTGACTTTCAGGATTAGTTAAAATGCTTGAACAAAAATATCCTGTGAAACATTTAGGAATTGCAACAATTTTTTACAAAGCCTCTTTATTTCAGGGGCTCAAAAGAAATGAATCAAAAAGCTTAAGTATAGAATTCCACATGTGTTAATTCATAGTTTTGATGTCTTCAGTGTGAATTTACAATTTTTATAGTCATAAAAATACAGCAAAATCTTTAAATGAGATGTGTCCAAACTTTTGGTCTGTACTGTATACTGTATATATATTTATCGTGGTGGAGCCGCTCACTCGGCTTTACACAAAGGTAGGAAAGGAACACTGTCTCTATAAGAACGTGCTTGGTTTATTAAAAATAGCATAAACCAAGCTGGGAAAATAAAAATGGCCCTCTGGGCAAAACAAAAAAACAACAAAGAAACAAAACTGCTGTACACAGTCCATACATTTGCGAAGAACTGCACGCTCTACAGCACCACAGGTTAAAGATTAAATCTTTCCTCCTCAGGACACAAACCAATGGAGAATCCTCTCTCCTGCCCATCTGAACCAAGATTGCCTCTGGAGTCCAGCTATTTAAGCCCCAGACCATGTGACTTCTACCCCATGTAACAGATCACATGACTGTGACATCACACAGGTCCTGTCAGCACACGGTGCCAGCTCTGCTGGTGGAGATAAGGTGGACACCCTCCCACCCACTTTATGGATGTCCATATAAAAACCAGCCCATTATGCAACTTCGCTTAAACCTCACAGCATGTAGTGTGCTG
Source organism: Ranitomeya imitator (assembly GCF_032444005.1). Classification (NCBI taxonomy): domain Eukaryota; kingdom Metazoa; phylum Chordata; class Amphibia; order Anura; family Dendrobatidae; genus Ranitomeya; species Ranitomeya imitator. Next base: position 180,011,989 of record NC_091285.1, read on the forward strand.
GAGGAAAATACTGTGCTTACTTCACTGACGCCATTAAGCACAGTGACACATATCTCCCCTCCAGTAGTCTGCCAGTGACTTTGTCACAATATATATTGTAAGATGGCCTTGGAGACCAAGTGTGTCATTCAGAGTCTGGGTCTGGAAATATGTGGGTCTCCTGTGTGTTGGTTTGTGCTAAGGCCTTAAGAACTGGACACTAACATGAGCGGGCGAACCCACAATATTGGACAGATGAAGTAAAGATCGTCCTGTACAAGAATGATAGAATGATAGGAAGAAGAAAAGTATAAACAAGGCTTGGAACAGCTCATGATCCAAAATACAACACATTCTCAAGGCAGTGGGATGCCACAGGCTTGCATGAATTCAAATTGCAGTGGGTCACTAGGATTTATTAAACCCTTTCTGACATCAGGTGTAATAGTATGCCAATGTTGGACTCCCTTCCTTTGATGTGGGCTTCGGCACTGAGCCCACATCTTTTCCAGCATATGTCAGCTATTTTGAACAACTGACATGTGCCTCTAACAGCTGCAGGTGGAATCACGATCCACCTGCGGCTGTTAACTAGTTAAATGTCGCTGTCAATCTCTGACAGCGACATTCAACGATAGCTTACGGCAAGCTCGCTGGAAATCCCGCCAATCGGTGACCCCATCATGACATTGGCATGACAACCAGAGGTCTCAAGGAGACCTCTATGGTTGTCGCTGCTGGATTACTATGAGCACCGCCCAGTGGTCGGCGCTCATAGCAAGTGAGCCTTTTTGCTACATACAGGCGATCTGATCATCGCCTTTATGTAGCAGAGACGATCGGAATATGTTAGCTTCTAGTCTCCCATGTACACTATTGAAGCATGCCAATAAGTAAAAAAAAGTTTTTTAAAAATATAAAAAACTTTAAAAAAATATAAAAGTTCAAATAACCCCCCTTTCGCCCCATTCAAAATAAAACAATAAAAAAATCAAATATACACATATTTGGTATCACCACATTCAGAATCACCCGATCTATCAATATTAAAAAAGAAGTAACTCAATCGCTAAACGGAGTAACGAGAAAAAAAGTAAAAACACCAAAATGAAGTTTTTTTGGTCACCGCGACAGTGCATTAAAATGCAATAACAAGTGATCAAAAATGGTATCATTAAAAACGTCAGCTTGGCACACAAAAATCAAGCCCTCACCCAACCCGAGATCATGAAAAATGGAGACCCTGCGGGTATTGGAAAATGGCGCAATTTTTTTTCTTTTCTTAACAAACTTTGGATTTTTTTTTCACCACTTAAATAGAAAGGAACTTATATATGTTTGGTGTCTATGAACTCATAATGACCAGAAGAATCATAATGGAGGGTCAGTTTTAGCATTTAGTGAACATGGTAAAACAAAAATAAAAAACAAGTGTGGGATTGCACTTTTTTCACCACACTCTTTTTTTTACCGTTTTCTAGTAAACAATATGTTAAAACCAATGGTGTCATTCAAAAGTACAACTCCTCTGCAGAAAACAAACCCTCATATGGCCATATTGATGGAAAAATTTAAAAAAGTTATGGCTCTGAGAAGAAGTGGAGCAAAAAATGAAAATGCAAAACCAAAAATATATCTGGTCATTAAGGGGTTAATGATGAGACTGAAAACAGAAGTTCTGAAGTGTATAGGGTGACACTTTCTGCTCAGATTCAACCAAATGCAGCAAGGTAGATAGGACAGCGCTTCAAAGTATAGATGGGCTATGACCTAAAAATCCTCTTAAGCAACCCAGGAATTTTTAACCACTTAATCCCATATGACGTACTTTCCCGTCGAGGTGACCTGGGACTTAATTCACCGGGGGAGTGGGGCCGATCGCCGCTGGGTGTCAGCTGATTATTACAGCTGACATCACTGTTATGGACCTGGTGGTTAGGAGCACCCGGAACGACCTGATGGTTAAACTCACACAGGACAAGCTCTGGGAAGTGGGAGCTCTGCTGACTGCAACCCCTAATCCTATCACACAACTAGAAATAGCCGTGGAGCGTACCTAACACGACCTAGACGCCTCTTCACAGCCTAAGAGCTAACTAGCCCTAAAGATAGAAAATAAAGCCTACCTTGCCTCAGAGAAATTCCCCAAAGGAAAAGGTAGCCCCGCACATATATTGACTGTGAGTAAAGATGAAAGTCACAAACACAGAAATGAAACAGGTTTCAGCAAAGGGAGGCCCGACTTACTAAACTGACTGAGGATAGGAAAGGTATCTTTGCGGTCAGCACAAAAAACTACAAAAGACCACGCAGAGTGTGCAAAAAGACCTCCGCACCGACTCACGATGCGGAGGTGCCACTCTGCATCCCAGAGCTTCCAGCTAGCAAGGCGAAATCATGATAGCCAACTGGACAAGGAAACAATGAACAAATAATTAACTAGCAGGGACTTAGCTTCTGCTGGAGTAGACAGGTCACCAGAAAGATCCAAGAGCGAACTGAACCAGTACAAGAACATTGACAGCTGGCATGGAGTAACGATCTGAGTGGAGTTAAATAGAACAGCCAGCCAAAGAATAAACTACGTCACCTGTGGAAGGAACCTCAGAAGCAGCAGCTCCACTCACAGCCACCAGAGGGAGTCCATGGACAGAACTCGCCGAAGTACCATTCATGACCACAGGAGGGAGTTCGAAAACAGAATTCACAACACATCCGGCACTATTTGCCAGGAGCGTGCTTCCCTGAGACCCTCGGTACAATGTGATCATATCGCATCTCCTCCCTGCAGGCTCCTGATCCGAAATGGCCACTGGGCTCCTTCTGGGTCCTGCAGGGAGGTGGCTGGAAAGCGCCTATATAAATATTGTTCCAATAAATACATTTCTTTATCTAAATAAAAAAAAATAAAAGTACACGTAACGACCCGACCTATAACACTATCCCACTAGTTAACCCCTTCAGTGAACACCGTAAAAAAAAGAGGCAAAAAATAACGCTTTATTATCATACTGCCGAACAAAAAATGGAATAACACGCAATCAAAAAATGGATATAAATGACCATGGTACCGCTGAAAATGTCATCTTGTCCCGCAAAAATCGAGTTGCCATATAGCATCATTAGCGAAAAAATAAAAGTTATAGTCCTCAGAATAAAGCGATGCAAAAATAATTATTTTTTAGATAAAATAGTTATTATCGTATAAAAGCACCAAAACAAAAAAACTGATATAAATGAGGTATCGTTTTAATCATACTGACCCGAAGAATAAAACTGCTTTATCAATTTTACCAAACGTAGAACGGTATAAACGCCCCCCCACCAAAGAAATTCATGAATAGCTGCTTTTTGGTCATTCTGCCTCACAAAAATCGGAATAAAAAGCGATCAAAAAATATAGGTGCCCGAAAATGTTACCAATAAAAACGTCAATTCATCCTGCAAAAAACAAAACCTCACATGCCTCTGTGCATCAAAATATGGAAAAATTATAGCTCTCAAAATCTGGAGATGCAAAAACTATTTTTTGCAATACACAGCGTCTTTTAGTGTGTGACAGCTGCCAATCATAAAAATCCACTAAAAAACCCGCTATAAAAGTAAATCAAACCCCCCTTCATCACCACGTTAGTTAGGGAAAATTAATAAAATAAAAAAAATGTATTTATTTCCATTTTCCCATTAGGGTAAGGCTGGGTTCACATTGCGTTAAACCTGTCCGTTAGATGGACTACGTTACACCGCGGCATAACGCGGTGTAATGCAATCTGTTAATGCCGCCATTGAATCCAATGTCAGACGCATCGCTAGCGCACACCCACAATGGGTGTGCGCTAGCGATGTGCTGTCATTGAGTGATGGACCCCGAGACGCGGGCTGCAGAGTTTCCGGGTCCATCACCGCTAGCGCAGAAAGAGCAAACAGATGCTCTATCTGCGCTAGCACGCTGCCATACCGGCACTTGCGTTAACAGCAGCCTGTTAACATATGTGTTGAATGGGCTGCTGTTAACGCAATGTGAACCCGGCCTTACGGTTAGGGTTGGGGCTAAAGATAGGGTTAGGGCTACAGTTAGGCTTAGGGCTAAATTTAGGGTTGGGGCTAAAGTTAGGATTAGGGTTGGGGCTAAAGTTAGGGTTAGGGTCGGGGCTAAAGTTAGAGTTGAGGCTAAAGTTAGGGTTTTGATTCCATTTACGGTTGGGATTAGAGTTGGGATTAGGATTAGGGGTGTGGTTAGGGTTATGGTTGGGATTAGGGTTAGGGGTGTGTTGGAGTTAGGGGTGTTCTTAGGGTTGGGATTAGGGTTAGGGGTGTGTTGGGGTTAGGGGTGTGTTGGAGTTAGAGGTGTGATTGAAATTAGGGTTAGGGGCAAGTTCGGGTTAAGGATGTGGTTAGGGTTATTTTTAGGGTTGTAATTAGGGTTAGGGCTGTGTTTGGGTTAGGGTTTCAGTTATAATTGGGGGATTTCCACTGTTTAGGCAAATCAGGGGCTCTCCAAATGCGACATGGCGTCCAATCTCAATTCCAGCCAATTTTGCATTGAAAAAGTAAAGCAGTGCTCCTTCCCTTCCGAGCTCTCCTGTGCGCCCAAACAGGAGTTTACCCCAACATATGGAGTATCAGCGTACTCAGGACAAATTGCACAACAACTATTGGAGTCCAATTTCTCCTGTTACCCTTGGGAAAATACAAGATTGGGAGGCAAATAAATAATTTTTGTGGAAAAAAAGATTTTTTATTTTCACGCTCTGCGTTATAAACTGTAGTGAAACACTTGGGGGTTCAAAATTCTCACAACACATTTAGATAAGTTCCTTGGGGGTCTAGTATCCAATTTGGGGTCAATTGTGGGGGGTTTCAACTGTTTAGGTACATCTGGGGCTCTGCAAACACAATGTGATGCCTGCAGACCATTCCATCTACGTCTGCATTCCAAATGGCGCTCCTTCCCTTCCGAGCCCTGCCATGCGCCCAAACGGTGGTTTACCCCCACCTATGGGGTATCAGCAAAATCAGTAAAATAAAACAAATTGGAGTTGAATAAATTCTTTGTGAAAAAAGTTAAATGTTCATTTTTTTTTAAACATTACAAAAATTCCTGTGAATCACCTGAAGCGTTAATAAACTTCTTGAATGTGGTTTTGAGGACCTTGAGGGGTGCAGTTTTTAGAATGTTGTCACACTTGGGTATTTTCTATCATATAGACCCCTCAAAGCGACTTCAAATGTAATGTGGTCCCTAAAAAATGGTGTTGAAAAAATGGGAAATTGCTGGTCAACTTTTAACCCTTCTAACTCCCTAATAAAAAAAAACTTTAGTTCAAAAATTGTGCTGATTTAAAGAAGACATGTGGGAAATGTTACTTATTAAGTATTTTGTGTGACATATCCCTGTGATTTAAGGGCATAAAAATTCAAATTTGATAAATTGCGAAATTTTAAATTTTTTTGCCAAATTTCCATTTTTTCACAAATAAACGCAGGTAATATCAAAGAAATTTCACCAATATCATGAATTACAATATGTCCAGAGAAAACATTGTCAGAATCATCAGGATCCATTGAAGCGTTCCAGATTTATAACCTCATAAACGGACAGTGGTCAGAATTGTAAAAATTGGCCCGGTCATTAACGTGCAAACCACCCTTGGGGGTTAAGGGGTTAAAACAAAGAAGTTGAATATTGTACAACGGCTGAGTCACTCACCAGATGTCAACCCCATCGAGAATACATTTCACATGCTTAGGACAAAATTTAAGGCAGAAAAACTAACAAACAAGCAGCAAGTGAAGTCAGAGGCAGTAAAGGCCTGGCAAAGCATCACAAAGGAGGAAACCCAGAATATTATTATTATTATTATTATTATTATTATTATTATTTATTTATATAGCACCATTGATTCCATGGTGCTGTACATGAGAATATGGCAATGTCTATGGCTTTCTGGCATCAGGCAGTCATTGCCTGCAAAGGATTTTCTACAAAATATTAAAAATGAAAATTTTATTTATAGTAAAGTTTTTTTGATTCATTTCTTTTGAGCCCCTGAAATATAGAGGCTTTGTAGAAAAATTGTTGCAATTCCTAAATGTTTCACAGGATATTTTTGTTCAAGCATTTTAAGTAATCCTGAAAGTCAACATTTCAATTAAATCTTATTTGTTTCATTTTAATAAAAAATATTGACATGCAGAGCCCAAAACACGAAGATTCCATCACAGTCCAAATATCTCTGGTTCTAACTGAATATTCAGTATACAGGATATATTTTCACTTTTTTTTCCATCTATACCCTTGGCCTAAGACAACTCATAAAGTCCCATGGCTTCCAGTACCACATGTATGCGGATGACACTCAGATATCCCTCTCTCACCCAGACGTCACCTCTCTGCTGTCCAGAATCCCGGAGTGTCTATCAGCCATATCTTCCTTCTTCACCTCTTGCTTTCTAAAACTCAATGTACATAAAACAAAACTCATCATGTTTCCCCCATCTTGCATATCCCCCTTACCTGATCTGTCTTTTATGGTAAGCGGCATCACATTCTCTTCCACACCTGAAATCCGCTGCCTCGGGGTAACTCTCGACTCTGCCCTGTCCTTCAAACCGTACGTCCAAACTCTTGTCACCTCTTGTCACCTTCAACTCAAAAATATTGCCAGAATCCATCCCTTCCTCAGCCTGCAATCTACTAAAACTCTTGTGCATGTCCTGATCATTTCCCGTCTCCATAACTGCAACACCCTCCTCTGAGGCCTCCCCGCTAACTCTCTTGCACCACTCCAGTCTGTCCTCAACTCTGCTGCCCGCCTAATCCACCTCTCTTCTCGCTACTCCCCTGTTTCACCCCTCTGCAAATCCCTCCACTGGCTCCCAATTCCCCAACGAATCCAGTTCAAACTACTAACACTGATTTACAAAGCCATCCACAACCTGTCCCCTCCCTATATCTCTGAACTAATCTCCCAATATTTTCCCTCATGTAACCTTCGATTCTCCCAAGACCTCCTACTCTCCTCCATACTTATTCGTTCCTCACACAACCGACTCCAAGATTTCTCCCGAATATCCTCTGTCCTCTGGAATTCCACGCCTCAACATGTCTGATTATCCACAACCATCGGATGCTCCAGACGAAACCCGAAAACCCATCTCTTGAGGAAAGCCTACAGCCTGCAATAACCATTCTGCCGCCTCACCACCACCCGAGCTGCCGCCTCACCACCACCCGACCTGCTGCCTCACCACCACCAGAGCTGCCGCCTCACCACCACCCGAGCTGCTGCCTCACCACCACACGAGCTGTCACCTCACCACCACCAGAGCGCCCGCCTCACCACCACCAGAACTGTCACCTCACCACCACCAGAGCTGCTGCCTCACCCCCACCAGAGCTGCCGCACCCCCGACCCTCTGTCTCTTCCCCATTGCCCCATAGAATGTAGATCCGCAAGGACAGGGTTCTCTCCCCTCTGTACCAGTCTGTCATTGTAAATTTGTTTACTGTACACAATATCTATAATTCTGTCTGTAATCCCTTTCTCATGTACAACACCATGGAATTAATGGTGCTATATAAATAAATAATAATAATAATATTTATATACACACAAAAGAATACAGCAGCCTCTGTAAGTGCTAAAATGTGCAATCATCAAATATATAAAATTGGAGCTGTATTACTGCTATAAAGAATACACTTAAAATTAACGTACTTATGGCATAGATTGGCCAATTCATGAGAGCCAAAGAGCCATGAAAACATTCCTCTTTAAGGTAAAAGTCTACAAATTTTCTCCCCTTAAGAAAGCATGATGTAGTGAACAAGCGAAATGCACATTGCGGTAGTTTATTTTAGGGTTGAGCGACCTTGACCTTTTTAGAGTCGAGCCGTGTTTCGCGAAACCCGACTATCTTAGTAGTCGAGTCGAGTGGAATCGGCCGATTATCGCGAAAAGTCGGGTATCGACCGAAACACGAAACCCAATGCAAGTCAATGGGAGAGCATAGTCGGCAGTGAGTGGAGGCCAGGAAAACACCTACACTGCCCATTTTAATGGCAAAAACATCCATTCTTGTTACAGAAGCTTGTCAATCGTAATTTAACTTATAATAATTGGAAGGCATTTGAAATTGGGGGTCATTTGGCTAAAGTTGTGGGGGGTAGGGCTGGTTCAAGTAATTAGTGGGCCCAGGAAATCTGGACCACGTCACGGCAGTGGAGCAGGGAGAGGTAAGTATTTCAACTTTGCAAGTGCTGTGATCCTGAGCAAGCAGGGGGGGCCCACTCGTTGGCATTGGCACTGGCACAGGGCCCCTCAAAGTACAGCGGTGTGTTTGCACGGTGGGGGCGCCTCCCACCGGCAGCAACACTTTTGCGTACTATGAAAGGCCCTGTGCCAGTGACGTCGCCAACTAGTATTCCTCCCCCCACCTGATGAAGGAACCTGCACTTTCATCTGCACCTTCCTCTTTGTCCCCGTGTAAGGTGGTATGGTATGCGGGAAGAGGAACCTGACTTTCAGCAGGGTCACAATCTTGTTGTGTAGCGTGCACGGGGAATGTTGCGTTATGGGTCAATGTACCAGCAGACTCATCTATCACTGGCTGGGCAATCGGCAGGATGAGGAGGAAACACAGATATAGGCCCAAAGAATAAAGTTGGCTAAATGCAGTTCAAAATTGGTAACACAGGACTAACCAGGGGGCATTGCAGTGGAGGACAACTGGAATGAGAGGCTGACACAGAGAGTAGGCCCAAATCAGTAAGTAGTCGAAATGCAGTTCAAAATTGGCAACCGTAGTAAACAGGCGGCACAGCTTTGTTCAGTGGAGGAGAACAGCAAGGAGTGGCAGACACCGATAGTAGGCCCCAACCCAACTAGTAGGCCAAATGCAGTCTAACATTAACAACTACTTAACGAGAGCCTGAAAATGGAATTTCAGGACAGGAAACCAGGAGAACAGCAAGGAGCGGCAGACACTGTTAGTAGGCCCCAAACCAACTAGTACGCCAAATGCAGTTGTTCCATTTAACCACTATTTAACAAGAGCCTGAAGATAGAAGCTCAGGAAAGGCAACCTGGAGAACACCTTGGAGTGGAAGACACCGTCTCCACACCCCATACCCAATTTGTAGGCCTAATGCAGTGTAGTTTCCAACATCTACTAAACGAGAGCATTAAGATTGAAGCAATGGAGAGGAAACCTGGGGAACACCTTGGAGTGGAACACACCGTCTCTACACCCCATACCCAATTTGTAGGCCTAATGCAGTGTAGTTTCCAACAACTACTAAACGAGAGCATTAAGATTGAAGCAATGGAGAGGAAACCTGGGGAACACCTTGGAGTGGAACACACCGTCTCTCTACACCCCATACCCAATTTGTAGGCCTAATGCAGTGTAGTTTCCAACAACTACTAAACGAGAGCATTAAGATTGAAGCAATGGAGAGGAAACCTGGGGAACACCTTGGAGTGGAAGGCACCGTCTCTTTACACCCCATACCCAATTTGTAGGCCTAATGCAGTGTAGTTTCCAACAACTACTAAACGAGAGCATTAAGATTGAAGCAATGGAGAAGAAACCTGGGGAACACCTTGGAGTGGAACACACCGTCTCTACACCCCATAACCAATTTGTAGGCCTAATGCAATGTAGTTTACAACAACTACTAAACGAGAGCATTAAGATTGAAGCAATGGAGAGGAAACCTGGGGAACACTTTGGAGTGGAACACACCGTCTCTACACCCCATACCAAATTTGTAGGCCTAATGCAGTGTAGTTTCCAACAACTACTAAACGAGAGCATTAAGACTGAAGCAATGGAGAGGAAACCTGGGGAACACCTTGGAGTGGAACACACCGTCTCTACACCCCATACCAAATTTGTAGGCCTAATGCAGTGTAGTTTCCAACAACTACTAAACGAGAGCATTAAGATTGAAGCAATGGAGAGGAAACCTGGGGAACACCTTGGAGTGGAACACACCGTCTCTACACCCCATACCAAATTTGTAGGCCTAATGCAGTGTAGTTTCCAACAACTACTAAACGAGAGCATTAAGATTGAAGCAATGGAGAGGAAACCTGGGGAACACCTTGGAGTGGAATACACCGTCTCTACACCCCATACCAAATTTGTAGGCTCAATGCAGTGTAGTTTCCAACAACTACTAAATGAGAGCATTAAGATTGAAGCAATGGAGAGGAAACCTGGGGAACACCTTGGAGTGGAACACACCGTCTCTACACCCCATACCAAATTTGTAGGCCTGATGCAGTGTAGTTTCCAACAACTACTAAACGAGAGCATTAAGACTGAAGCAATGGAGAGGAAACCTGGGAAACACCTTGGAGTGGAACACACCGTCTCTCTACACCCCATACCCAATTTGTAGGCCTAATGCAGTGTAGTTTGCAACAACTACTAAACGAGAGTAGGAAGATCGAAGCAATGGAGACGAAACCTGGGGCACACCTTGGGGCGGCAGACACTGTTAGTAGGCCCTACCAAAGTTGTAGCCCAAATGCAGTTTTAAAATTCCTAGAGGCTGAAAACAAGACTATTGACGCTCAGCTTTTTTCAAAGGTACAAAGCTGTATTGAGTGGCGCAGACAGACACAGGTAGTAGGCCTTAAACCAAAAATGTGGCTCACTGCAGCTTAAAAAAGGTTACAGGGGTACACAGGCAGCATTGCTCTGGGCAGTGGAGGACAATTTCAATAGTGGACCACAGACAGACTTTGTACGCCTACTATTAAAAAAGGATGCTCTATGCAATTAAAAATAGGTTCCAGGGGTCCACGGGCAGCAGTGGTGTGGTCAGTGGAGGAGTAGTAGAAAGAACGGGCCGCAGACAGGCTTCGAAGGCCTAACATAAAAAGATATTGGGCTGTAGGCACTTTAACATTAGTTCCAGGGGTACACGGGCAGCAGTGGTCTGGTCAGTGTAGGAGTAGTAGAAAGAACGGGCCACAGACAGGCTTCGAAGGCCTAACATAATAAAATTGGACAGGCTGTAGGCACTTTATAATTGGTTCCAGGGGTACACGGGCAGCAGTAGACAGGTCAGTGGAGGCCTAGTGGAAGGAGGGACCGCAGACAGGCTTCGAAGGCCTAACATAATAAATTGGGCTGGCTGTAGGCAATTTAAAATTGGTTCCAGGGGTACACGGGCAGCAGTGGTCTGGTCAGTGGAGGCCTAGTGGAAGGAGGGACCGCAGACAGGCTTCGAAGGCCTAACATAATAAATTGAGCTGGCTGTAGGCACTTTATAATTGGTTCCAGGGGTACACGGGCAGCAGTACACAGGTCAGTGGAGGCCTAGTGGAAGGAGGGACCGCAGACAGGCTTCAAAGGCCTAACATAATAAAATTGGACAGGCTGTAGGCACTTTATAATTGGTTCTAGGGGTACACGGGCAGCAGTGGTCTGGTCAGTGGAGGCCTAGTGGAAGGAGGGACCGCAGACAGGCTTCGAAGGCCTAACATAATAAAATTGGGCTGGCTGTAGGCAATTTAAAATTGGTTCCAGGGGTACACGGGCAGCAGTGGTCTGGTCAGCGGAGGTCGATTGTAATGAGTGTCTGCCAGTTAGTAGTCCAAAACAATAAATAAATGTGAATGTCTCGCATTAAAACAAAACGAAAACACTAAAGGGTGCAATCATTAGGTACAGGGGTGGGCTCTTCTGCGTAGTTTCAGACCTACTAATTTAGCGCAAAGTATTTACTGTGGTAAATAGAGGACACTGCCCCTGACTATGTTAAGTACCATCATACATGTCAACACAATGGTATTGTCAGTGGCAGGAATGGAAGGATGTCAGCGCATAGACTAAACATTGGTGGAAGTGTGAGAGATAACTGTGGAAGTGGTAGAGCAATGTTTGATCTGGGGGTGGGCCCAGGGCCCCTCATGTTACAACAGTGTGTCTGACGTTGGGTGCGCACCACCACCGCCAGAGACACTTTATTGTACTATGAGGGACCCAGTGGCAGTGCTGTCGACCAAAAGCGGGCACACCCACCTCTTCAGACAAACAGCACTCTCACGGGTGCTTGCGCCAAGTGGCGATACCACGGCCCCGTGTGGGGAGTTTGGCCATTTAGGGAGGTGTAAACATGTCGTATGCTGGACAATCAGCTGCAGCAAATTAGACATTAGAAAAGTAATTCACAGTAGTCCACAGGCAAGAGCTTTTCATAGGAAAGCTAGGTGTCGGCCGGGCAAGGTGGGGCAAAAGAATTCGAAATCCAGTTGTGGTTCATTTTAATGAATGTTGGATCATCAACATTTTGGGTAGCCAGACAAGTCCTTTTTTCGGTTAATATTGAACCTGCAGCACTGAATACTCTTTCTGATAGGACACTAGCTGCCGGGCAAGCAAGCTCCTGCAATGCATATTCTGCCAATTCTGGCCAGGTGTCTAATTTTGATGCCCAGTAATCAAATGGGAATGACGGTTGAGGGAGAACATCGATAAGGGAAGAAAAATAGTTTGTAACCATACTGGACAAATGTTGTCTCCTGTCACTTTCAATTGATGCAGCAGTACCTGTCCTGTCTGCGGTCATAGCAAAATCTCTCCACAACCTGGTAAGAAAACCCCTCTGTCCAACGCCACTTCTGATGTGTGCACCCCTAACACTCCTGGTCTGCTGCCCCCTGGAGCTCGTGTGAGAACGATCACGGGCGCTGTGTGCTGGGAATGCCTGAAGCAAACGGTCAACAAGAGTTGATTGTTTGGTTGCTAATATTAGTTCCAAGTTCTCATGTGGCATAATATTTTGCAATTTGCCTTTATAGCGAGGATCAAGGAGGCAGGCCAACCAGTAATCGTCATCGTTCATCATTTTCGTAATGCGTGTGTCCCTTTTGAGGATACGTAAGGCATAATCCGCCATGTGGGCCAAAGTTCCAGTTGTCAAATCTGCGGTTGTGATTGGTTGAGGGGCAGTTTCAGGCAAATCTACGTCACTTGTGTCCCTCAAAAAACCAGAACCCGGCCTTGCCACGCAACCAATTTCCAGTGCCCCCGGGAAAGCTTCCTCATTAAAAATATACTCATCCCCATCATCCTCCTCGTCCTCCACCTCCTCTTCGCCCGCTACCTCGTCCTGTACACTGCCCTGACCAGACAATGGCTGACTGTCATCAAGGCTTTCCTCTTCCTCTGGTGCAGACGCCTGATCCTTTATGTGCGTCAAACTTTGCATCAGCAGACACATTAGGGGGATGCTCATGCTTATTATGGCGTTGTCTGCACTAACCAGCCGTGTGCATTCCTCAAAACACTGAAGGACTTGACACATGTCTTGTATCTTCGACCACTGCACACCTGACAACTCCATGTCTGCCATCCTACTGCCTGCCCCTGTATGTGTATCCTCCCACAAAAACATAACAGCCTGCCTCTGTTCGCACAGTCTCTGAAGCATGTGCAGTGGGCTAGGCAGAACTGTCCCGAAATTGATGTCCCCTGTGGACCCTGCATCCACCACATTCACCCAGTGTGCCGCGATGGACACGTAACGTCCCTGGCCATGCCTACTGGTCCATGCATCTGTAGTCAGGTGCACCTTTGTACTCACAGATTGCCTGAGTGCATGGAAGATGCGCTGTTTAACATGCTGGTGCAGGGCTGGGATGGCTTTTCTGGAAAAAAAGCGTCGACTGGGTAGCTCGTAGCGTGGTTCAGCGTACTCCATCAGGGCTTTGAAAGCTTCGCTTTCAACTAACCGGTAGGGCATCATCTCTAACGAGATTAGTCTAGCTATGTGGGCGTTAAAACCCTGTGTACGCGGATGCGAGGATAAGTACTTCCTTTTTCTAACCAGAGTCTCATGTAGGGTGAGCTGGACTGGAGAGCTGGAGATCGTGGAACTAGCGGGTGTGCCGGTGGACATGGCAGACTGAGAGACGGTTGGAGACGGTATTGTTTCCGCCGGTGCCCTAGATGCAATATTTCCTCCTACAAAACTGGTGATTCCCTGACCCTGACTGCTTTTGGCTGGCAAAGAAACCTGCACAGATACTGCCAGTGGTGCGGAAAATGGTGGCCTTACAGTGATGGAAGGGATGTTGCGTTGCTGACTAGCTTCATTGGCCGAGGGTGCTACAACCTTAAGGGACGTTTGGTAGTTAGTCCAGGCTTGAAAATTCATGGTGGTTAAATGTCTATGCATGCAACTTGTATTGAGACTTTTCAGATTCTGACCTCTGCTTAAACTAGTTGAACATTTTTGACAGATGACTTTGCGCTGATCAATTGGATGTTGTTTAAAAAAATGCCAGACTGCACTCTTCCTAGCATCGGATCCCTTTTCAGGGATTGCAGACTGAGCTTTAACCGGATGGCCACGCTGTCCTCCAACAGGTTTTGGCTTTGCCACGCGTTTTGGGCCAGATACGGGCCCGGCAGATGGAACCTGTTGCGATGTTGATGCCTGCTGCGGCCCCTCCTCCACCTCCGCTTCAGAACTACTGCCGCCTGCACCCTGTTCCCCCAATGGCTGCCAATTGGGGTCAACAACTGGGTCATCTATTACCTCCTCTTCTAGCTCGTGTGCAACTTCGTCTGTGTCACCGTGTCGGTCGGTGGTATAGCGTTCGTGACGGGGCAACATAGTCTCATCAGGGTCTGATTGTGGATCAGTACCCTGAGAGGGCAATGTTGTGGTCTGAGTCAAAGGACCAGCATAGTAGTCTGGCTGTGGCTGTGCATCAGTGCACTCCATGTCAGAATCTACTTGTAATGGGCATGGCCTGTTAACTGTTTCACTTTCTAAGCCAGGGACAATATGTGTAAAGAGCTCCATGGAGTAACCCGTTGTGTCGCCTGCTGCATCCTTCTCTCTTGTTGTTGTTATTGCTGAAGAGGACAAGGAAGCGACTTGTCCCTGACCGTGAACATCCACTAACCACGCGCTGCTTTTACATTTACCAGTTTCAGAAGAGGAGACAAAAGAGCTGGAGGCTGAGTCTTCAAGGTAAGCCAAAACTTGCTGTTGCTGCTCCGGCTTTAAAAGCGGTTTTCCTACTCCCAGAAAAGAGAGCGTTTGAGGCCTTTTGTAGCCAGACGACGAACCTGGCTCCACAGCTCCAGACTTAGGTGGAATATTTTTTTTCCCACGACCACCTGATGCTCCACTACCACTACCATCATTACCAGCTGACAATGAACGCCCACGGCCACGACCTCTTACACCAGACTTCCTCATTGTTTTAAAAACTTAACCAAAGTAACTTTATTTGTTGCTGTCAAACAACTTACACGGTGAGCTATAACTTCAGTATGATTTCGATATCCCTTTACAGGTTGGTGAGACCGCAAGGAAAATCAGGCACAATGTTACACACTCTGTTTTCTGTGGCACCAAATCACAGAGATGCCACACACGCAGGACTGTCACTCAAGCACAAATGTCAATATTAATCTCCCATTTTTTTTTTGTTATTTTTTTTTCAGGGAGACTTTAGAAACAAAATAAAATAAAATGATTTTTTTCAGGAAGAATTTAGAAACCAAATAAAATAAAATGATTTTTTCAGGGAGAATTTAGAAACCAAATTAAAAAAAATAAATAGGCTTTCTATGGCCCACTGAGTGAGAGATGGCACACACAGGAGTCAGGAGAGGCACACAAGCCCAGAGGCCAATATTTTTCTCCCACTGATTAATTTATTGATTTTTTCAGATAGAATTTAGAACCCAAATCAAGCAAAAAAATAAATAGGCTTTCTATGGCCCACTATTTGAGAGAGAGAGAGAGAGATGGCACACCCAGGAGTCAAGACTGGCACACAAGCAGAAAGGGCAACAATAATCTCCCACTGATTTTTTTTTTTTTCAGGGAGACTTTAGAAACAAAATAAAATAAAATGATTTTTTTCAGGAAGAATTTAGAAACCAAATAAAATAAAATGATTTTTTCAGGGAGAATTTAGAAACCAAATTAAAAAAAATAAATAGGCTTTCTATGGCCCACTGAGTGAGAGATGGCACACACAGGAGTCAGGAGTGGCACACAAGCCCAGATGCCAATATTTTTCTCCCACTGATTGATTTATTGATTTTTTCAGGTAGAATTTAGAACCCAAATCAAGCAAAAAAATAAACAGGCTTTCTATGGCCCACTATTTGAGAGAGAGAGAGAGATTGCACACCCAGGAGTCAAGACTGGCACACAAGCAGAATGGGCAATATTAATCTCCCACTGATTTTTTTTTTTCAGGGAGACTTTAGAAACAAAATAAAATAAAATGATTTTTTCAGGAAGAATTTAGAAACCAAATAAAATAAAATGATTTTTTTTCAGGGAGAATTTAGAAACCAAATAAAAAAAAAAATAGGCTTTCTATGGCCCACTATTTGAGAGAGAGAGAGAGAGAGAGAGATGGCACACCCAGGAGTCAAGACTGGCACTCAAGCAGAAAGGGCAATATTAATCTCCCACTGATTTTTTTTTTTTTTTTCCAGGGAGACTTTAGAAACAAAATAAAATAGAATGATTTTTTCAGGTAGAATTTAGAACCCAAATCAAGCAAAAAAATAAATAGGCTTTCTATGGCCCACTGAGTGAGAGATGGCACACACAGGAGTCAGGAGTGGCACACAAGCCCAGAGGCCAATATTTTTCTCCCACTGATTGATATATTGATTTGTTCAGGTAGAATTTAGAACCCAAATCAAGCAAAAAAATAAATAGGCTTTCTATGGCCCACTGAGTGAGAGATGGCACACACAGGAGTCAGGAGTGGCACACAAGCCCAGAGGCCAATATTTTTCTCCCACTGATTGATTTATTGATTTTTTCAGGTAGAATTTAGAACCCAAATCAAGCAAAAAAATAAATAGGCTTTCTATGGCCCACTGAGTGAGAGATGGCACACACAGGAGTCAGGAGTGGCACACAAGCCCAGAGGCCAATATTTTTCTCCCACTGATTGATTTATTGATTTTTTCAGGCAGAATTTAGAACCCAAATCAAGCAAAAAAATAAATAGGCTTTCTATGGCCCACTGAGTGAGAGATGGCACACACAGGAGTCAGGAGTGGCACACAAGCCCAGAGGCCAATATTTTTCTCCCACTGATTGATTTATTGATTTTTTCAGGTAGAATTTAGAACCCAAATCAAGCAAAAAAATAAATAGGCTTTCTATGGCCCACTGAGTGAGAGATGGCACACACAGGAGTCAGGAGTGGCACACAAGCCCAGAGGCCAATATTTTTCTCCCACTGATTGATTTATTGATTTTTTCAGGTAGAATTTAGAACCCAAATCAAGCAAAAAAATAAATAGGCTTTCTATGGCCCACTGAGTGAGAGATGGCACAC
Organism: Ranitomeya imitator; assembly: GCF_032444005.1. Classification (NCBI taxonomy): domain Eukaryota; kingdom Metazoa; phylum Chordata; class Amphibia; order Anura; family Dendrobatidae; genus Ranitomeya; species Ranitomeya imitator. The sequence goes on from NC_091285.1 coordinate 180,029,322, forward strand.
ACAGGAGTCAGGAGTGGCACACAAGCCCAGAGGCCAATATTTTTCTCCCACTGATTGATTTATTGATTTTTTCAGGTAGAATTTAGAACCCAAATCAAGCAAAAAAATAAATAGGCTTTCTATGGCCCACTGAGTGAGAGATGGCACACACAGGAGTCCGGAGTGGCACACAAGCCCAGAGGCCAATATTTTTCTCCCACTGATTGATTTATTGATTTGTTCAGGTAGAATTTAGAACCCAAATCAAGCAAAAAAATAAATAGGCTTTCTATGGCCCACTGAGTGAGAGATGGCACACACAGGAGTCAGGAGTGGCACACAAGCCCAGAGGCCAATATTTTTCTCCCACTGATTGATTTATTGATTTTTTCAGGTAGAATTTAGAACCCAAATCAAGCAAAAAAATAAATAGGCTTTCTATGGCCCACTGAGTGAGAGATGGCACACACGGGAGTCAGGAGTGGCACACAATCCCAGAGGCCAATATTTTTCTCCCACTGATTGATTTATTGATTTTTTCAGGTAGAATTTAGAACCCAAATCAAGCAAAAAAATAAATAGGCTTTCTATGCCCCACTGAGTGAGAGATGGCACACACAGGAGTCAGGAGTGGCACACAAGCCCAGAGGCCAATATTTATCTCCCACTGATTGATTTAGTGATTTTTTCAGGTAGAATTTAGAACCCAAATCAACCAAAAAAATAAATTGGCTTTCTATGGCCCACTGAGTGAGAGATGGCACACACAGGGATGGCACTCTAGCAGAAATGCCATTCTTAATCTCCCACAAAAAAAAATAAAAAACAAGGACTGTCCTACAATTACTATCTCCCTGCAGTAATCTCAGCCAGGTATGGCAGGCAGCAATAAGGAGTGGACTGATGCACAAATTAAATAAAAAGTGTGGACAAACAAAAAAGATAGCTGTGCAGAAAGGAAGGAACAAGGGGATTTGTGCTTTGAAAAAAGCAGTTGGTTTGCACAGCGGCGTACACACAGCAATGCAGCTATCAGGGAGCCTTCTAGGGCAGCCCAATGAGCTACAGCGCTGAGGAAAAAAAAAAAAAAATGTAGCTTCCACTGTCCCTGCACACCGAAGGTGGTGTTGGACAGTGGAAATCGCTACAGCACAAGCGGTTTGGGGGTTAATGGACCCTGCCTAACGCTATCCCTGCTCAGATCAGCAGCAGTAAGATGGCGGTCAGCGTGAACACCCCTTTATAGCCCTTGTGACGCCGCAGACAGCAAGCCAATCACTGCAATGCCCTTCTCTAAGATGGTGGGGACCAGGACCTATGTCATCACGCTGCCCACACTCTGCGTTCACCTTCATTGGCTGAGAAATGGCGCTTTTCGCGTCATTGAAACGCGACTTTGGCGTGAAAGTCGCGTACCGCATGGCCGACCACGCACAAGGGTCGGATCGGATTTCATGAAACCCGACTTTGCCAAAAGTCGGCGACTTTTGAAAATGAACGACCCGTTTGTTAGGACTGGCGGAACGCACCAAGTAAGATGATATAGATGCGTTCGCAGTCCGGGGTCCACCGTGCAGGCAAAACCCGCTGCTAGTGAATGACAGACTATATGGCGGTACTAAAAGTATAAACACGTGGGTTAAACCTCACCCAACGTGAAGAAAGCAATCCTGTTAAGTCACAGGACCGCGGTACCGCACATAGAGCAAGAGCAAGTAGTCAGCGAACTTAACCCCGAAAGGGATTGAAGTCCGATTAGACCCTTGCTGGCACAACACCGCAACTGGGTGTGTAAAGAACCTTATTAGTAATAAATGAGCACAAGAGTGCATGCGATGCTGCACTGACGGACGCCACTAACCACCCAGGCTTGGGTATGGAAAGCGCAAGGCAAGCGCACGGCGCCGTACTGGCAGGCACAGCTTTAGGACGCTGTGATGTGTGTAACATACAGATGGATAGTCGGGCGCTAGAGAGCTACCATCATCCGCGAGCAGTCAACAACTCTAGGGAGGGATACTTAGGAGCTTTCATCCATCGACATACATCCATCTACACACACACATAATAATTGTACACTAGCGCATGGCCGTGTGGTCATGCGCAGTTTATATAGTTGCAGGACAGGAAGTGGCCACAGAAACTTTGCCCTTCCAAGACCTGCCAAGAGGACCAATGGAATGCGCTGCAGAGCCTGAGCACATGACCCTCGATCTCCAACGGGAGATCTTGCCCTGGGCATGCTCAGTGTGTGCAAATAAGGACTTAGTCCCAGAGAAGTCCGCTCGTTGCTGACCAGCACTGACTTTACTGGCAGGAGCTGAAGAAGCAGCAGTAACTCTCTGTACAGAGCGAGACCGAGCAAGACGCTGGGACCGACGTCCCTGCTGACAGACTCCACTGCGGCTGGACAAGAATGGGAGACCGCAGCGGAGACGGCCCGAGATTCCCCCTGTGCAGAAGTGGGAACTCGAGACCTAACATTACCCCCCCTCCTAGGGCCCCCCCCTCCTTGGGCCTCGCTACGCTCGAAGGCAGCAATGAGCTGTGGGGCCCGAATGTTTTCAGCAGGTTCCCATGACCTGTCCTCTGGGCCATAACCCTTCCAATCCACCAAATAGAACTTTTTGCCGCGTACCACCTTGCACCCCAGAATAGCGTTCACCTCATAATCGTCCGTAGACTAACCCGATGTCCCGGCAGATGACTCGGAAAACCGGGACATGTATACGGGTTTCAAGAGGGATACGTGAAAGGTGTCGGTGATACCCAAGCGTGGAGGAAGAGCCAGACGGTAGACCACGGGATTAACCTGTTCGAGAACCTTGAAGGGACCCAAGTAGCGAGGAGCAAACTTAGTGGACTCAACTCGCAGCCTGATGTTACGGGCGGAGAGCCACACCAAGTCGCCAGGGACAAAGGTCGGAGCGGGGCGCCGATGAACATCGGCGGAGGACCTCATTCTCCCCTTGGAGGCCCGAATGGCATCCTGCGTGCGATCCCAAATGTCCCGTGCCTCCACAGCCCAGTCTGCCACCCTGGAGTCAGCGGAAGACACAGGCATGGGCACAGGAACAAGCGGATGCTGGCCGTAAATTAAGAGGAATGGAGTCTGACCAGTGGAGTCGGCTACGGCATTGTTAAGTGCAAACTCTGCCCACGGTAGCAAGGATGCCCAGTCATCCTGCCTGGCAGAAACAAAATGTCGCAGATATGTGACCAAGGTCTGGTTGGCCCTTTCAACCAACCCATTCGTCTCTGGATGATATGCCGAAGAGAGATTTAACTCAATACTGAGTAGACGACAAAGCTCTCTCCAGAATCGAGACGCAAACTGGGGACCCCGGTCACTAACAATTTTGTCTGGCATACCGTGTAGGCGAAAGATATGCTTGATAAACAAGACAGCCAACGCCCGTGCAGATGGTAGCCGTGGAAGAGGCACCAAATGCACCATTTTGGAAAAATGGTCGGTGATCACCCAGATAATGGTGCAGTTACGAGACTTGGGCAAGCCCACCACAAAGTCCATCCTGACCATCTCCCAGGGCCTGTCCGCCACGGGCAGAGGATACAGCAAACCAGCTGGCCGTTGCCGAGGAGTCTTGTTCCTGGCGCAAGAGACACACGCCCGAACATACTCCGCGACATCACGGGCCATATGCGGCCACCAGTATGTCCTCGCCAGTAGCTCAGATGTCCTTTTAGTACCAAAATGTCCACCCACCCTGGACGAGTGCGCCCAAGAAAGAACCTCCGGTCGCAAACTGGATGGAACAAAAGTCTTGCCCGGGGGCACAGACTCCAGCGAAACCGGAGCCACAGTTCTCAAGCTCTCGGTGGGACAATAAGCCGAGGCTCCTCCTCCTCCTCCGCAGATGACACAACGGAGTGAGAGAAAGCGTCGGCCCTAATGTTCTTCTCCCCAGAAAGGAAATGGAGGGTGAAATGAAACCGGGAGAAGAACAAGGACCATCTGGCCTGGCGAGAATTCAACCGCTGAGCTGTCTGCAGGTATACCAAATTTTTATGGTCTGTGAAGACTTGGAAGGGAAAACGTGCTCCCTCCAAGAGATGTCTCCACTCCGAGAAAGCCAACTTCATGGCTAGCAACTCCCTGTCCCCGATGGAATAATTCCTCTCTGCTGGTGCGAAGGTCTTGGAGAAAAAGAAGCATGGATGCTTCCGACCTTGAGCATCCTTTTGGAAGAGGACTGCTCCAGCACCAACAGAAGAGGCATCCACCTCCATGATAAATGGCTTATCAACATCGGGGCGATGTAGAATGGGAGCGCTAGCGAAGTGTGACTTTATAGAGATAAAGGCCTTGGAGACCTCCTCAGACCACAATTTGGGATTCGCCCCCTTTTTGGTGAGGGCAACCAAGGGAGCTACCAAAGTTGAGAAGTGCGGGATGAACTGGCGATAATAATTGATGAATCCCATAAAGCGCTGCACCGCTTTAAGAGAATGGGGTTCCTGCCAGTCCATCACAGCCTGTAGTTTGGCAGGATCCATAGCCAATCCCTGGGCTGAGATGATGTAGCCTAAGAAAGGTAAGGACTCCTGCTCAAACATACACTTCTCCAACTTGGCATAGAGAGAGTTTGCCCGTAGGAGGTCGAAGACTTTGCTAACATCTCTCCGGTGGGAGTCAATATCTGGAGAATAGATGAGAATATCATCCAGATAGACTACGACCGAGGTGGAAAGCATATCCCGGAAGATATCATTCACAAAGTCTTGGAAAACGGCTGGGGCATTGCAGAGCCCGAAGGGCATCACCAGATATTCATAGTGCCCATCCCTGGTGTTAAACGCCGTCTTCCATTCGTCCCCCTCACGGATGCGAATCAGGTTGTAAGCACCCCGCAGATCTAATTTAGTAAATACCCTTGCTCCCCGAAGCCTATCGAATAGCTTGGATATCAGAGGCAAAGGGTACTTATTCTTAACGGTGATGGCGTTAAGACCCTTGTAGTCTATGCATGGATGCAATTCCCCATTCTTCTTCTGCACGAAGAAGAACCCTGCCCCAGCAGGTGACACTGACTTCCTGATGAACCCTCTTGCCAGATTTTCCTGGATGTACTGTGACATTGCCTCCGTCTCCGGGAGAGATAGTGGATAGACTCTACCCCGGGGAGGCTCAGCACCAGGCAAGAGGTCAATAGGACAGTCATAGGGGCGATGGGGCGGAAGGGTCTCCGCCGCCTTTTTGGAGAACACGTCTGCATAAGACCAATACTGCTTGGGGAGAGAGGATAGATCTGCGGGTACCTCTGTTGTAGCAACCTGAACGCACTCCCTCTGACACCTACCCCCACAAGATTCACCCCATCCCAGAATTCTGCCAGAGGACCACTCGATATGAGGAGAGTGGTACCGTAGCCAAGGTATTCCCAACAGGATCTCATCAATTCCCTCTGGAATGACGAGCAGAGAAATAATCTCCTGATGAGATGGCGACATGGACAGAGTAAAAGGGATGGTCTGGTGTGTTATCTGTGAGGGCAGTGTCGACCCATTCACCACTCGTACCGTTACAGGTTGAGCTAGCATAACCAGGGGTATTGCGTGACGTTGGGCGAAGGCAGAAGTCATAAAATTGCCCTCCGCCCCAGAATCTACGCAGAGCTCTACTGAGTGGGAGAATGAGCCTATAGTAATTGTCCCCTTAAAGGACAATTTAGAGGCAAACGTCGCCGTGTCTAGTGTACCTCCACCTACGACCACTAGACGCTGACGTTTCCTCGACCGCTGAGGACATCTGGTGGCTAGATGTCCTGACTGCTGGCAAACATGACAGACCCTGAGTGCACAAGCGGTCCGGGACTTAGATCCCGCTTGTGACCCTTCTCTGGCCTCATGTGACTCAGGAACCAGGACCGGAGATTCCAGAGGTTTGGCGAAAGTAGGAGCCAGCCGAAACCTCTGCCTACACTGGGCTCGCTCTAACCTCCGCTCGTTAAAACGGAGATCAATTCGAGTGGAGACTGTTATTAACTCCTCCAGTGTGGTAGGAATCTCCCTAGTGGCCAGAGCGTCCTTTACGTGGTCAGCCAAGCCCCTCCAAAATATGGGGATAAGAGCTTTATCCGACCATTCCAGCTCAGATGCTAAAGTGCGGAATTGGATGGCAAAATGACTGACCAAGGACTCACCCTGAGTTAATGCCAGCAGTTGGAGCGCAGTATCATGGGTGACTTGAGGTCCTAAAAAGACCTGTTTCAGAGTGCTCAAAAACAGCGGAGCACTCTGCACCACATGATCGCCACGCTCCCACAGCGGCATAGCCCATTCCAACGTCCTGTCCGACAATAGAGATACAATAAATCCCACCTTAGCCCGCTCTGTGGGGAAGCGTGCAGCCAGGAGCTCAAGATGAATAGAGCACTGACTCACAAATCCCCTACAAAATTTGCTATCACCAGAAAATTTTTCTGGCAGCGGGAGGCGAGAAAATGTCGGAACAGGGGTGGCAATGGACAAAGTTGCTGCAGCCACGCTGGCAGCCTGTACAGCAACTACGGTCACATCCACAGCTGAGGTTGCGCTCTCGAGAGCTGCCAACCTACCCTCTAGCTGCTGGATATACCGGAAGGATTGCTGTTTGTCTGTCATCACTAGCCAGACCCTGGCGCTAGTGTAATGTTAGGACTGGCGGAACGCACCAAGTAAGATGATATAGATGCGTTCGCAGTCCGGGGTCCACCGTTGTTAGGACTGGCGGAACGCACCAAGACAGATGGTATAGATGCGTTCGCAGTCCGGGGTCCACCGTGCAGGTGAAAACCTGCTGCTAGCAATTAGCAGACTATATGGCGGTACACTAGAGTATACACGCGTGGCTTAACCTCACCCAGCGTGAAAGAAGCAATCCTGTTAAGGCACAGGACCGCGGTACCGCACCTAAAGCGCGAGCAAGTAGTCAGCGAACTTAACCCCAAATGGGATTGAAGTCCGATTAGACCCTTGCTGGCGCAACACCGCAACTGGGTGTGAAAAGAAACAGAAGAGCATGCAGTGCCGCACTGACGAACGCCACTAACCACCCAGGCCTGGGTAAGGAAAGCACAGAGGAAGTGCACGGCGCCGTACTGGCGGTCACAGCAACTGGACGCTATAATGTGTGACTAGTGCTGTAGGATAAGTCGGGCGCTAGGTAGCAGCCATACACCTTCCGCGAACAGTCATACTATAGGGTAGGGGTATCCAAGGACGACTTGCACTCACAACATACACACATTAGCAATTGTTTGACAATACTAGCGCATGGCCGTGCGGTCATGCGCAGTTTATATAGCAGCAGCACAGGAAGTGGCCACAGCACGTTTGCCCTTCTAGGACCTGCCAAGAGGACCAATGGAATGTGCTGCAGAGCCTGAGCACATGACCCTCGATCTCCAACGGGAGACCTTACGCTGGGCATGCTCAGTACATGCAGACAAGGACTTAGTCCCAGAGAAGTCCGCTCGCTGCTGACCAGCACTGACTTTAATGGCAGAGACTGGAGAAGCAGCAGTAACTCTCAGAACAGAGTGAGAATGAGCAAGACGCTGGGACCGACGTCCTTGCTGAGCAGGCTCCACTGCGGCTGGACAAGAATGGGAGACTGCAGCGGAAGTGGCTCGAGATTCCCCCTGTGCAGAAGCGGGAACTCGACCCCTAACATTACCCCCCCTCCTAGGGCCCCCCCCTCCTTGGGCCTCACTACGTTCGAAGGCAGCAATGAGCTGCGGAGCCCGAATGTGCTCAACAGGCTCCCAGGACCTGTCCTCGGGGCCATAACCCTTCCAGTCCACCAAATAAAATTTTTTACCACGCACCACCTTGCACCCCAAAATAGCGTTCACCTCATAATCGTCCGTAGACGAACCCGATGTCCCAGCAGATGACTCGGAAAACCGGGACATATACACGGGTTTCAAGAGGGACACATGAAAGGTGTCGGTGATACCCAGGCGTGGCGGAAGGGCCAAACGATAGACCACAGGATTAACCTGCTCGAGGACCTTGAATGGACCCAAGTAGCGAGGAGCAAATTTAGTGGACTCAACTCGCAGCCTGATGTTACGGGCGGAGAGCCACACCAAGTCGCCAGGAGCAAAGGTCGGAGCGGGGCGCCGATGAGCATCAGCGGAGGACCTCATTCTCTCCTTAGAGGCCCGAATGGCATCCTGAGTGCGGTCCCAAATATCCCGTGCCTCCACAGCCCAGTCTGCCACCCTGGAGTCGGCGGAAGACACGGGCATAGGCACAGGTACCCGTGGATGCTGACCATAGTTGAGGAGGAATGGGGTTTGTCCAGTGGAGTCGGCTACGGCGTTGTTCTGTGCAAACTCTGCCCATGATAGCAAGGATGCCCAGTCATCCTGCCTGGCTGAAACAAAATGTCGCAGGTATGTGACCAAGGTCTGGTTGGCCCTCTCTATCAACCCATTCGTCTCGGGATGATAAGCGGAAGAGAGATTCAACTCAATACTGAGAAGACGACAGAGCTCTCTCCAGAACCGAGACGCAAACTGGGGACCCCAGTCACTGACAATTTTGTCTGGCATACCATGTAGGCGGAAGATATGTCTAATCAACAACGCTGCCAAAGCCCGTGCAGAAGGTAACCGCGGCAGCGGCACCAAATGCACCATTTTTGAGAAATGATCGGTGATGACCCAAATGATGGTACAGCCGCGAGACTTGGGCAAACCCACAACAAAGTCCATCCCGACCATCTCCCAGGGCCTATCTGCCACCGGCAAGGGATAGAGCAAACCAGCTGGCCTTTGACGCGGAGATTTATTTTTGGCGCAGGAGACACACGCCAGAACATAATCCCTGACATCCCGGACCATATGCGGCCACCAGTACGTCCTCGCCAGTAGCTCAGATGTCCTCTTTGTCCCAAAGTGTCCACCCACCCTGGACGAATGAGCCCAAGAGAGAACCTCCGGTCGCAAATTAATGGGCACAAAAGTCTTGCCCGGAGGCACAGACCCTAGCGAAACCGGCGCCACGGTTCTCAAGCTCTCGGAAGGGACAATAAGCCGAGGCTCCTCTTCCTCCTCCTCAGTTGACATAAGGGAGCGAGAGAGAGCGTCAGCACGGATATTCTTCTCCCCGGCGAGATAATGAAGGGAAAAGTGGAACCGGGAGAAGAACAGGGACCATCTGGCCTGGCGAGAATTTAGCCGCTGGGCTGTCTGCAAATAGACCAAATTTTTGTGGTCCGTGTAAACTTGGAAGGGAAACCGCGCACCTTCCAGAAGGTGTCTCCACTCCGAAAAGGCCAACTTCATTGCTAGCAACTCCCTGTCCCCGATGGAGTAGTTCCTCTCCGCTGGCGTGAAGGTCTTGGAGAAGAAGAAGCATGGATGCTTCCGACCTTGAGCATCCTTTTGGTAGAGGACTGCTCCAGCACCAACGGACGAGGCATCCACCTCCAGTAGGAATGGCTTATCCACATCGGGACGATGTAAGATGGGAGCGCTAGCAAAGTGGGACTTAATAGAAGTGAAGGCCTTGGAGACCTCTTCCGACCACAATTTGGGATTCGCTCCCTTCTTGGTGAGGGCTACCAAGGGAGCTACCAGAGTTGAGAAGTGGGGAATGAACTGGCGGTAATAGTTTATGAACCCCATAAAGCGCTGCACCGCTTTAAGAGAATGGGGCTCTTACCAGTCCATCACAGCCTGTAGTTTGGCAGGATCCATAGCCAATCCCTGGGCGGAGATGATATAGCCCAGGAAAGGTAAGGACTCCTGCTCAAACACACACTTCTCCAACTTTGCGTAAAGAGAGTTTGCCCGTAGAAGGTCGAAGACTCTGCCAACATCTCTCCGGTGGGAGTCAATATCTGGAGAAAAGATGAGAATATCATCCAGATAGACTACAACCGAGGTGGAAAGCATATCCCGGAAGATGTCGTTGACAAAGTCTTGAAAAACGGCAGGTGCATTACAGAGCCCGAAGGGCATCACCAGATACTCATAGTGCCCATCTCTGGTGTTAAATGCCGTTTTCCACTCGTCCCCCTCACGGATGCGAATCAGGTTGTAAGCACCCCGCAGATCTAGTTTCGTAAACACTCTAGCTCCCCGAAGCCTATCGAAAAGCTCAGATATCAACGGCAAAGGGTACTTGTTCTTAACTGTGATAGCATTAAGACCCCTGTAGTCTATGCATGGACGTAGTTCTCCATTCTTCTTCTGCACGAAGAAGAACCCTGCCCCAGCAGGTGACACTGACTTCCTGATGAACCCTCTTGCCAGATTCTCTTGTATGTACTGAGACATTGCCTCCGTTTCCGGGAGAGATAATGGATAGACTCGACCCCGGGGAGGCTCAGCACCAGGCAAGAGATCGATAGGACAGTCATAGGGGCGATGGGGCGGAAGGGTCTCCGCCGCCTTCTTGGAGAACACGTCTGCATAAGACCAATATTGCTTGGGGAGAGAGGATAGATCTGCGGGTACCTCAGTAGTAGCAACCTGAACGCACTCTCGGTGACACCTACCCCCACATGATTCACCCCATCCCAGAATTCTGCCTGAGGACCACTCGATGTGAGGAGAGTGGTACCGTAGCCAAGGTATCCCCAACAGGACCTCATCAATACCCTCAGGAATGACGAGCAGAGAAATAATCTCCTGATGGGATGGCGACAGGGACAGAGTAACAGGGATGGTCTGATGTGTTATCTGTGCGGGGAGTGTCGACCCATTCACCACTCGTACCGTTACTGGTTGGGATAGCATAACCAGGGGTATTGCGTGACGTTGGGCGAAGGCAGAAGACATAAAATTGCCCTCCGCCCCAGAATCCACGCAGAGGTCTACCGAGTGGGAGGATGAGCCAAAGGTAATTGTCCCCTTAAAGGACAATTTGGAGGCAAACGTCGCAGTGTCTAGTGCACCTCCACCTACTACCACTAGACGCTGACGTTTCCTCGACCGCTGATGACATCTGGTGGCAAGATGTCCTGACTGTTGGCAAACATGGCAACCCTGGAGTGCACGAGCAGTCTGGGACTTAGATCCCGCTCGTGACACCACCTTAGGTTCCTGGAACTCAGGAGCCTGAACTGGAGATTCCAAAGGTTTGGCGAAGGTGGGAGCCAGCCGAAACCTCTGCCTACACTGGGCTCGCTCTAACCTCCGCTCGTGAAAACGGAGGTCAATGCGAGTAGATACTGCTATTAACTCCTCCAGTGTGGCGGGAATCTCCCTAGGGGCCAGAGCATCCTTAACGTGGTCAGCCAGCCCCCTCCAAAATATAGGGATAAGGGCTTTATCCGACCACTCCAGCTCAGATGCCAGAGTGCGGAAATGGACGGCAAAAAGGCTGACCAAGGACGAGCCCTGAGTCAGTGCCAACAGTTGGAGCGCCATGTCATGGGTGACACGAGGTCCTAGAAAGACCTGTTTCAGAGTGCTCAGGAATAACGGAGCACTCTGCACCACATGATCGCCACGCTCCCACAGCGGCGTAGCCCACTGCAACGCCCTGTCCGACAATAAGGAAATTATAAAGCCCACCTTAGCCCGCTCTGTAGGGAAACGAGAGGCCAGAAGCTCGAGATGTATTGAGCACTGACTCACGAAACCCCTACAGGACTTACTGTCACCAGAAAATTTCTCTGGTAGCGGGAGGCGAGATAGCGTCGGTACAGGAGCGGCAGTGGACAAGGTAGCTGCAGCCACACTTGCAGCCTGAACAGCGACAGCAGTAACATCCACAGCTGAGGTTGAACGCTCAAGAGCCGCCAACCTTCCCTCTAGCTGCTGGATGTACCGCTGTAAACGCTGATCGTCCGCCATTTTACTAGCCAGACCCTGGCGCTAGTATTCTGTTAGGACTGGCGGAACGCACCAAGACAGATGGTATAGATGCGTTCGCAGTCCGGGGTCCACCGTGCAGGTGAAAACCTGCTGCTAGCAATTAGCAGACTATATGGCGGTACACTAGAGTATACACGCGTGGGTTAACCTCACCCAGTGTGAAAGAAGCAATCCTGTTAAGGCACAGGACCGCGGTACCGCACCTAAAGTGCGAGCAAGTAGTCAGCGAACTTAACCCCAAATGGGATTGAAGTCCGATTAGACCCTTGCTGGCGCAACACCGCAACTGGGTGTGAAAAGAAACAGAAGAGCATGCAGTGCCGCACTGACGAACGCCACTAACCACCCAGGCTTGGGTAAGGAAAGCACAGAGGAAGTGCACGGCGCCGTACTGGCGGTCACAGCAACTGGACGCTATAATGTGTGACTAGTGCTGTAGGATAAATCGGGCGCTAGGTAGCAGCCATACACCTTCCGCGAACAGTCATACTATAGGGTAGGGGTATCCAAGGACGACTTGCACTCACAACATACACACATTAGCAATTGTTTGACAATACTAGCGCATGGCCGTGCGGTCATGCGCAGTTTATATAGCAGCAGCACAGGAAGTGGCCACAGCACTTTTGCCCTTCTAGGACCTGCCAAGAGGACCAATGGAATGTGCTGCAGAGCCTGAGCACATGACCCTCGATCTCCAACGGGAGACCTTACGCTGGGCATGCTCAGTACATGCAGACAAGGACTTAGTCCCAGAGAAGTCCGCTCGCTGCTGACCAGCACTGACTTTAATGGCAGAGACTGGAGAAGCAGCAGTAACTCTCAGAACAGAGTGAGAATGAGCAAGACGCTGGGACCGACGTCCTTGCTGAGCAGGCTCCACTGCGGCTGGACAAGAATGGGAGACCGCAGCGGAAGTGGCTCGAGATTCCCCCTGTGCAGAAGCGGGAACTCGACCCCTAACAACCGTGCAGGCAAAACCCGCTGCTAGTGAATGACAGACTATATGGCGGTACTAAAAGTATAGACACGTGGGTTAAACCTCACCCAACGTGAAGAAAGCGATCCTGTTAAGTCACAGGACCGCGGTACCGCACATAGAGCGCGAGCAAGTAGTCAGCGAACTTAACCCTGAAAGGGATTGAAGTCCGATTAGACCCTTGCTGGCACAACACCGCAACTGGCTGTGTAAAGAACCTTATTAGTAATAAATGAGCACAAGAGTGCGTGCGATGCTGCACTGACGGACGCCACTAACCACCCAGGCTTGGGTATGGAAAGCGCACGGCGCCGTACTGGCAGGCACAGCTTTAGGACGCTGTGATGTGTGTAACATACAGATGGATAGTCGAGCGCTAGAGAGCTGCCATCATCCGCGAGCAGTCAACAACTCTAGGGAGGGATACTTAGGAGCTTTCATCCATCGACATACATCCATCTACACACACACATAATAATTGTACACTAGCGCATGGCCGTGTGGTCATGTGCAGTTTATATAGTTGCAGGACAGGAAGTGGCCACAGAAACTTTGCCCTTCCAAGACCTGCCAATAGGACCAATGGAATGCGCTGCAGAGCCTGAGCACATGACCCTCGATCTCCAACGGGAGATCTTGCCCTGGGCATGCTCAGTGTGTGCAAATAAGGACTTAGTCCCAGAGAAGTCCGCTCGTTGCTGACCAGCACTGACTTTAATGGCAGGAGCTGAAGAAGCAGCAGTAACTCTCTGTACAGAGCGAGACCGAGCAAGATGCTGGGACCGACGTCCCTGCTGAGCAGACTCCACTGCGGCTGGACAAGAATGGGAGACCGCAGCGGAGACGGCCCGAGATTCCCCCTGTGCAGAAGTGGGAACTCGAGACCTAACACCGTTTCGCTCAACCCTAGTATATTTCTGTGTGATCAACCCATGTTCTTCTCACAAACTTAGGTAAGATGCCTACTTTAACGTTATGTACCACATACCACAATTTTAGGCTGGCTTCTTTCTTGCAATTGGTTACTAGAGTGTGTCTTCCATGCATGTAATGTCAGATGTTTATTGTATCACACCCATATTGATGGAAGACGCCGCTACTGAGGAAATATAGGCACCCTCTAATAACCAATTGTTTCTATAGGGCAATCCACTATGCCTCTCCATTTTCGGGTTTAAAGTTATGTGTACAGCATTTACTGTTTATTAATGCATGGGTGTCACCACTGTATGTCCTTTTTGCACCTCTTTTACTGCATTTTATGGACAGTTAGAAAAGGAAGCGTCCAATAGTATATTACAAAAACCCAAAAACTTACCAGCACCGCAAACAGAATAATGTAAGTGTGAACAGGTGCTAGCTGCCATGACTGCATAATATGCAAACAAAAGAATACAGCAGCAGAACTCTGCAAGTACTAAGATGTAAACTCTAAAACACCGTATACACCTAAGTGCATACAGGTACGCGCTGGGTGATAGCAATACAGATGTTCCAAGGTGATCTGTGTGACACGCTAAGTTGGTACACCGAAGGTAATGGGCTGAAAGAACGGGGCAAGTGAGTAACACTATAACGTAAGTATCAGTCCGCTGGAGAGATAAAGTGCACAAAATGTATAGACGTCTTCCTACCTCCAGTAAAAGGTCCGTAGTATACAGCAGGGCTGAAGTCTTGCCGATGTGGCTCCAAGAAGTCTCCCAATGTCCTCCCAACAGGAACGGAAAGAGTCCAGGACCAGTGGCTGCTCCGGCCGGTAGCAGCCACCTAAAGCAAATCTCCGGGTGGGAGCTTGGTCTGGTGACGCCGAACGCCGCCGCATGTAGTGGAAGCGGTGCGCAGGACCTTCGTGACGTGACCAGTCACGTGACCGCTAACCCGAACCCAAGAGTGAAAAAAGTACGGAGTGCAGTGAGATCAATCTTACCGACGCGTTTCGGAGACGGCTGTCTCCTTCTTCAGGGATGATCTCAGCTCCGTAGTCACGTCCTTATATAGTCTGTCTCCCATATGGCAAGTTTGCTCATTGGAAGCCAAAAAGTTCCGTGCCACTGTTCAAACCTCTTGGCACAATCGTATCCAGGATGAAGATCCATTCAGTCTCTGTTCTAGACATCGCTTTGATGTAATCACCGCCCCTCCAATGGCGGTGTACCGTGGCTATGCCCGAGACTTTCATCATATGTGTTAGTCCTTTATGGTGTTCTAAAAAATGCTGGGAAAGTGGGTGTCCCTGGAATTGGTTCTTAATGTTCCTCACATGCTCACTGATCCTGATTTTTAAAGGACATTTAGTCCTACCCACATATAGTTTCCCACAGGGGCACTCTATAGTATAGATTACCCCTGTGGTGGAGCATGTGATGAAGTCCTTAATTTGGATATTATTATGGGCACTTTGGATATAACTTCACTTTACACGGTCATTGATCATAACAAAGGTTGTCAGGCGGCCCAATATTTTTTAAATAAATTGTCTAAAGTCCCCCCAGAACAGATAGAATTTTTAGGTGAATTGATGATCTTCATTTTAACCCATAATTACTTTGTATACAAGGAGAACTACTACTCCCAGCAGTGGGGGACCGCTATGGGGATCAGGTTCGCGCCCAGTTATGCTAACCTCTATGTGGGGAGGTGGGAAGAACAGTACATATACCCAGGAGGTTGCCTGCACGCGAACCTGGTCCTCTGGAAGCGTTTTATTGATGATATTGTTTTTATTTGGTCTGGTGGTTGGGATACTCTAAACCAGTTTTTAACGGATATTAATAAAAATCAATATTTTTTAAAGTTCACCTCCACCACCAGTACCACTGAGATCAACTTTTTATACTTGAAGATTTTTATTGAGGATTTTAGAATTCAAACATGCACTTTTATAAAACCCACGGACACGAACAGCTACATCCCCTTAGATAGTTGTCATCTCCCGAGCTGGCTGCTCAACATACCGAATAGCCAGTTCACCAGGATCCATCGCAATTGTTCGAGACTTCAGGATTTTGAAGCTGAGTCGTCAACTCTAACTAATAAATTTCTGGAAAAGGGTTATGATTAGAGTTGAGCGACCTTGACCTTTTTAGAGTCGAGCCGGGTTTCGCGAAACCCGACTATCTCAAAAGTCGGGTCGAGTGAAATCGGCCGATTATGGCGAAAAGTCGGGATCGACCGAAACACGAAACCCAATGCAAGTCAATGGGGCAGCATAGTCGGCAGTGAGTGGGGGCCAGGAAAACACCTAGAGTGCCCATTTTAATGTCAAAACCATCCATTCTTCTTAATGAAGCTTGTCAAGCGTAATTTACCTTATAATAATTGGAAGGCATTTGAAATTGGGGGTCATTTGGCTAAAGTTGTGTGGGGTAGGGCTGGTTCAAGTAATTAGTGGGCCCAGGAAATCTGGACCACGTCACGGCAGTGGAGCAGGGAGAGGTAAGTATTTCAACTTTGCAAGTGCTGTGATCCTGAGCAAGCAGGGGGGGCCCACTTGTTGGCATTGGCACTGGCACAGGGCCCCTCAAAGTACAGCGGTGTGTTTGCACGGCGGGGGCGCCTCCCACCGGCAGCAACACTTTTGCGTACTATGAGAGGCCCTGTGCCAGTGACGTCGCCAACTAGTATTCCTCCCCCCACCTGATGAAGGAACCTGCACTTTCATCTGCACCTTCCTCTTTGTCCCCGTGTAAGGTGGTATGGTATGCGGGAAGAGCAACCTGACTTTCAGCAGGGTCACAATGTTGTTGTGTAGCATGCACGGGGAATGTTGCGTTATGGGTCAATGTACCAGCAGACTCATCTATCACTGGCTGGGCAATGGGCACGATGAAGTGGAAACACAGATATAGGCCCAAAGAATAAAGTGGGCTAAATGCAGTTCAAAATTGGTAACACAGGAATAACCAGGGGGCATTGCAGTGGAGGACAACTGGAATGAGAGGCTGACACAGAGAGTAGGGCCAAATCAGTAAGTAGTCGAAATGCAGTTCAAAATTGGCAACCGTAGTAAACAGGCGGCACAGCTTTATTCAGTGGAGGAGAACAGCAAGGAGTGGCAGACACCGATAGTAGGCCCCAACCCAACTAGTAGGCCAAATGCAGTCTAACATTAACAACTACTTAACGAGAGCCTGAAAATGGAATTTCAGGACAGGAAACCAGGAGAACAGCAAGGAGTGGCAGACACCGATAGTAGGCCCCAAACCAACTAGTACGCCAAATGCAGTTGTTCCATTTAACCACAATTTAATGAGAGCCTGAAGATAGAAGCTCAGGAAAGGCAACCTGGGGAACACCTTGGAGTGTAACACACCATCTCTCTCCACCCCATACCCATTTTGTAGGCCTAATGCAGTGTACTTTTCTACAACTACTAAACGAGAGTCGGAAGACCGAAGCAATGGCAAGGAAACCTGGGGAACACCTTGGAGTGTAACACACCATCTCTCTCCACCCCATACCCAATTTGTAGGCCTAATGCAGTGTAGTTTCCAAGAACTACTAAACGAGAGCCGGAAGATCGAAGCTCAGGAAAGGCAACCTGGGGAACACCTTGGAGTGGAACACACCCTCTCTCTACACCCCATACCTAATTTGAAGGCCTAATGCAGTGTAGTTTCCAAGAACTACTAAACGAGAGCCGGAAGATCGAAGCTCAGGAAAGGCAACCTGGGGAACACCTTGGAGTGTAACACACCCTCTCTCTACACCCCATACCCAATTTGAAGGCCTAATGCAGCGTAGTTTCCAACAACTACTAAACGAGAGCCGGAAGATCGAAGCTCAGGAAAGGCAACCTGGGGAACACCTTGGAGTGTAACAAACCCTCTCTCTACACCCCATACCCAATTTGTAGGCCTAATGCAGCGTAGTTTCCGACAACTACTAAACGAGAGCATGAAGATCGAAGCTCAGGAAAGGCAACCTGGGGAACACCTTGGAGTGTAACACACCCTCTCTCTACACCCCATACCTAATTTGAAGGCCTAATGCAGTGTAGTTTCCAAGAACTACTAAACGAGAGCCGGAAGATCGAAGCTCAGGAAAGGCAACCTGGGGAACACCTTGGAGTGTAACACACCCTCTCTCTACACCCCATACCCAATTTGAAGGCCTAATGCAGCGTAGTTTCCAACAACTACTAAACGAGAGCCGGAAGATCGAAGCTCAGGAAAGGCAACCTGGGGAACACCTTGGAGTGTAACACACCCTCTCTCTACACCCCATACCCAATTTGAAGGCCTAATGCAGTGTAGTTTCCAAGAACTACTAAACGAGAGCCGGAAGATCGAAGCTCAGGAAAGACAACCTGTGGAACACCTTGAAGTGTAACACAACGTCTCTCTACACCACGGAAGGGCTGATTCTTAGGAAGGAAGGCTGTTGGAAATAAGCATTGCGCGTCCGAGGGTGATTATATTCTTATTAGGTATATACTCACCCTCGGACGCGCCCTGCTTCTTTATTTGGAATGAATGTTTATTTGCAATGTGGTGTTGACTTTCTCTATTATTTTGGTAATTAATGATTTTATTATTTTCATTGTTTTGCATCTTCTCGGCAATAATATAAAGAAGACGCGACAGGACAACACTCGGTGGATGCCATATCTGTGTTTTCAATTTAAAAAACCTTTCAGTTAAATACTTGCAGGATAAAGTAATTGTAGCTGGTGGCCATTTTTAGTACTGTACCAGATTTTAGTTGTGTGTTTGTTTTTAATGTTAAAATGTCTGCATTTGATATCTCACCAGTATTTTCTTTTTTATAAGCAAAATACTTTTTTTTTTATTTTATGATGTTGGTTCAAGGGGTACACGGGCAGCAGTAGACAGGTCAGTGGAGGCCTAGTGGAAGGAGGGACCGCAGACAGGCTTCGAAGCCCTAACATAATAAATTGGGCTGCCTGTAGGCAGTTTAAAATTGGTTCCAGGGGAACACGGGCAGCAGTAGACAGGTCAATGGAGGCCTAGTGGAAGGAGGGACCGCAGACAGGCTTCGAAGCCCTAACATAATAAATTGGGCTGCCTGTAGGCAATTTAAAATTGGTTCCAGGGGAACACGGGCAGCAGTAGACAGGTAAGTGGAGGCCTAGTGGAAGTAGGGACCGCAGACAGGCTTCGAAGGCCTAACATAATAAAATGGGCTGGCTGTAGGCAATTTAAAATTGGTTCCAGGGGAACACGGGCAGCAGTAGACAGGTCAGTGGAGGCCTAGTGGAAGGAGGGACCGCAGACAGGCTTCGAAGGCCTAACATAATAAAATGGGCTGGCTGTAGGCAATTTAAAATTGGTTCCAGGGGAACACGGGCAGCAGTAGACAGGTAAGTGGAGGCCTAGTGGAAGGAGGGACCGCAGACAGGCTTCGAAGGCCTAACATAATAAATTGGGCTGCCTGTAGGCAATTTAAAATTGGTTCCAGGGGAACACGGGCAGCAGTAGACAGGTAAGTGGAGGCCTAGTGGAAGGAGGGACCGCAGACAGGCTTCGAAGGCCTAACGTAATAAAATGGGCTGGCTGTAGGCAATTTACAATTGGTTCCATGGGAACACGGGCAGCAGTAGACAGGTCAGTGGAGGCCTAGTGGAAGGAGTGACGGCAGACAGGCATCAAAGGCCTAACATCATAACATTGGGCTGTTGGCAATTTAAAATTGGTTCCAGGGGTACACGGGCAACAGTGGTCTGGTCAGTGGAAGTCTAGTGGAAGGAGTGACGGCAGACAGGCATCAAAGGCCTAACATAATAACATTTGGCTGTTGGCAATTTAAAATTGGTTCCAGGGGTACACGGGCAACAGTGGTCTGGTCAGTGGAAGTCTAGTGGAAGGAGTGACGGCAGACAGGCTAAGAAGGCCTAACATAACAAAATTGGGCTGGCTGTAGGCAAGTTTAAATTGGTTCCAGGGGAACACGGCCAGCAGTGGCCTGGTCAGTGTAGTAGTTGTAGAAAGAACGGACAGCAGACAGGCTTCGAAGGCCTAACATAACAAAAATGTCAAAACAATGGTATTGTCAGTGCCAGGCATTGAAGGATGTCAGCGCATAGACTAAACATTGGTGAAGCTGTGAGAGATAATTTTGCTAGTGGTAGAGCACTGTTTGAGCTGGGGGGGGAACTGTCTTGTGGCCGGCGGTACAGGCCCAGGGCCCCTCATATTACAATGGTGTGTCTGACGTTGGGTGCGCACCACCACCGCCAGAGACACTTTATTGTACTATGAGGGACCCAGTGGCAGTGCCGTCGACCAAAAGCGGGCACAGCCACCTCTTCAGACAAACAGCACTCTCACGGGTGCTGGCGCAAAGTGGCGATACCACGGCCCCGTGTGGGGAGTTTGGCCATTTTGTTAGGAGTAAACATGTCGTATGCTGGACAATCAGGTGCAGAAAATTACGAGATTGGAAAAGTCATTCAGAAGAGTCCACAGGCAAGACCTTTTCATAGGAAAGTTAGGTGTCAGCCGGGCAAGGTGGGGCAAAAGATTTCGAAATCCAGTTGTGGTTCATTTTAATGAAGGTTAGATCATCTACATTTTGGGTAGCCAGACGAGTCCTTTTTTCAGTTAGTATTGAACCTGCAGCACTGAATACTCTTTCTGATAGGACACTAGCTGCCGGGCAAGCAAGCTCCTGCAATGCATATTCTGCCAATTCTGGCCAGGTGTCTAATTTGGATGCCCAGTAATCAAATGGGAATGACGGTTGAGGGAGAACGTCGATAAGGGATGAAAAATAGTTTGTAACCATACTGGACAAATGTTGTCTCCTGTCACTTTGAATTGATGCTGCAGTACCTGTCCTGTCTGCGGTCATAGCAAAATCACTCCACAACCTGGTCAGAAAACCCCTCTGGCCAACGCCACTTCTGATTTCTGCCCCTCTAACACCTCTGGTCTGCTGGTCCCTGGAGCTCGTGTGAGAACGATCACGGGCGCTGTGTGCAGGGAATGCCAGAAGCAAACGGTCAACAAGAGTTGATTGTTTTGTTGCTAATATTAGTTCCAAGTTCTCATGTGGCATAATATTTTGCAATTTGCCTTTATAGCGAGGATCAAGGAGGCAGGCCAACCAGTAATCGTCATCGTTCATCATTTTTGTAATGCGTGTGTCCCTTTTGAGGATACGCAAGGCATAATCCGCCATGTGGCCCAATGGTTGAGGGGCAGTTGCAGGCAAATCTACGTCACTTGTGTCCCTCAAAAAACCAGAACCCGCCCTTGCCACGCCACCAATTTCCAATGACCCCGGGAAAGCTTCCTCATTAAAAATATACTCATCCCCATCATCCTCCTCATCCTCCACCTCCTCTTCGCCCGCTACCTCGTCCTGTACACTGCCCTGACCAGACAATGGCTGACTGTCATCAAGGCTTTCCTCTTCCTCTGGTGCAGACGCCTGATCCTTTATGTGCGTCAAACTTTGCATCAGCAGACACATTAGGGGGATGCTCATGCTTATTATGGCGTTGTCTGCACTAACCAGCCGTGTGCATTCCTCAAAACACTGAAGGACTTGACACATGTCTTGAATCTTCGACCACTGCACACCTGACAACTCCATGTCTGCCATACTACTGCCTGCCCGTGTATGTGTATCCTCCCACAAAAACATAACAGCCCGCCTCTGTTCGCACAGTCTCTGAAGCATGTGCAGTGTTGAGTTCCACCTTGTAACAACGTCTATGATTAGGCGATGCTGGGGAAGGTTCAAAGAACGCTGATAGGTCTGCATACGGCTGGAGTGTACAGGCGAACGGCGGATATGTGCGCAAAGTCCACGCACTTTGAGGAGCAGGTCGGATAACCCCGGATAACTTTTCAGGAAGCACTGCACCACCAGGTTTAAGGTGTGAGCCAGGCAAGGAATGTGTTTCAGTTGGGAAAGGGAGATGGCAGCCATGAAATTCCTTCCGTTATCACTCACTACCTTGCCTGCCTCAAGATCTACAGTGCCCAGCCACGACTGCGTTTCTTGCTGCAAGAACTCGGACAGAACTTCCGCGGTGTGTCTGTTGTCGCCCAAACACTTCATAGCCAATACAGCCTGCTGACGTTTGCCAGTAGCTGCCTCATAATGGGAGACCTGGTGTGCAACAGTGGCAGCTGCGGATGGAGTGGTTGTGCGACTGCGGTCTGTGGACGAGCTCTCGCTTCTGCAGGAGGACGAGGAGGAGGAGGAGGGGGTGCGAACGGCTACAGCCAACTGTTTCCTAGACCGTGGGCTAGGCAGAACTGTCCCAAACTTGCTGTCCCCTGTGGACCCTGAATCCACCACATTTACCCAGTGTGCCGTGATGGACACGTAACGTCCCTGGCCATGCCTACTGGTCCATGCATCTGTTGTCAGGTGCACCTTTGTGCTCACAGATTGCCTGAGTGCATGGACGATGCACTCTTTAACATGCTGGTGGAGGGCTGGGATGGCTTTTCTGGAAAAAAAGTGTCGACTGGGTAGCTCGTAGCGTGGTACAGCGTAGTCCATCAGGTCTTTGAAAGCTTCGCTTTCAACTAACCGGTAGGGCATCATCTCTAACGAGATTAGTCTAGCTATGTGGGCGTTCAAACCCTGTGTACGCGGATGCGAGGCTAAGTACTTCCTTTTTCTAACCATAGTCTCATGTAGGGTGAGCTGGACTGGAGAGCTGGAGATCGTGGAACTAGCGGGGGTGCCGGTGGACATGGCAGACTGAGAGACGGTGGGAGATGGTATTGTTGCCACCGGTGCCCTAGATGCAGTGTTTCCTACTACGAAACTGGAGATTCCCTGACCCTGACTGCTTTGGCCTGGCAAAGAAACCTGCACAGATACTGCAGGTGGTGCAGAAAATGGTGGCCCTACACTGCCGGAAGGGATGTTGCGTTGATGAGTAGCTTCATTGGCCGAGGGTGCTACAACCTTAAGGGACGTTTGGTAGTTAGTCCAAGCTTGCAAATGCATGGTGGTTAAATGTCTATGCATGCAACTTGTATTGAGACTTTTCAGATTCTGCCCTCTGCTTAAGGTAGTTGAACATTTTTGACAGATTACTTTGTGCTGATCAATTGGATGTTGTTTAAAAAAATGCCAGACTGCACTCTTTCTAGCATCGGATACCTTTTCAGGCATTGCAGACTGAGCTTTAACCGGATGGCCACGCTGTCCTCCAACAGGTTTTGACTTTGCCACGCGTTTTGGCCAAGATACGGGCCCGGCAGATGGAACCTGTTGCGATGTTGATGCCTGCTGCGGCCCCTCCTCCTCCGCTTCAGAACTGCTGCCGCCTGCACCCTGTTCCCCCAATGGCTGCCAATCGGGGTCAAGAACTGGGTCATCTATTACCTCTTCTTGTAGCTCGTGTGCAACTTCGTCTGTGTCACCGTGTCGGTCGGTGGTATAGCGTTCGTGATGGGGCAACATAGTCTCATCAGGGTCTGATTCTTGATCAGCACCCTGCGAGTGCAATGTTGTGGTCTGAGTCAAAGGACCAGCATAGTAGTCTGGCTGTGGCTGTGCATCAGTGCACTCCATGTCAGATTCAACTTGTAATGGGCATGGACTGTTAACTGCTTCACTTTCTAAGCCAGGGACGGTATGTGTAAAGAGCTCCATGGAGTAACCCGTTGTGTCGCCTGCTGCATTCTTCTCTGTTGTTGTTTTTGCTGAAGAGGACAAGGAAGCGACTTGTCCCTGACCGTGAACATCCACTAACGACGCGCTGCTTTTACTTTTACCAGTTTCACGAGAGGAGGCAAAAGAGCTAGAGGCTGAGTCAGCAAGATAAGCCAAAACTTGCTCTTGATGCTCCGGCTTTAAAAGCGGTTTTCCTACTCCCAGAAAAGGGAGGGTTCGAGGCCTTGTGTAGCCAGACGACGAACCTGGCTCCACAGCTCCAGACTTAGGTGCAATATTTTTTTTCCCACGACCACCTGATGCTCCACCACTACCCTCATTACCAGCTGACAATGAACGCCCCCGGCCACGAACTCTTCCACCAGACTTCCTCATTGTTTTAAAAACGTTACCAAACGAACGGTATTTGTTGCTGTC
This sequence comes from Ranitomeya imitator, assembly GCF_032444005.1. Classification (NCBI taxonomy): domain Eukaryota; kingdom Metazoa; phylum Chordata; class Amphibia; order Anura; family Dendrobatidae; genus Ranitomeya; species Ranitomeya imitator. Next base: position 180,053,142 of record NC_091285.1, read on the forward strand.
ACACAACTTACACGGTGAGCTATAACTTCAGTATGATTTAGCTACCCCTTTACAGGTGGGTGAGACCACAACGAAAATCAGTCACAATGTTACACACTCTGTTGTTGTTGGCAACAAATGAGATGGCACACACGCAGGACTGTCACTGAAGCGCAAATGTAAATATTTATCTCCCACTGATTTGTGTTTGTTTTTTTTAAAAGGGAGACTTCAGAAAAAAAAAAATTAAAAAAAAATTATTTTTTACAGAAGAATTTATAAAACAAATAAAATGAAATGATTGTTTCAGGGAGAATTTAGGGGAAAAAAAAGGCTTTTTAGGGCCCACTGAGTGAGAGAGGACACAGGAGTCAGGAGTAGCACACAAGCCCAGGGGCCAATATTAATCTCCCACCGATTGATTTAGTTATTTTTTTTGGTAGATTTTGGAACCCAAATCAAGCAAAAAAATTAATAGGCTTTCTATGGCCCACAATTGGGGAGAGAGAGAGAGATGGCACACCCAGGAGTCAAGACTGGCACACAAGCAGAAGGGGCAATATGAATCTCCCACAGATTTTTTTTTTTTTTTTTTTCAGGGAGACTTGAGAGAAAAAAAAATACAAAAAAAATGATTTTTTTCAGGAATAATTTAGAAACCAAAGAAAATAAAATGATTGTTTCAGGGGGAATTTAGAAAACAAATAAAACAAAAAATAGGCTTTCTAGGGCCCACTGAGTGACAGATGACGCACACAGGAGTCAGGAGTGGCAGACAAGCCCAGAGGCCAATATTAATCTCCCACTGATTGATTTAGTGATTATTTTTGGTAGATTTTGGAACCCAAATCAAGCAAAAAAATTAATAGGCTTTCTATGGCCCACAATTGGGGAGAGAGAGAGAGATGGCACACCCAGGAGTCAAGACTGGCACACAAGCAGAAGGGGCAATATGAATCTCCCACAGATTTTTTATTTTTTTTTCAGGGAGACTTTAGAGAAAAAAAAAAACAAAAAAAATGATTTTTTTCAGGAATAATTTAGAAACCAAAGAAAATAAAATGATTTTTTCAGGGAGAATTTAGAAATCAAATAAAACAAAAAATAGGCTTTCTAGGGCCCACTGAGTGACAGATGACGCTCACAGGAGTCAGGAGTGGCACACAAGCCCAGAGGCCAATATTAATCTCCCACTGATTGATTTAGTGATTTTTTTGGTAGATTTTGGAACCCAAATCAAGCAAAAAAATTAATAGGCTTTCTATGGCCCACTATTTGTGAGAGAGATGGCACGCTCAGGACTGGCACACAAGCCCAGAGGCCAATATTAATCTCCCATTTTTTTTTTTTCCAGGGAAAATTTATAAACCCAATAAAAAAAATAATAATAAATAGGCTTTCTATGGCCCACTATCTGAGAGAGAGAGATGGCACGCTTAGGACTGGCACACAAGCCCAAAGGCCAATATTAATCTCCCACTGATTGATTGATTGATTTTTTCAGGTAGAATTATGAACCCAAATCAAGCAAAAAAATTAATAGGCTTTCTATGGCCCACTGAGTGAGAGATGGCACACACAGGAGTAAGGAGTGGCACACAAGCCCTGAGGCCAATATTTTTCTCCCACTGATTGATGTTGTGATTTTTTCTGGTAGATTTTGGAACCCAAATCAAGCAAAAAAATAAATAGGCTTTCTATGGCCCACTGAGTGAGAGATGACACAGACAGAGATGGCACTCTAGCAGAAATGTCAATCTTAATCTCCCACAAAAAAAAAAAAAAAAAAAAAAGGAACTGTCCTTCAATTACTATCTCCCTGCAGTAATCTCAGCCAGGTATGGCAGGCAGCAATAAGGAGTGGACTGATGCACAAATTAAATAAAAAGTGTGGACAAACAAACAAGATAGCTGTGCAGAAAGGAAGGAACAAGAGGATTTGTGCTTTGAAAAAAGCAGTTGGTTTGCACAGCGGCGTACACACAGCAATGCAGCTATCAGGGAGCCTTCTAGGGCAGCCCAATGAGCCACAGTGCTGAGGAAAAAAAAAAAAAAAGGAGCTTCCACTGTCCCTGCACACCGAAGGTGGTGTTGGGCAGTGGAAATCGCTACAGCACAAGCGGTTTTGTGGTTAATGGACCCTGCCTAACGCTATCCCTGCTTCTGACGAAGCGGCAGCAACCTCTCCCTAAGCTCAGATCAGCAGCAGTAACATGGCGGTCGGCGGGAACTCCCCTTTATAGCCCCTGTGACGCCGCAGACAGCAAGCCAATCACTGCAATGCCCTTCTCTAAGATGGTGGGGACCAGGACCTATGTCATCACGCTGCCCACACTCTGCGTTTACCTTCATTGGCTGAGAAATGGCGCTTTTCGCGTCATTGAAACGCGACTTTGGCGCGAAAGTCGCGTACCGCATGGCCGACCACGCACAGGGGTCGGATCGGGTTTCATGAAACTCGACTTCGCCAAAAGTCGGCGACTTTTGAAAATGTTCGACCCGTTTCGCTCAACCCTAGTTATGATAAAGGAATGTTGAAAAAATCAAAAGAAATGGCCGTGACCAAATCCAGACAAGATCTGATCAATCCAGCCCCCATAGATAGGAAAAATGAGGACTTTATTCCTATCATTACGAGATACAACACTAATTCAAATTTCCTGAGAAAGATAGTCAGTAAACACTGGCATATCTTAAAAAATGATAAGATCCTGGGCGAGGTTATCACGCAAAAGCCTCGTTTCGTTTACAGAAAATCCCACAACTTGGGAAATTTAATTGCTCTAACGGTACAGTAGAAGCCCAGCCCTATGGTACAATCCTCTATCTGTCATACCAAACTCAAAGGATTTTTTCCTTGCCACAAATGCAACATGTGCAAAAATACTATTACACAAAAATGCACGGATATCAAGAATGGAGACAGGAGGATCCAAATTAAGGACTTCATCACATGCTCCACCACAGGGGTAATCTATACTATAGAGTGCCCCTGTGGGAAACTATATGTGAGTAGGACTAAACGTCCTTTAAAAATCAGGATCAGTGAGCATGTGAGGAACATTAAGAACCAATTCCAGGGACACCCACTTTCCCAGCATTTTTTAGAACACCATAAAGGACTAACACATATGATGAAAGTCTCGGGCATAGCCACGGTACACCGCCATTGGAGGGGCGGTGATTACATCAAAGCGATGTCTAGAACAGAGACTGAATGGATCTTCATCCTGGATACGATTGTGCCAAGAGGTTTGAACAGTGGCACGGAACTTTTTGGCTTCCAATGAGCAAACTTGCCATATGGGAGACAGACTATATAAGGATGTGACTACGGAGCTGAGATCATCCCTGAAGAAGGAGACAGCCGTCTCCGAAATGCGTCGGTAAGATTGATCTCACTGCACTCCGTACTTTTTTCACTCTTGGGTTCGGGTTAGCGGTCACGTGACTGGTCACATCACGAAGGTCCTGCGCGCCGCTTCCACTACATGCGGCGGCGTTCGGCGTCACCAGACCACGCTCCCACCCGGAGATTTGCTTTAGGTGGCTGCTACCGGCCGGAGCAGCCACTGGTCCTGGACTCTTTCCGTTCCTGTTGGGAGGACATTGAGAGACTTCTAGGAGCCACATCGGCAAGACTTCAGCCCTGCTGTATACTACGGACCTATTACTGGAGGTAGGAAGACGTCTATACATTTTGTGCACTTTATCTCTCCAGCGGACTGATACTTACGTTATAGTGTTACTCACTTGCCCGGTTCTTTCAGCCCATTACCTTCGGTGTACCAACTTAGCGTGTCACACAGATCACCTTGGAACATCTGTATTGCTATCACCCAGCGCGTACCTGTATGCACTTAGGTGTATACGTTGTTTTAGAGTTTATATATTTTTACAAACCATTTGTGGAGGTTTGTTGGTGTCGCTGCAGGGAATTTTTAGCATATTGATATTTTGCACCACCAAGTATCTGTTGTAAAGTACTAAGATGTATGCAAATATTGAGTATAAGAAATTTTAACTGCATTACTGGTAAATAGAATATACTTATAAAAATAAAGGTACTTAGTACATAAGTTGCCTAATTCATGAGATACCATCTGCTGTAATGTAATTCAAATTTCATTTATTCATTGTTTTCATACATACATAGTGCTTACAGAATGCTGATGTGTTCTCTTATTATTATTATTATTATTATTTATTATTATAAAGCCATTTATTCCATGGCACTTTACATGTGAGGAGGTGTATACATGATAAAAACAAGTACAGTAATCTTAGACAATATATTTTTGAGTTGGAGTTGGCAGGAAGTGGAAAGGGCTTGGATATGTGGTTTGAAGGAGAGATCAGCGTCAAGGATTACCCCGAGGCAGCGAGCTTGTGGGACTGGGGAGAGTGAGCAGCCATTTACTTTAATTTATAGGTCTGTTGGGGGAGTCGAGTGAGATGGGGGAAAAATGATGAATTCTGTTTTGTCCATGTTAAGTTTTAGAAATCTAGCGGAGAAGGATGAAATACTGGATAGACATAGTTCGATTCTGGTTATTAGGGAGGTGATATCTGGTCCGGACATGTAGATCTGTGTGTCATCAGCATAGAGGTGATACTGAAAGCCGAGAGATTCTATGAGCTGTCTGCGTATGAGGGTGTAGATGGAGAAGAGTAGAGGTCCTAGGACTGAACCTTGCGGACTCCAGCAAATAGGAGGCGAGGTGAGGAGGTGGCATGCGAGTGTGTTATGACCTGGTGGTTAAGAGGCCACACTGAAATGACCTGGTGGCTAAAACGCAACATGGAATGAGCTCTGAGAAGGTGGTATCTCTACTGACCGCAGTCCCTAATCCTAACAACACAACTAGAAATAGCTGTGGGATGTTCCTGACACTCCCTAGACACCTCGTCACAGCCTCAGATATAACTACCCCTAAAGAAGGAAATAGAAAGCTATCTTGCCTCAGAGAAACCCCCAAAAGGAAAGACAGCCCCCCACAAATATTGACTGTGAAAGGAGAGGGAAATGACGAACACAGAAATGAAATTAGATTTCAGCAAAGGGAGGCCAAAAATAAACTAGATAGACAAAGAGCAAAGGATACTGTGCGGTCAGTATTAAAAACTACAAAATCCACGCAGAGTTTACAAAAAACTGAACTCCACCCTGACTCACAGTGTGGAGGGGCAAATCTGCTTTCCCAGAGCTTCCAGCTAGCCTGAATAAGACATAGTGACAAGCTGGACAAAAGAGACAAAATGCAAAGCAATAGAGTCCAAACAAATGGACAAACAAAACTAGCAAAACTTATCTTTTGCAGACAAGGACTGGCCATATGAGAATTCCAAGGGAAGAATCAAATCCAACCAAGAACATTGACAGCAGGCATGGACTAAAGCCCAGAGCAGGTTTAAATAACAAACCCAGGCAAGGCGATTAGTGAAGACAGCTGCTACAGCTACCTAACGGAGCAGCAGTTCCACTTGAAACCACCAGAGGGAGCCCAAGGGCAGAACTCGCAAAAATACCATTAGCAACCACAGGAGGGAGCTCCAGAACGGAACTCACAACAGTGTGGGAGAAGCTGAATGTCCGGTCTGTTCTCTTGTTTATATTTGTATATACAGTATATATTGTGAGACAGCAACTGTTGTTATTTGCGAGGGTCTCTATGTGTCCCTCAGGAAGCGCTCAGAAGCGTATTAGATCCACTGGTGTGCCTTGTGGTCACAGCAGGATGCCTGTGAGTCACAAGGCAGAATAAAAGTAAGCATAAACCTGGTCAGGTTATGTGGCCAAGGAATTGTTCAGGAAAACCCAGTATCAACTTTAATTTTTGAAACAGACTGCAGGAAGGTAGTGGGGCCGGTCTATTTCTTCCAGGATGGATCTCGTAAGTGGCCCATGGCCACAGACTCCAGAGGAGAGAAAGAAAACCTAGCAGGATGGATTTGCATGTGTCAGTGTTGATCTTGGAAGTTGACCAAGCAGGAGGCTTTGCAGAGCTCTTCCTGTGTGAGGCAACATAGAGCCAAGAGGAGCCAAAAGCCTGGCACCCGTAGCATACACGAAGGTGCAGTCGCCCATGGCAACTGGTTACAGACTGTCTTTATTTTCCCAGCTGCGATCCAGAGGATCCATTTTATTTTCTGTTTGTAAGTATGCTGTACATTAAGCAAGACTTTGTTTTGAATTTTTGCCGGGTCACTAACTTCTCACTGCACAGCGAGGATGTTTTTGTTGTTACCAGATCAGATATATTGTTTCACAATGTTGCTGCTTGAAAAAGTTTATGGAGGATGGAGGAAATGGAGGCAGACACAGACATTTTGCTTCAAGTTGTACTGTAACAACAGTTACACTTTAAAGGGAATCTGTAATCCTCAAAATACTATTATTTATAGTATAGTGTTAGATAGGGGTCTAAAGGTACCATTACACTAAACGATTACCAACGATCACGATCAGCGATACGACCTGGCCATGATCGTTGGTAAGTCGTTGTGTGGTCGCTGGGGAGCTGTCACACAGACAGCTCTCCCAGCGACCAACGATCAGGGGAAAGACTTCGGCATCGTTGAAACTCTCTTCAACGATGCCGAAGTCCCCAGGTAACCAGGGTAAATATCGGGTTACTAAGCGCAGGGCCGCGCTTAGTAACCCGATATTTACCCTGGTTACCATTGTAAAAGTAAAAAAAAAAAACAGTACATACTCACATTCCGATGTCTGTCACGTCCCCCGGCGTCAGCTTTCCGCACTGACTGTGTCAGTGCTGGCCGTAAAGCAGGGCACAGCGGTGACGTCACTGCTGTGCTCTGCTTTACGGCCGGCCGGCGCTGACAGCCAGTGCAGGGAAGCTGACGCCGGGGGACGTGACAGACATCGGAATGTGAGTATGTACTGTTTTTTTTTTTTTACTTTTACAATGGTAACCAGGGTATATATTGGGTTACTAAGCGCGGCCCTGCACTTAGTAACCCGATGTTTATCCTGGTTACCAGTGAACACATCGCTGGATCGGCGTCACACACGCTGATTCAGCGATGACAGCGGGTGATCAGCGACCTAAGAAAGGTCCTGATCATTCCCAGCGACCAACGATCTCCCAGCAGGGGCCTGATCGTTGGTCACTGTCACGCATAACGATTTCGTTAACGATATCGTTGCTATGTCACAAAAAACAACGATATCGTTAACAAAATCGTTATGTGTGAAGGTACCTTTAGCCTCATTACATATACTGTAATCCCTACAGTATAGATTTTAGTGGTTAGCTGGCATAAAAAAAATATTTATTTCCTCCGCAAAGGGGGTAAGGTGTATCTATGTTATGGCCAAGAGCTTGACATGTACATTATAGCCATGATCACATACTGTTAATTTCAGCTCTCATCGTTGGCTTCTGGCTGCAGTAAATTACAGAGTGGCATCCCTTGATGACAGCCGAAATAATATTATTTGAGCGCAGCTGCAGTGTCTGTGCAGAGCTGCTAATTCAGTTCAGTCCTGTCAACCAAAGTGTTAACGTCAGCTCTCATCATTGGTTCCTACCTGTGGCCACCACTTGGTACTGTACTTCAGGCATTGGCAACAATGAGAGCAAGCAATAAAAATATCTTTCCTTGGATGCAGAGCTCACTATCAAACAAGATATGACAGTGCTTAGTATATAAATTTACAGGGCATAAAGGTGCACTGAGCCCTTTGGTAGCTCTTTCATTTGCATAGAAAATCAATTTTTTTAATGTCAACTAAACCACTAAAATCTACTGTAGGCATGTTTTTCATAGGGGAAAAGTCCCCTACAGACCTATATTTTTTGCCTTAGAGTTTCAGGAGTGGTAGACTCCCTTTAACAAAATGTCCAATTGTCACAAGATAGTTCCGTCAGCAATAGTGTGCCCCCTGACACAGATCATTTGACAATGTATGTTTTGTAATCACTTCCTCCTGCAATTTATGTGCACTTTGAATTATCCATAGCTTATATCAGGCAGTAACTCCCTAATTAGAGTAAATATAATTTTGCGGATCGCTGATCTTGTTTTACTCTAGTGTGTTCCTGATGGACTGTTTGTTGCATGACAATCTCGCTAAGTAGTAGATGTCTATCGCTATGTTTCTTTTGTTAGCTAGTGTGCTAAAACCCGACATTTGCTAAGATATCTTCTTCAACAATTGGTAGTTAAAGATCTGCATAGGGCTATGGTTAGAGGGAAGAGAAGGAGTCGATGGGGCAGTTTATTGAAAAGGGCTGGGGAAAAAGAAAGGACCTCCAAACAATTAATTCGGGAGCAAGGAATCATGGTAGAAGTAATTTTTCAGCTTCTATTTGAGCCTAGCCATGCCACATTACCCACATTTCAACAATGGAGCACGTAAATACTAACTGCCATGCAAGAATAGAAGACAAGCACAAACTAAAAATGAAAGACAGTGAACTAGTGATGAGCGAGTGTGCTCATTACTCGAGATTTCCAAGCATGCTCGTGTGTTCTCAGAGTATCTGGGGCGTGCTCGTGTTTTATGTTTGTGTTTTTGCAGCTGTATAATTTGCGGCTGCTAGACAGCCTGAATACATGTGGGGACTTCCTAACAAACAGGCAATCCATGCATTTGCTCAGGTTGTCTAACAGCCGCAAATCATGCAGCTGTGGGAACACAAGCATAAAACACGAGCACGCCCTAATCGGAGAACACCGGAGCATGCTCGGAAATCTCGAGTAACGAGCACACTCGCTCATCACTAAACTGAACCAGTATGTTATCAAAGTAACCAATTTTACATACACTATGTGAATTGTTTATCAATTTATTTCCTTCTAAAAACAACCAGCTATTATAACACAAAATACAGAATTTGATTTCTTAAGCCTGATGAGGTTGATTTGCTTACTGTGAAAAGCCATGTTAGAATGGTTGATTATAATGTGTTGATCACTCTTAGCATTTCTCTGATGGAAAGACAGCTATGGCAACTGACATGCCAATTCTATTGCCTGTACAATCATTAGCAAATACTTTGTTCACAAGAGGAAAGTAGTGCACATGCTGAATGTAATGTAGCAGGTGCAAGGTTTCGAATCCTGTACCCATGGTGTAACAATGACACAGAGCTGCCAAACTAACAGAAGATGAGAGAACTCGAAGAATATTAAGGTGGGTCAGTGCACTATTTGTGTAATAGAAATTATACAGTCATTCTATCATAGGTTTCAAAGTAAGTAAACCAGGTTAATCAGGTCCAAGAGTAGTCTGTATTCGGAAATTTAGTGACAGATCTAATTTAATTGTGTCTCACTCAGATAAAAATCTGCAGTAAGTTTTATATTTATTGTGACATTATAACAAATTTAAAAATGAAATAAAACGAGTTGTTTGGCATCGTTGCATTAAAAATGACGTCTGTTATGTTCATCATAAATTTTTCAATATGTATAGTAATTGGAGTAGATGGTGGCTTGCAAATTCAGTGTACCAATGGGGCTAGCCAATCCAAAATTGTCAATTAGTAATGTGCTTCATGGCATGCTAGAATTAGGAAATTTGGCACTCTGTACAAAATGTAAATGCATAACTGCTGCACAGTCATTTCATCTTTATAGACACTGCTCAAAAAATTAAAAGGAACACTTAAACAACAGAATTTAACTCCAAGTAAATCAAACTTCTGTGAAATCAAACTGTCCACTTAGGAAGCAACACTGATTGACAATCAATTTCACGTGCTGTTGTGCAAATGGAATAGACAATAGATGGAACTTAATGGCAATTATCAAGACACACTCAATAAAGGAGTGGTACTGCAGGTGGGGACCACAGACCACATCTCGGTACCAATGCTTTCTGGCTGATGTTTTGGTCACTTTTGAATGTTGGTTGTGCTTTCACACTCGTGGTAGCATGAGATGGACTCTACAACCCACACAAGTGGCTCAGGTAGTGCAGCTCATTCAGAATGGCACATCAATGCGAACTGTGGCAAGAAGGTTTCCTGTGTCTGTCAGCGTAGTGTC